>NC_091950.1:363447943-363799609 GCF_031021105.1 Erythrolamprus reginae | reverse complement strand
GGCGAACCTGGGCAAGCGTCCCCCTCGCCACAGCTGAAAGGTGTTTCTCTAATGTGAGCTGTGGATCAAGGAGGACACCCAAGTTGCGGACCCTCTCTGAGGGAGTCAATAATTCCCCCCCCCAGGGTAATGGATGGACAGATAGAATTGTCCTTGGGAGGCAAAACCCACAGCCACTCCATCTTGTCTGGGTTGAGTTTGAGTTTGTTGACACCCATCCAGGCCCCAACAGCCTCCAGGCACCGGCACATCACTTCCACTGCTTCGTTGACTGGACATGGGGTGGAGATATACAACTGGGTATCATCGGCATATTGATGATACCTCACCCCATGCCCTTGGATGATCTCACCCAGCGGTTTCATGTAGATATTAAATAGCAGGGGGGAGAGGACCGACCCCTGAGGCACCCCACAAGGGAGAAACCTCGGGGTCGACCTCTGATCCCCCACTAACACCGACTGCGACCGACTGGAGAGGTAGGAGGAGAACCACTGAAGAACAGTGCCTCCCACTCCCAACCCCTCCAGCCGGCGCAGAAGGATACCATGGTCGATGGTATCGAAAGCCGCTGAGAGGTCAAGGAGCACCAGGACAGAGGACAGGCCCCGGGCCCGGGCCCGCCAGAGATCAACTTACCAACTTTGAAGACCTCTGACTTAATTTTATTTATTTATTTGTTTGCTTGCTTGTTTGTTTTTTTATTTATTTTGTCAAGTACGATATAACAATAGTATATACATGATACTAGTGAGAGAGACATTAGGACAGGGGACTATAGGCACCCTGGTGCACTTATGCTTATACCTTACTGACCTCTTAGGAATCGGATGAGGTCAACAATGGGTAGTCTAAGGGTAAAGTTTTGGGGGTTAGGTGATGATACAATAGAGTGAGTTCCATGCATTAACTACTCGGTTACTAAAGTCGTATTTTCTGCAATCAAGTTTGGAGCGGTTTAAGTTTGTATCTGTTGTGTGGGTTGTTGTGGTTGAAGCTGAAGTAGTCATTGACAGGAAGGCCGTTGTAGCAGATGATTTTATGTGCTATGCTTAGGTCATGTTTAAGGTGATGTAGTTCTAAGCTTTCTAACCTAGTGTTGTAAGTCTAGTTGCGTAGGGTATTCTCTTGAGAATGGAGGAGTGGAGGACACTTCTAGTAAAGTATCTCTGGATAATTTCTAGAGTGTTTATATCCAAAATGCCGGTGTGGGTTCCAGACAGGTGAGCTGTATTCAAAGATTGGTCTGGCAAAAGTTTTGTATGCTCTGGTTAGTAGTGTGAGATACGCGCAGAAGCTACGTAGGATTATTTGTTAATTTGTTAATTTGTTAATTTGTTAATTTGTTAATTTGTTAATTTGTTAATTTGTTAATTTGTTAATTTGTTAATTTGTTAATTTGTTAATTTGTTAATTTGGTAATTTGGTAATTTGGTAATTTGGTAATTTGGTAATTTGGTAATTTATCAATTTAGTAATTCATCAATTCATCAATTCATCAATTCATCAATTCATTAATTCATTCATTCATTCACTCATTCACTCATTCACTCATTCACTCATTCACTCATTCATTCAATGGACTTGTATGCCTCCCCTCTCCAAGAACTCTGAGATTAGGTTAACAACTCTTGAAGCTGTTCTCTCTTTCAAAGTCCTTTCTTCAAGCATCAAATACACATATCCCAAGTGTGTCTTAAATGCAACAGAATTGTTTATAGTTGTTTTGTGATTCAACTCAGCATAGAATTGATAAAATGCGAGATGTTCAGACTTTGCTAGATTAATGAGAAATAAGGGGAGGCCATTTTACATTTCACCACCTGCCACCAACTATGGAAGAGGAATTTATCAAACCTTTCTTATCATGAGCAAGGCTTTAAAATGACATTAAAAACTACCACAGGGGGTTAATTAAACCCACCCAGTAATAGGTAGAGACTAAACAACAACAACTGAGCAGGCACATTATCCTACTCATCTAGTGCTGGCTGGCTGGGAATTCTGGGAGTTAAAGTCCATACATCTAAAAGTTGCTAAGGTTGAGAAACATTGATGTGTTGTACTAAAGTGCACACAATTGTCTTACTGACTTTGAGTCAGTCTTGACTCCTGGCAATTGCTTGAACTTTTTCCTGCAATTTTCTTGGGAAGATTTAAAAAAATGTATGTTACTGCATTGTTCCTAGGGCTGAGAGATAGTGACTGACCCTTTCTGTCTAAGACAAGACTAGAATTCACAGTCTCTTAGTTTTTTGCTTGATATTTCAACTATTTCAAAACATAATACTGAATTTCCTGTATTTTGGGGCCTTAAACAAGGTTTGGGGCTTTTTATATTTTTCGTGATCTTAACATGAATGCAAGTTCTTTTCAAAGACATATCTTACAATTACATTCAGTTCGCAATGGAGCCTTGGTGGCCAAATTAGTCTAATGTGATTTCATGTTAATTTGTGGATTACTTTAATCAATTAATTTGATAAGAATAAACTATGCTGCTTCCTTGAACATATTGTTTATTTTTTAAATATGCCTTTCTCTTGCTAACTAGACTTGTTCCTTGATACCATATATATTTTGATTATTGGTAATATAAAAATGAGGTAGAAACTTTACTTAACTTTGGTCCTGTTGGTACATGGGGGACAACCAGGAAAGCCCAATTAATAAACTAGATGAAAAGAAAAATAATATCCTTGAAGATGGTGCCAACCACTTAACTTGCTTTCTCTGGAAATTCCACCTAATAATCAGAGAAACTTGAGCCCACCTTCCTTCCTTCCTTCCTTCCTTCCTTCCTTCCTTCCTTCCTTCCTTCCTTCCTTCCTTCCTCCCTCCCTCCCTCTCGCCCTCCCTCCCTTCCCATAAAGTGCAAGTTAGTCAGTAGTAAATTTGATGGATCTAAAATGAATTATTCACTGTTTCTTGTATTAACTAGATTTTTCCATTGCAATCCATTGCATTGGAAAGGCAGAATAGGGAAATACTGTATAGCAATATTCAGTATTTTCCCACCTCATGGCTCTCACGAGTAGGGATTTAAACATGTAACGCTCCTGTTCAAACCAGACTCCATATCTTTAAAGCTCTTCTGAGTCGTGTTCTGTACCAAAATATCAGCTTTGGGAGGAGAAGTAATGAAATTAGCAAATTGTTCGTGAGGAAATTAGGCAGCTGTACTAAGTTATGTCTATTGTTCAACAGGCAGCTTTCCTTTCAGCTTGCTAGCTGGTAACCATGGTGATGTCACACATTCATCCCCTGAATTCCAAGAGGATCTGTTTCCCAAAGGAGGATTAGAAAACAAATGTGACAAAACAACTTGTCATTGAATATGATGCTGGTGTTTCTAACCTCAAAACAAAGCAAAACAAAGCAACACCCAGCTCCCCAAACCTAACAATGCAAGACAAGAATTCTCTTCATTTATGAAAAAAAATCATAGGCTTCTTATCAACAAGTTCCAATTATTGGACTTAAAAAGATATTCTACTTCTGTCAATGGCAGTAATTGTCAGGGTTGCAAGTAACCCTCATTGCAGGATTTGGTCATCGGATGAGGATGATAGGATAATGAGGAAAAGGTGAAAAATGTTTTGAGGGCTTATTACATATCTCAGAATTGCCTCAATTGGACAGAAGATCCTAATATTTCTCAAGCCTGCTATCATGGGGAAAATTCCATTTCCAAATAGACTTATTTCTAATTCATGAATTTGCACCAACATTGCCTAGTATAACCAGTGATGGGATTTCTACATAGAAAAAAATAGCAAGAGGATTTTTATGCTGCACTATTGATGAGAATCAATTTAGCTTTACTGCAGATTCTCCAGCAAGGGCTAATATGTATGAATTTAAATGTCTTTTTAAAAAGTCTACTTTGGGAATGGGCCAGAAAAAAATATTGTGCCCGCTGTATATAATGTCATACATCTAAAAGCTTGCTTCTACATCTGAGTTGTTTATTAATGATTAAGGACTAATGAATTGTGATGACTAAGAATAAATGCTGAATAGATAGAATATTGAATTGAACTAGACTAGGATATTTTTAATTTAAAGAATATACTATTTAAGATGCAAAAATCAAAGAATGAACAGAGGCTTTCAGAGTCAGGAAAGATATAGCAGATAAATACTTGAGTTCAATGCAGACAAGGATTGAATAATATTAATAATTATCATGAATAATATTAATTGGACTTCATGGAAATCTCTTTAATATGATGGTTATTCAAGTTTACACTCCAACCACAGATGGAGAAGAAGAAAAGGTTGATAATTTTTATAGTCACCTTCATTCTGAAATCAGTAGAACAGATAGGTGTTACTTGTACTTATTTATAACTTACATACGTGGTATTTGTGATTGGAGACTGGAATTCCAAAATTGGAAATGTTATGGAAGAAAATGTAATTGGATTAGGCTGTGGTAACCAAAATGAAGTAAGAGAATGATTTATAAATTTCTGCCATTCCATTGATTTCTTCATAGCTAAGGATTTTCAAATAACAAAAACAATGCCTATAACTTGGACATTATAACAACAAAGGCATGGACAGGATTGTCAAATTGATCATATGCAAGTTCTAAATCAAGCTAAAATGGAAAAACAAAGCCAATCAATTCCCAAAATACGATCTTTAATATTTACCCACCATTTTAAAGGAGAACATCAGGAATCATTCTGAACTCCTGAACTTCAAAGAAATTGCAGAATGAAATCAAACAAATCATTAAGGATGAATGATAAAAGGGACTGCCAAAGATCAAGAAAGGGAAGAAGTAAATTGGATGTCAAAACAGATGGTGGAATTTGTTACATAACTCCTTCCAGATTAGCAAATATGAACAGGAAAAATTCCTTTATGTTGGAATGATTGTGAGAAAAGGGGAACATATTGGCATCTGTGGTGGTCTTGTTTTCCTTTTGATCTGAAATGTTATTCAAGAATAATAAATTTATTAGTATGTGTCCACAGCCAGTATTGACAAGTAAGTTTCAGTTGGTCTCTAATTGAAATGCAAATAGAACCAGCAAGTTGCAAAACCATGATTCCTTTGCTTATCTCCAGGACCAAAACTATCCATTGTTTAAGCCCAACTATGTCTTAATTTCAGATCTGAAAACAACCTTACATTTTTGTGACAGGTTTTGTGACATGTGACACAGTGAGTTTGACATTGGTGGATTAATGTGTTGTCAAATTAAAGGGATATCTCCCCATTGTGATCAACTGAAATCATGCAAACTATTAAAAGAAACTACTAAGCTTTCTTGAAGCTTTGAGGGAGTGCTGTACATCACCAGATTAAAAAGAGTTAGAAATGGTTATTGAGCACAGCCAATACTCATTCTGACTAAGATTCATTCTGGTAAAGAAATAGGGGAGCTGGTATTATCTACAGAGAATCAGGTCAGGAAGGTTGTACTTTATTTCAATGAAGAAACTTTTCAAGATAACTTTAGGGTTTCCTTCTTAGGTCAGGTTACCAATCAATTTACTGATTAATCATTAAAGTCAATGATTCCAGACGACTCATATATATTAGCCATCAGCAAAAACAATGCCCACAATTAAATATCCTCAAAAAGCTAAAAAAAAAACCCAGAAGACATGACTGTCTTCTCATGATCAGTCTCATTTGAACTGCATGTTTGTTTTAAATAATAATAGAAGAATTTAAAAATGATCCATGTTTACACATCTTGAAAAAAGGATTAGAAAGGCAATAAATGCAAAGTGAATAAACGGGCATTTACAAAAGCATCATGGAATTAAACAAGCCTGACATTTTTAGATAAGAATTTCCAATGTTTTATTGGTTATCTTTACATAACTCAATATCTTCAATACCCGAATATTATTTTAAAAGCTTCAGGTTATTATTAAAATCCAATCAGTTTATCCGTGGTAATAATCAGCACAGTATAAATCATGAATATATGGAATTACAGTCATTTCTCTCTACACAGTGAATAATCTATCATTATTTAAGAGAAACACAAGGAAAAGTACTTTTTAGAGTTGTTTTGAAACATCAACGAAATAAAGGTTGAATTGTAGTTCTGGGGAAAAGATATTGGATAGCATAGGAGTTATCAGAAAGAAAATCTTATAATTTTTTTCTTCCCATAAGCTTCTTTAAGGAACCTTGACCTTGAACCTCTCCCTCCCCTCTCCCCCCCCCCTCTCTCTCTCTCTCTGTGTGTGTGTGTGTGTAGGGCTGTAGATTAGTTATATTATGTTCACTATTCTTTTTTGGGAAACCAGTACAGTATTGAAGCGTGGGTTTCCATACATTTTTGCCAGCTGAACTGTTACAGTTTGTAACAATGAAACACTAAGAACCTTAAGTACAGGGGGACTTGCCTCCAGGCCTGTGAGCATAAAAATATAGTCTTCATATGCATATTATATAAATTATGCTGTTTCATTTCTTCTGTTTTCCTTCTCAGCTTGCAACTTCCTATTTTTGCAGACTCGTAGATGTTATGGTCAGCTTGGAACCCCGAAATGTTCTACAGCTACTGTGTTGATTTAAATCCTACACAGATTCAGCAGAAAACATTGTGAAGAACAAGAGAAGAGAGTGCCCAGAGAGGAAATATACTCCAAGGAACTGTGTGCTGAGTTGCGATGGTGAAAATTGCTAATTACAAAGGGTATATCCTGAGAGTTGCTGATTACTAAATAAAGAGGCAATAAGAAAAAAAAGCATAAAAAAACATAAAACAGACACATTCCATAGAGCAATTAAGGGAGAAACAGAAGTTGTTGGCCTAAAAATTAGGAATTTGCTTCTTCAAGGACAGTTTCTCCATCAGTCCTAACTTATTTGGCAGGACAAGCATTTTCTGTCTACTTTCATCTAGGGCAGTGTTTTTCAACCAGTGTGCCGTGGTACACTAGTGTGCCGCGAGAAATGGTCAGGTGTGCCGTGAAGCTCAGAGAGAAAGAAAGCAAGAGAGAGAGAGAAAGAAAGCAAGAGAGAGAAAGAGAACAAGAGAGAAAGAAAGCAAGAGAGAGAGAAAGAGAACAAGAGAGAGAAAGAGAGAGAAAGAAAGAAAGAGAGAGAGGGAAAAAGAGGGAGGGAAGGAGAGAGAAAAAAGACATAGAGGGATGTAGGGAGGGAGAGAGAAAGAGAGCAAAAGAGAGAGGAAGTAAGGAAGAGAAGGAAAGAGGGATGGAGAGAGAGAAAGAAAGAGGAAGAAAGGGAGAGAAAGAGGGAGGGAGAAAGAAATAGAGCAAAGGGGAGGAAGAGAGAGAGAGAATTTTTTTGTCCAAACTTTTTTTAGCCGCCCCCCCCCCCCGCCTCAATGTGCCCCAGGGTTTCGTAAATGTAAAAAATGTGCCATGGCCCAAAAAAGGTTGAAAATCACTGATCTAGGGAATATCATCTGGAATGGCCCAGAAGGAGAATCTTTTCTGCTATGGCATCTGCCCTTTGAACATTATGCCCTCTAAGATTTAATTGGCCCACATGGCAATTTATAAGGCTTGAAAACCTGGCGTTATGCTTGTTAGAGCCTGCCTCTAGGTTGTATGGATGCTAGGTAACATCATGCCTAGCTGCTGTATGTTTTTATTTTATATCGTAGGAGTTATATTTTTACTTGTTTTATTGTAAACTGCCTAAGGTCACCTAAAAGTGAGATGGGCGGCTGTATCAATCAAATAAGTAAATAAACATGTAAGTAAGTAAATATGAGCTGTGGTGGCATAGTGGTTAGAATGCAGTACTGTAGGCTACTTCTGCTGCTTGCTGGTTGCCTGCAGTTCAGCAATTCGAATCTCACCAGGGTCAAGGCTGACTCAGCCTTCCATCCTTTGGAGGTGGGTGAAATGAGGACCCAGATTGTTGGGGGCAATAGGCTGATTAGAGAGGGCTATAAATTGATTTAGGCTCAATTATGGTCACAAATCGAGGACTACCCATGCTACTGGAAAACCACTGCATAAACCCATATCTTTAATGTGCCTTACATTTGTAATAGTGACTTCTTTTCCAACTTCTATCAGAATGGCATATACCAGTGATGGCGAACCTATGGCATGTGTGAGGGCATGCTTGGTGTTGCCCAATGTCAGCTCCTGTGTGCACGCACATGCTGATCAGCTGATTTTCAGCCTTTTGCATTTTCATTCTCCCTAGGCTTCAGGAAAGTCTCTTGAAGACCCAGGAGCCTTTCCTGAAGCCTGGGAATGGTAGAAGCAGCCCAACGGGCCAACCAGAAATCCAGTTGTTTGCATCATCCCAAGCCTCCTTTTCACTGTCAGAGGTCTTCAAGAACTTCTCTGTTTTTGAACAGTTGCAGTCAGGCCTCTCATATCTCAGCCCATTTCTTCTGCAACCAGCAAGCTTTCCTGAAGGCCACTCTAGCCAATAACAGAGCTCCAGATTGATCCGGAGCTCTGTTATTGGCTAGAGAGGCCTTCAGGAAAGGCCTTTAGGAAAGACCTTGGCAGCCAATAACAGAGCTTCGGATCGATCCAGAGCTCTGTTATTGGCTGCAGAGGCCAGCTGCAGAAGAAATGGGCGGAGATGTGAGAGGCCTGACTGCAACTGTCCAAAGCTGAAGAAGTTGTGTGCATGTGGCGGGAGGGCAGCGGTGTGTGTATGTGCATGCATTCGTGAGATGGCATTGCATTATAGGTGTGGGTACATGCGCGCATGCTATTGCATGCACGCACACCCTTTTGGCACCCAAACCAAAAGAGGTTCACTATCACAAGCACATATAGTCCACTTTCCATCGTTACATTAAGGCATGCCTTTGTACACAAGGTTTTATGTGACTTTATTCCTTCTTCTTGGGGGGATGGAATATTTTTACGCAGTGTAAAAGGGGTGGGGGAAGTGATACAAAATCTTGTGCATGGCAATTACACGAAGAAAGAACTCTCTATTTCTCTGAGAGTTTTAAAAAGGTAGACTGTATATGTCATTGTGATGGATTATATGAATGCCTCCCTTAGTACCCAGACCTAGATAGCTCTGAAAGCTAATCCAATCTATATAGTCTTCCAAAATGCAATGATTCATTAATTCAATTTTCAAATTTACTTTTTGGCCAGTGCTTGGACAACGGATATCAAGGAGGATACTAAAGTCAGTGTTTGATTAGTACTAGAATTTTTAGCATCCCTCTTCGTGCTTTTTCCTAATTGTAAAAAGCATGAAAATGAAATAAATGTTTATGATTTGTTCTGTTTCATGCATCCTTAGCCTGACTTGTTAACAGATGGGGCTATGTGGGTGGATGTTGTCAAGTCAATGCTGATTCCTGGGGGCAGCTGGACTAGTCTCTACAATTATACTGGTGAAATCTTTAGAAGTACAGTTGTACCTCTACTTAAGAACTTAATTTGTTCCGTGACCAGGTTCTTAAGTAGAAAAGTTTGTAAGTAGAAGTAATTTTCCCCATAGGAATCAATGTAAAAGCAAATAATGCGTGCAACCCCTTTGGGAAAGAAATAAAAGCTTGGAATTTGGGTGGGAGGAGGAGGAGGAAGAAGAGGAGGAGGGCAGTCGCTGCCCAGAGCAAAGGAGCATTTCTTTTTTCTGGGTGCTGACAGAGGTTTATTCCCTTTCCAAGTACCAAGAGAAGGGAAAATGTTTTGTTCATTCTGGACTGCCAAAGCCTCCTTAATCACCACCAAAAGGCTCCTCTGGCAGCCCAGAAAAGCCCAAGGTGGCCGGAATTAAAGGAGTATGGCAGGAAACTGGCCGGGCCTGCTCTCAAATTTCCTGGAAAATTTTTCCAGCTCGGGTTCTTAAGTAGAAAATGGTTCTTAAGAAGGATACAAGCAACAAATTATAGTCATAAGATTAAAATTGTTTCCCCATTGCTTATTTGATTCCTATGACAGTTATTAAGGGTTGTACCTCATGATTCTTGACAAATATATCTTTTCTTTTATGTACACTGAGAGCATATGCACCAAGACAAATTCCTTGCGTGTCCAAACACATTTGGCAAATAAAGAATTCTATTATATTCTATTCTACATAAACACTTGTACAAAGGGGTCCTAGTTTACCTGAATGACATTCTCATATTCAGTAAGATGCTAGAGGAACACATAAAACTAGTACGGCAAGTGCTGAAAGCTCCTAGCCACGAAGCTCCATGCAAAATTGTCAAAATGTGAATCTCATAAAACCTCCCTAGACCACCTGGGCTACTAACTGTCAATTGAAGGGGGGAAGGTGTAAGCAGTATTAGACTGGCAGCCCCTGCGCACCCACAAGCAGTTTCAAAGCTTCCAGGATTTTGCAAACTTCCGTAGGCAATTCACCCCAGCATTTGCAGAGGTAGCCCTGCCCTTAACAGAACTATTAAAAACAGCGGCCCCTCCAATGAAACCACAGCTATGCAACCACTCACATGCTTCCTGGATTGTCAAAGGGACTTTGAAAAATTAAAGCAGCTCTTTCCTGATGAACCAATTCTTCAACACCCTGACTCTGAATGATAATTCATCATCCAAGCCAACATCAGTGACATGGCAGTAGCAGCAACATTCCTACAGAAAAACTCACATGGTCAGCTCTTGCCCTGTGCATATGTGTCCAAAAATCTTACTGACACTATGAGGCGATGGACAATCTGGAAGAAGGAAGCCTGCGCATTCTGCTGAGTTCTTCTCTCCTGGAGATATTTCCTGAAAGGGAGTAAGGTGCCTTTCAAAGTCTGGACAGATCACAAAAACCTCAAAGCCCTAAAAAAAAACCAGGAAACTCTCCCCTAAGCACATCCGCTGGGCACATCCGCTGGGCACAATACTTCTGACAATTTAACTTTGAGTTGAAATACATCCCGAGGGGGGGGGGGAGGAACCTACTAGCTGATGCTTTGTCGAGGAAGCCACAATTCAATATCTGGAGGGAAGAAGTTGTTTGTGCAATTATCTCCTGGTCACAACATGCAGCACAAGTCACTACTAGCTACCAAGCCAGATACCAAACCAGTCCTGTGCTGGACAAACTGACAGCTGCACTGAAAGCAGCATTCCCCACCAACCAGTGTTTTATGGACAACATAGACATCCTGACCAGAAGAGATAGGCTAGCTTGGAAGGGGTCCAAACTGTATATCCCTACCAGAGATTCAGGTTAATGTCAGGGTTCCAAGTAACACCCCCAATGAAAGAAGAATCTGAAGCTAGAAGCTCCTCAAAGTTCCACTTTATTAGAAATGTCATATTTGCAATCTGGGGAAACCTGAATCTGAACCCCACCCAAAGGAAAGTCAAAGTCCCTTCCCCTTTACCTACATGTCCATCACATGGTCCAATCACTTCACCATCCCAATTGGAGATGTCTACCAGTCATGCCACTCCAGGTGCATGTTGAAATGTCCTTGACTCCCAGAGAAAAGAATGTTGTTATGGCTAGATACTTCTACCAACTCCATGCAAACTCACCTCCCAGTTTCCCACAGACTAAGTGGGGCAGCCCTGAAGATCCAAAGTAAAAGTTGACCTCCAGGGCTGACATCTAGAACATCAGAACTCCTAGTTCATGGTTGCAAAAATCTGAATGGCCATTAGATGACAGCAAATTATTTTCATCTTTCTACTGCCATCCAGTGGCATTCAAAAGTTTACATATAACTTTTATAAGAAAGGCTTGATTTGAGTTTGACAGTGCTTCTACTTTGCCTGCTCAACTCTGCCTAGATTATTTAAATACTACCTTTTCTATGAGCTATGATTCACATTTTGAGAACCAGTGGAGTAGCAAATGTAAAAAAGAGTCTGTCGTAATGGCCTTTGTAATTTGATAAATTATTTTAAAGTATTTTTGATATCTACAGGGTATCATGAAGTTGACAACATTATTATCACCAACATCAAGAGCTATATTTAAATTATATGATCCCCCTCTTTTTATTTATTTACTGATTTACTTATATTTGTATACTGCCCACTCCCATAGGACTCAGGGCGGCTAATAGTAATTACTAAAAGCAATAAAAATACAACAATGATCTTAATCCACCCTCAGGAAGAAGAAAATTCCCACTTCAAAAGAATTCTTCAATTTGATGAATATTTCACAAACTATAATTAAAAGGAACAGAACTGAGATATTCTTTCCCCCTAGGCCTTTACAATTTATGCATGTTATGTTTGTTTGTAGGGATGTTTGGTTTTACAATAAGGGTTTTTTAGTTGTTTTAGTATTGGATTTATATGATGTTTTATATTACTGTTGTTAGCCGTCCCGAGTCTATGGAGAGGGGCGGCATACAAATCCAATAAATAAGTAAGTAAGTAAGTAAGTAAGTAAGTAAGTAAGTAAGTAAGTAAGTAAATAAATAAATAAATAAATAAATAAATAAATTTGCATTATTAACTTGGTAAAGTGTTTGAATGCTAGGTGATTGATCTAGAATGTTATTACATACTTGTTTTTTGATTCAATAAAGCAATTACCTAAAGACAGAATATGTTGGTCCTGAGAGCCGGGGTGGCACGGTGGTTAGAGTGCAGCTCTGCAGGCTCCTTCAGCTAACTGCTGAAGTTCACCAGTTCAAATCTCACCACCGGCTCAACATTGACTCAGCCTTCCATCCTTCTGAGGTGGGTAAAATGAGGACTCAGACTGTTGGGGGCAATATGCTGATTCTGTAAACTGCTGGGGGCAATATGTTGATTCTGTAAACTGCTTAGAGAGGGCTGTAAAAACACTATGAAGCGGTATATAATTCTAAATTCTATAATGCTATTGCTATAGAAAATGAGGGGGGGGGCGCGTCTGATTTAATCCATTGTGGTTACATGTACTTCAAACCAAGCTATTATTTCTAAACAAACAGTCCCACCTTATGTAACAAGAAGTCAGGTGGGATAGATGCCACTTACTGATTTAGAAACTGTATCATGTCTCACAGCTTCATAGATGTTCCCTAAACAGAATATCAGGAAGGATGAAAGAACACTCCTTGAGATTTGTGGCAACACTAATGCTATTCAGCAAGATGAATCTAGCCTAAAATATTAATAACATCAGCATACAGTTCAAGCATGGCTGCATACATATGCTGTTCCCAAGAAATGGTCTTTGCTCAAGAACTGTTCTATGCTTTTTACAGACTATATTCCATAAATAGGCAACATGCAAGAGAAATGCACCTCCATTCTTTGAATATGCAGTGTTTTTTGTTATTAGGGAATTATGACCAATTACAAGTCTGGGCAATTGGTGCCTGCAAAGCTCCAACTGTTTTTCAATGGAGAGTCTCAGTTATCCAGTTCATGGTTGTCCCAAAGGTGCTTTTTTCAAGAGGCATAAAGTCATGATAGAAGCTCCACTCCCTTTTTGTATTTGTGTGTGGCATAAGGAGTGGGGTCTTGATAGATTATTTCTGATGTATATTTTGAAAAATATCTTTGCAGGTGCTCCTGCTGTTTTGGATGAGGGGCTTGCCGGCTTCTTTCTTATAACTTTTTTATGTACTGTCATTTCCTTCACGGGAAGATTTGCAAAATAAAATATGGGTCATATGGGTCAATTAGGGGTCATATGAACCACCCTGTTGCCATTTCAGCATCTAATAAAAAAATCATTTATCACCAAATGTGAGTTCTCTAAATTTGTAAAGGCTTTCATCAACCACCTGCCTAAAATGCCAGTCAGAGAACCAACCTCCCTTCCTCCTTTCCTTCCTTCCTTCCATCCTTTGTTCCTTCCTTCTTTCCTTCCTTGCTTCCTTCCTTCCTTGCTCCCTTCCTTCCTTGCTTCCTTCTTTCCTTCCTTGCTTCCTTCCTTCCTTCCTTCCATCCTTCTTTCCTTTCTTTCTTTCTTCCCTCCCTCCCTTCCTCTTTTCCTCCCTCCCTCCCCCTTCCCTCCCCACTTCCTTCCCTTTTTTCCTTTCAATCTGATACAGAGAGCTGGCAATTCAGTGCTCTTTGCAAAGGCCAATGAAATTGATCATCTTATTTCTGAATACAATAAACAGTATAGAACTGTGCTATATCTCTGTATTAAGGTATCTTTGTATATTGCCATGATCTGCAGAATTGCCAGTTATCACATAGTTTTACACTATATTTTGCCATATGTGATCTATTTTCTTTTAGCATCACAATTTCTTTGCCAATTCAACTAGCCTTCTTCAAAGGAAAATGTGTAATAGGATATTTCTTTCTCTTCCTCATTTTCACTTGGATGGACATTTGAAATTTCTCTTTCAGTCATGGGGTTAGTGTGAAGGATCATAGAAATTTATGTTAGGTTGTAGCTGTTTTTTCCTATAAATGACCAATACCAATTGCCTGATATATCTTGCACTGTTCAGATATATAACACACATACAGGAGATCTGAGGGCAGCCACATTTCATAGATACTATAATTAGTTTTTTCTGCACTTTGAAGGATGATTCCTTACAGCTTTACACAAATTCTCTTAGCTAGGATCAACATTTTCATTTTTATAAATAGACAAATACATTAAAACCAATGTATTCTTTATTCATTGAGATACAAAAAAGCTATGCATCATAACAACTAGGTCTTATCAGTCTTTCTGAAAAGCTCTACTTCAATGGTTATCCTGAAAATTAAGGGTGTTGGGCCATATATATTCCCAATGCAGGACTGAGAATAAAAGTGAATGTTACTGGAGAAAACCATAGGTTCTTTGCTTTCTCCCAAATTTCTGGTGGTAGATGGACCTCCAGTTTTTCTACCCAGAATGAGTACACTGGATGGGTAGGACTATTATTATTATTATTATTATTATTATTATTATTATTATTATTATTATTATTATCATTATTTATTAGATTTGTATGCCGCCCCTCTCTGCAGACTCGGGGCGGCTCACAGCAATGATAAAAAACAATATATAGTAACAAATTTAATATTAAAATCTAAAATAACAATTTTTACATTAAAAAGCCTAAAAAACCCCAGTATATAAAAAACATAGACACAAACATATCATACATAAAACTACATAGGCAAGGGGGAGATGTCTCAGTTCCCCCATGCCTGACGGCAGAGGTGGGTTTTGAGAAGTTTACGAAAGGCAAGGAGGGTGGAGGCAGTCCTAATCTCTGGCGGGAGCTGGTTCCAGAGGGTCAGGGCCGCCACAGAGAAGGCTCTTCCCCTGGGTCCTGCCAGCCGACATTGTTTAGTCGACGGGACCCGGAGAAGACCAACTCTGTGGGACCTAACCGGCCGCTGGGATTCGTGCGGTAGAAGGCAGTCTCTGGATGCATGTGAAGTAGATGGTCTGCTTTCCACAAAGGTATAGACAGTGAAGGGCTACCAAATTTTTTACTAGCACACCGTGGGTGTGGCTTATGCAGGACACCCTGCATTTTCTTTAACATCTTTCAGTGCAAATTGGATGCTGTGGGGTGGAGTTCCATTTTTGCTACCCCACTGCGTCTCCCCACCAGTCTGGGCACAGCCCACCCCTGGGTATAGAGCATAAATAGAGCATAAATAATGAAATGGAAGAATTACAGGTTGTTAGAATTATACCAAATTTACAATGAGTGGTCACAAGTGATATCAGTCTATACTGGGTAGTAGTGAATTGACTTTTTCAACTCTCTACAGCTGAATAAATGTAATCTCTCCAATCCAAGAATAGATTGGAAAGTGCTTAGTTGATAATCTGTGATGCAGGATAGAAACTTTGTGAAAAGAAGTATTTAGCTTCAAATGTTTATTCAGCACAGGGATACAATTCATCATCCATGCATGCATTTGCAAGTCTGACAATAAAGGGTTTTATAATATGCAACAACCATCGATCAGTTATCTGGCTCCCATAAAGTCTATTATGACAATTTTCTTGTATGAATGGTAATTTGGCTAAAACATTCTGTTTTAAAATTCCAATCCCTTCTTCTGTTAAATTCTAAATGGAGCTAGAAATAATTAATGGCTGTGATCTGATGGCAATGATACAAAGCACAGTACATCACTAATGTTTTATTAACGCTGATATTTGCAGGACCTCTTCACTCATTCTTAAATTCATTCTTATGAATTTCTACATCACACTTCAGAAGAGTATTTTGAAATCACCAAAGGGGCTAAAGCTATTAAAGTATAGCTAATTAGTAACATTTATGTAAGGTCACTATTACTCACTAGAACGTACTCATTTAATAGTTTTCTGGGGGTAGTATCTGTACAAGAGTTATACAGCCCTCATCCAGACTACATATTTATTTTAAATTTTGCACATGTCACTCAACCAGGTTAAAATACTTTTTTTTTCCAGACAAACCTGAGATTAAAAACCATTCAATTATCGTACTGTAGGTATTACTTAAATGAGAAAAGAATGCGGAAAAGGTGAAAGATGGTTTGATGATGCAAAAAGTAGAGGAGATGGGAGAGAAGTAGGTCATGGAGTTGCCATTATTGTGGTTACTGTCACAAACACCAGGATCTAGTCAGAGACACTGCACACAAGCTATAGGTGAGGCTGATGCCTCAGGCTTTCCCCATAAGCATCTGAGATGCACATGGTTGAGCCCCGGAGGGAACAAAACACTGAGATGGGCTTTCAGCTTTTCTTATGACAATTGTGATGAGATGGATTTTAAAGCATTATAAAATGAAAATATAGCAGAGTTTATTTTTATTACAGACGTAAACTCTCTATAATGATACAGAAGCGCCCTCTGCCACTTAGGTCTCCCCTACCCCTTCTTTCAGACTCTCCTCGTCTTTTAGACAACTGCACACCAAGACAACTAGACACAAGAACAGTTTTCCCCCCAAATACCATCAATCTGCTAAGCAAATAATTCCCTCACCACTATCAAACTATTCACTAAAGCTGCATTACTATTACTATTAGTCTTCTCATCGTTCCTATCGCCCATCTCCTTCCACTTATGACTATCTGGCTGTAACTTGTTGCTTGTATCTTATGACTTAATTTAATTTAATTTAATTTAATTTAATTTAATTTAATTTAATTTAATTTAATTTAATTTAATTTAATTTAATTTAATTTAATTTAATTTAATTTAATTTAATTTAATTTAATTTAATTTAATTTAATTTAATTTAATTTAATTTAATTTAATTTAATTTAATTTAATTTAATTTAATTTAATTTAATTTAATTTAATTTAATTTAATTTAATTTAATTTAATTTAATTTAATTTAATTTAATTTAATTTAATTTAATTTAATTTAATTTAATTTAATTTAATTTAATTTAATTTAATTTAATTTAATTTAATTTAATTTAATTTAATTTAATTTAATTTAATTTAATTTAATTTAATTTAATTTTTAATTTAAAATTTAATTTAATTTAAATGGGACTCCCGTGGGATTCAGGGCAGTTTACAACACTAAATAATTCAATGCAGTATTACACAAAGTCAAATATAAATAGTTAAAACAGTAAAAAAACCGTCAGGCCTGGGGGCCATGAATTGTCCATCTTTCATGGCCAAATTTTATTTTATGAATGGTGTGCATGCATAAGATTTGACTGGTTTTTATATAAATGGGTTTTATTGGGATTAGTTTTTTAGAGATTATATTCAATTTCTTTTTATTGCTGTATCTTTTTGTGTTGTATTATATTATGGTGTAAGTTACCCTCAGACCTTCGGAATTGGGCGGCATAGAAGTCGAGTAAGTAAGTAAGTAAGTAAGTAAGTAAGTAAGTAAGTAAGTAAGTAAGTAAGTAAGTAAGTAATAAATATTATGCTAATAATAAAAACCCATGGCCAACTATCCAATCAAACAGACATACTGTACATACCAAATCAATCACAATTTTGCTGTGACTAGATGTTAACACTCATGGCCCCAGGCCTGACAGCAAAGCCAGGTCTTCACGGCCTTTTGGAAGGCCAGTAGGGTGGAAGCAGACATTGGGGGGGGGTATTGGTTCCACAGGGCCGGGGCAGCTACAGAGAAGGCCCTCCCATGCATTGCTTAGTCAATGGGACCTGGAGAAGGCCAACCCTGTGTGATGTAATTGGTCACTAGGAGGCATGCGGCAAGAGACTCTCCCACAAATAGTCTGGTCCTCAACCATGAAGGGCTATATTGATACTGATTGTTTCTTGATTGCTTATTTGTACCCTATGACAATCATTAAGTGTTGTACCTCATGATTCTTGACAAATGTATCTTTTCTTTTATATAGAGCTTATAGTTAATGTGAATTATTGTCTGTTGTTCATGTTTCTCTCTCTCCCAGCTTTTTATCCCATTTTGCCCACTTAATTGTTTTTCTCTTTGCTGATGTTTAATAAATAAACATCATGCTCCGTTTCTTGCCAGCTGAACTGAATGGTCTATGCATGCTTGCTCTGATCCGAATATAGGCATTAAGTGAGAGTTTGCTGGGTGAAAACCAACTGGAAATTACCCACGATGATTTCCCAACATTCCTTACATTCACTAAACTAGCAGGTCTATTTTTTTTTTTAAAGGAGACATAAGATGAATACAAGCATAATTAGAAACATAGAAACATAGAAGTCTGACGGCAGAAAAAGACCTCCTGGTCCATCTAGTCTGCCCTTATACTATTTTCTGTATTTTATCTTAGGATGGATATATGTTTATCCCAGGCATGTTTAAATTCAGTTACTGTGGATTTATCTACCACGTCTGCTGGAAGTTTGTTCCAAGGATCTACTACTCTTTCAGTAAAATAATATTTTCTTATGTTGCTTTTGATCTTTCCCCCAACTAACTTCAGATTATGTCCCCTTGTTCTTGTGTTCACTTTCCTATTAAAAACACTTCCCTCCTGGACCTTATTTAACCCTTTAATATATTTAAATGTTTCGATCATGTCCCCCCTTTTCCTTCTGTCCTCCAGACTATACAGATTGAGTTCATTAAGTCTTTCCTGATATGTTTTATGCTTAAGACCTTCCACCATTCTTGTAGCTCATCTTTGGACCCGTTCAATTTTGAATTAATCCTCTCAAATTTGTTTTCTGATCTTCTGGCTCAGAGATAGCAATTGTTGTGTGTGAGCATCTCCTAAACCATTAATGTTAATAAGGTGGTGAAAAGGATTTCTTCATAAACAGATTGGAACTCTCCCATGTAACTCCCTGGGAACAAATAAAATGAAAAGCACCTGGTGTTTACTCAGAGAATAGCATGCTCATACTTTAAGTCATATCTGATTATTTGATTAAACTGCCTGTGTATTCATAGGGCAGAGTCTCATTGTTATTTCAACTATGGACCATCCTAGGTAATAAGAGATAATCTTTCTTTAATTTGCTTTGGAATTAATACAAGTACCACAGGTAAACAGACTTTTAAAAATCAAATGATGCATTTTATTTCCTGATGCAAATCTCATTTATTCTTATTTATTTCTCTTGAGATCAAACCCAAATGGGTTTAAAATTTCAGGTTGCAAATATAAGAATGTATCTTTTACAGATTTTTGATCTTTTAAATAGGGTTCTATTGTACAGTCCTTTCTACAAAGCTTACCCATTAACTAACCAATAGAGCATTTTGAATAATAAATGATTCATCTTAGATTCTACCTCCCTTAGTCCCCAACTACTCAACTAATTGAGTAATTCTTGGAAAAGGTCCATGGCAGCTATTGTTTTAACTGTCCTCTTTCAATCTCCTGACTAAATCAGTGGGAATAGGAACATTTATGTTAATTCAGGTGGTGCAATAATATTTTAAAAGTGCCACAAATATCATTAGAAACACAACAACAAAAGTCTAATCACTTTAAATATGGTGCCTTTATTTTTCTGTCTCTTTTTATTTGCAGGAAACAGTATGTTCTGTTAAAACGGAAAGCCAAAGTTAGATAATTATTTATTTTAAGTATAGCGTATTATAATCACACACAAAACCCCCCACATCTTTCAGGACAAGCAGTGATGGAAAAGAAAACAAAATAATAAAACTCAACCTTAGACATTTTAATGACTCATGTCCACTGTGGGAAGGTAAAAACATGATTTGTCAGTACATTTAGTGCAGTTAAACTTTTACCCATTGAATTCCACAGTTGCTTCTTTTCTACACTATTTCTTCTTAGCCATGATATTATTTAGGGTGGCAATTTAATGTGGTGCTTCAGGAACAAAACCCATTATGACAGTGATGCTGAACTTTATTTTCCTTGGGTGGTGTTCTGTCGGGCTCTCTGGTAGAATCCTCCCAAAAATTCACAGGTACAAATTTCAGACACACACAGGTTTGAAAATTCAAAACAATGTTCTTTATAATGAAAATTCACTTAAACCAAGCCCTCTTTTGGTATAGCAAAGAGCACTCGTCTCCAAACAAACTGGTAATTTATACAAGTCCCTTATCAGTCCTGTGATACTTAGCTTGCAGCTGTGAGGCAATTCAAAGTCCTTCTTTCACAAAGTGAAACACACTTTGCCCTGCTTTAGTTTCAAAGCAGGGAAAAATCAGCACACAAAAAGTCAAAGTCAGTAAAGCAGTCATGAAACACAACAAACGATCAGATAATCCTCCACAATGGCCAAACCCACAGGCTGCTATTTATAGCAGCCTCACTAATTACCACAGCCCCACCCAAACACAGGTGGCCTCATTTTCTTTGATAATAATCTCTCAGTTGTTGTTGCCTATGCATCGCTCTCCGCATACGTGGCTGTATCATTAACTCTTGTTCTGAATCCAAGGAGGAGCTAGATAATTGATCTCCTTCTGAGCTGTCTGCCACACTCTCCTCCTCCCTGTCACTCATGTCTTCTTGGTCAGAGGAGCCTTCATCATCAGATTCCACCGGGGGCAAAACAGGCCTGCAGCGTGTGGATGTCTCCCCCACATCCACAGTCCTTGGGGCAGGAGCTGGGCCAGAGCTAACCACAACAGGTGGTGAAAGAGCATGTGCATGAACAAGTATCCACACCTATAATTCAATGCCTGGAGAGGGCAAAAACAGATTCCCTCACCTCCCTGATGGCCCTCTGGAGGCTGGAAATAGCCTGTTTCCCAACTTCAGGTGGGCCCAGTAGGCTCGTGTTTCACCCTCACTAGACTCCAAAGGCTTCCCTGGAGCTGTGGGAGGGTAAAAATACCCTCCCCAGAGGTTCTCTGGAAGTCAAAAACAGCCTCCCAGAGCTTCTATGTGAGCCAAAAATCAGCTGGCTGGCACACACATGCATGTTGGAGCTGAGCTAGGGCAACGGCTCGCGGGCCAGCAGATATGGCTCCGCATGCCACCTGTGGCACCCGTGCCGTATGTTTGCCATCACTGCATTATGGTATTGTCATTTCATTATAATTCAAATCTTCCTCTCAAATGACCAAAGTTCTTTCATAATATTTTAAATGAAATGTGAGCCAACTGAAAGCTTTGCACCTAGTTTAATTACAGCCACCGCAATATAATGTTTTCAGGAAGATTGTTACGATGTGGGTTAATGTTTTCATTCTTTTATTGATTTTGCTCTTGAGTCTGCTTATAATCAATGATCTCCAGAAAGCCTATATAAACATAGATAAATTACAAGCTATAATTAAATACAATTAAAACTAACCCATACTATCAGCAAGGTTGGTGTGAGGGGGTGTTTGTGTTTTCCATTTTTATGTCTGTTGCGATGTGCAAATCTATATGGTCACAACAACCTGATGGCACATAATCAATGGATCAATGCACAAGGTACGTAACAGAGTCAATCAATACCTTAAGAAATGCAAAATCTTCCTTCCAGTATGGGGGAAAGAATCATAACAACATGAAAATATTGTATAACAAGTAGTAAAGCAGTCCCCAAATGATAAGTTGGAGGTGATAAAGAAAAGTTTATCCCCAGCATCAATCTGTCAATAGGATATGTTTCAAATAGGGAACTGAACTGTTGAAACTGAAGGCCAAACCGGAAACATTAGTCATCCACATAGAAGTCATTTTAGCATTTATTTGAATAAAAAGTTCCCCCTGTTGAATTTTATTCTTTCAAATCAATGTCCTGCCTGTCAAAGACTACGTCAGCTTCAACCACAACAACACAAGAGCACACAACAGATTCAAGCTTAATATTAACTGCTCCTGTCCTATACTCTCTCCTATATCTCCTATATCTTCTCTACTATATCCTCTATAACCTTCATTGTGTATTATTGTGTATTGGACTAACTAACTAACTAACTAACTAACTAACTAACTAACTAACTAACTAACTAAATAAATAAATAAATAAATAAATAAATAAATAAATAAATAAACTTAGTAAAACCGACATGCCTTGATTTCATTCTGCTACAGATTCTGAAGCAGCAAATAATGTAGAATGTTGGGGCAATAATATCTATAAAACCTGTAATTTCTTGAAATATATTTCTTTGGTTCTTTATACCTTTGTCCAGAAGACTGACATTCAACTGTTATGGGGGTAGCTGATGGAATGCAATTTGCAAGTAGAAGTAAGTAGAAAACCATAGAGCAATTTGTAGGATTTGTGAAGATGGATGTCTATTTTTTTTTCTGAAGAGAGCTACATGACATAAATGGTTTCTTTAGCTGTTCTCTACCTTAAAGATTGAAAGGCCCTGTAATCTGCTAGACCACATAGAGCTTACCAATGGAAAGAGTGAGGGGTTATGGGAACAAAAAGCAGCACTTGGAAGTAATGATAGCCCTAAGAATATCCGTCTAATTAATTAAAAGCTTGCCAGGCAGAGAAAGAGGAAATATAAAGGAGTAACAAAGACGAGAATTACCATGCTAACTTTGATTATTTCTGTTGGCCTAGTGGATGGGGTCAATTAATTTTGTAAATGGGATCCCTTATTTTTCCCTGACCTTAAATTTCATTAGTAATTCTTAATTAAAGTAATACATAAAGTCCTGCTACTGCCAGCTTTGTGGCACGTGGCTTGTGACAGCTCTGCACACACATATATTAGTATCTTAATGCTTACGTGCTCATGTTTACCAAGTGGTAGCAGAATTCCTAGAAGTGGGAAGTTGCCCTTGTTTGCAGAATCTCATTGCTTTGCCTTGTTGCAACTTCTGTCATCCTTTAATTCAGATGATAGCAGGAAATACGAATAATCCCAAAACAATTGCCTCCAGATGTAAAGTACAATCTGTGGAGGCAAAATAGGGAGCGCTACGTAAAGATAAACGAATCAAATAAATTGCAATAGCAATAGCACTTTGATTTATATACTGCTTCATAGTGTTTTACAGCATGTCTAAACAGTTTACAAAGCCAGCATATTACCCCCAACAATTTGGTTCCTCATTTTACCAACCTCAGAATGAAGGAAGATTGGGTCAACCTTGAGTTCCATCAGGGACCAAATTCCAGACTATGGACAGAATTTGCCTGCAATATTGCACTCTAACCACGGTGCCACTGGTGATAAGAAATAATGTAAGAATGTAATGTGTGAATAAGCTTGAGAGACAGGAGATGTTGCAGCCTAGGCAACAACCAGACAAGAGATACCTCATCCCACAGAAGGAATGTGGGTGAGGAAAGCATCACAAAGGGGACTCTTCCTGGTTATCTGGATATTTATTTATTTATTTTATTTATTAAATTTGTATGCCGCCCCTCTCCGTAGACTCGGGGCGGCTCACAGCAGTGATAGAAACAATGTACAATACAAATCTAATAATATGAAGTTAAAAACCCATAATTTAAAAAACATGCACACAACACACCATACATAAATTATATAGGCCTGGGGAAGATATTTCAGTTCCCCCATGCCTGACGGCAGAGGTGGGTTTTGAGAAGTTTACAAAAGGCAAGGAGGGTGGGGGCAATTCTGATCTCTGGGGGGGAGTTGGTTCCAGAGGGCCCGGGCTGCCACAGAGAAGGCTCTTCCCCTGGGTCCCGCCAAATGACATTGTTTAGTCGACGGGACCCAGAGAAGGCCAACTCTGTGGGACCTAACCGGTCGCTGGGATTCGTGCGGCAGAAGGTGGTCCCAGATATATTGTGGTCATGAAGAGCTTTATAGGTCATAACCAACACTTTGAATGGTGCCCGGAAACTGATCGGCAACCAATACAGACTGCGGAGTGTTGGTGAAACATGGGCATACTTGGGAAAGCCCATGATTGCTCTCGCAGCTGCATTCTGCACGATCTGAAGTTTCCAAACACTTTTCAGAGGTAGCCCCATGAAGAGAGCGTTACAGTAGTCGAACCTCGAGGTGATGAGGGTATGAGTGACTGTGAGCAGTGAGTCCCGGTCCAGATAGGGCCGCAACTGGTGCACCAGGCGAACCTGGGCAAACGCCCCCCTTGCCACAGCTGAAAGATGTTTCTCTAATGTGAGCTGTGGATCGAGGAGGATGCCCAAGTTGCGGACCCTCTCTGAGGGGGTCAATAATTCCCCCCCCCAGGGTAATGGACGGACAAATGGAATTGTCCTTGAGAGGCAGACCCTAACAGGATAGTAGAAGGAAGGGAGAGGAGAAGTGGTTTCAGACTTGGAAAACTCTCATACTATAACCTTATAGTAGAGGTAGTATTACTACTCATACCTTTCTCATCTGGACTATCTTGAATATCTGATAGATAGTACAGAGATGAAGTTTAGGGTTTTTATTCTGGTTATGTGGAATCTGAAGACACATTTCATTATGACAGCACACACTTCAATCCATACACTTCTTTTTGTAAGTCCTTATGAATAATGGCTTCTTACTTGATGATAGCTTTCTGATGCATCTCATCTGACTGTGGTGTAAAATAATTTAAGCTGTGGTGGCACAGTGGTTAAAATGCAGTATTGTAGGCTAACTCTGTCCACTACCAAGAGTTCAATCTTGACTGGCTCAATGTTGACTCAATCCTTCATCCTTCTAAGGTTTAGTAAAATGAGGATCCAGATTGTTGGGTCAATAGGCTGACTCTGTAAACTGCTAAGAAATGTTGTAAAACACTACAAAGTGATATACAGTCATACCTCGTCTTACGAACCTAATTGGTTCCAGGGGGAGGTTCGTAAGACGAAAGGTTCGTAAGACGAAACATTGTTTCCCATAGGAAACAATGTAAAGTCAATTAATCCGTGCAACCAAACCCCCCCCCCCCCGCAAAAAAACGGCGTTCGGCGACTGCTGGGAAGCCGCACGGCCATTTTAAAAGGTGACAGCCGGGCTGGGGGGCTTCCCAGCAACCTCCCGAACCCCGAACCCGGAAGTTCGGCAAAAGTTCGGGGTTTGGGAGGTTGCTGGGAAGCCCCCCAGGCCAGCTGTTACCTTTTAAAACAGCCGCGCAGCTCCCCAGCAGCTTCCCGAAGCCGAACGCCAAACCCGAACTTCCGCGTTCGGCGTTCAGAGACTGCTGGGAAGCTGCGCGGCTATTTTAAAAAGTGACAGCTGGCCTGGGGGGCTTCCCAGCAACTGCCCGAACCCCGAACACGGAGGTTCGGCAAAAGTTTGGGGTTCAGGAGGTTGCTGGGAAGCCCCCCAGGCCGGCTGTCACCTTTTAAAACAGCCGCGCGGCTTCCCAGCAGCTTCCCGAAGCCGAACGCCAAACCTGAACTTCCGCGTTCGGCGTTCGGCGACTGCTGGGAAGCCGCGGGGCTGTTTTAAAAGGTGACAGCCGGGCTGGGGGGCTTCCCAGCAACCTCCCGAACCGAACCCGGGGTTCAGAAAAATTTTGCCTCTTCTTACGAACTTTTTTCGAGTTACGAACCGGCGTTCGGGAGGCTGCTGGGAAGCCCCGCCGCCCGGCTGTCACCTTTTAAAACAGCCGTGCGGCTTCCCAGCAGTCTCCGAACACCGGTTCGTAACTCGAAAAAAGTTCGTAAGAAGAGGCAAAATTTTTCTGAACCCCGGGTTCGTATCACGAGTTGTTTGTAAGACGAGGGGTTCGTATCTTGAGGTAGCACTGTATTAACAAAATTCAAGCACTTCTCATGACAAACATTGATATCTCTTTTAGGTTATATCAGGGACTCAATATTCTTCTAATCACAACCGTCAGGGTTTTTAAAGCTATGAATATACTGATGAATATCAGTAATCTAGATAACTTCATTTTTTAAATAAGGTATAGAGGCCAGCTGTGACACTTACTATATGGGGCTGTTTTTGAAGATGGCTCAGCAGCTTCAATTGGTCCAGATATATAAGCTGTGGTTAGAGCAGGGATAGGCAAAGTTGGCTCTTTTATGACTTGTGGACTTCAACTCCCAGAATTCCTGAGCTAATCATGCTAGCTCAGGAAATCTGGGAGTTGAAGTCCACATGTCATAGAAGAGCCAACTTTGCCTACCCCTGGGTTAGAGTGCAATACTGTAGGCTACTTCTGCTGCCTGCCAGCTGCCTGCAATTTGGCAGTTCAAATATCACCAGGCTCAAGGTTGACTCAGCCTTCCATCCTTCCGAGGTGCATAAAATAAAAACCCATGCTGATTCTGTAAACTGCTTAGAAATGCAGTAAAACACTATAAAGTGGTATATAAGTCTAAGCGGTGTTGCTATTGCTAATCTCCACAAGTAGACTTTTGGATTGAAGAGACAGCCATGAACAGATAGTCCTGTTTACCCATTAAAATGAGGGACTTATTAAATCAGATGATTACAAAAGAGTCAAACTGTGACAAGCTTTTTTAAACTGGACAGATGGTTTATTTGTCAGCCAGAGGCAGAATGGAAGGTACTTTTAATGCTTGTGCTGACACTTGGCAGCAAGTTGTTCCCATGACCAATGGTAGGCTAAAATACACTTGATTCATTTTGTCACTGAATCTATTATTTGAAAATTCATTAAATTTGAAATGTGTGGTGCTTACTGTGCTGAAACTGCAGATAACATACTACGGTATGCTTCACAGAATATTGTGGCCTTGTTTGTTTAATTTTCATTGCTGATGAATTCACCAATACCTTGTAATTATCAATGGTGTGATAACAATAGGTCTTTCCCAGGGCACATTAAATTAGAAATTGGAGAGATTAAGATAGAAGGATTTTTTTTCTTTTTGCAGTCTCACAGGAGTGTGTAAATAGCAGTTAAATTATTCCTAGATGTATGAGAAATTATTAAAGTACAGTATTATAAAATATTACAAAATGTACATTAAAATGAGTCTGGTTTTTTGAATTGTATTTAAGTGTTAGTGTTTGTAGTAAATCCATCAGTATTTTCAGCAAGATTGAAAATATATAATTATATATGATTTATTTATTTATTTATTATTTAGATTTGTATGCCGCCCCTCTCCGCAGACTCAGGGTGGCTCACAACAGAATAAAAACAATTTATAACAAATCCAAATATAATTTAAGATATTTTAAAAAACCCGGTTTGATTTAAAAAAAACCATTTACTAAACAAACATACAAACAAACATACCATGCATAAATTGTATAAGCCCAGGGGAGATGTCTCAGTTCCCCCATGCCTGACGACAAAGGTGGGTTTTAAGGAGCTTACGAAAGGCAAGGAGAGTAGGGGCAGTTCTAATCTCTGGGGGGAGTTGGTTCCAGAGAGTCGGGGCCGCCACAGAGAAGGCTCTTCCCCAATTTATTGTTAAACTGCCCATTTTCTTTTTTCTGCTGCAATCACTGGAGACAAACCACAGATTTATGGTCCTGAATCAGGATGAACCTGAAGTATCAGTTAGGTTTCACTGTCATTCCTAAAATCCTTAGAACTATAGAAATAGAGAAGAAGCAGTGAGTAAAAGGAAAGCATATACAAGTTCTAACTCTAATGTGAATTTCCCTACACATTCTCCAATCCTTTTAGACCAGACTAAAATTATATTTCCTTTCAAATCAACAACAACAATAAAAGCAAACAACAACAGAGTTGGAAGGCACCATGGAGGTCTTCTAGTCCAGTGTTTCCCAACCTTGGCCACTTGAAGATATCTGGACTTCAACTCCCAGAATTCCCCAGCCAGCGAATGCTGGCTGGGGAATTCTGGGAGTTGAAGTCCAGATATCTTCAAGTGGCCAAGGTTGGGAAACACTGTTCTAGTCCAATCTCCCACTTGGGCAAGAGACCCTATACTACTTCAAATAAATTATTATCCAACATCTTAAAAACTTCCAGTGTTGGAGTATTCACAACTTCTGGAGGCAATTTGTTCCACTGATTGATTGTTCTACCTGTCAGGAAATTTCTCCTTAGTTCTAAGTTGCTTCTTTCCTTGTTTAGTCTTCACCCATTGCTTCTTGTCTGACCCTCCAAGCTTTGAAGAATAGCTTAACTCCCTCTTCTTTGTGGCAACCTCTGAGATATTGGAACACTGTTATCATGTCTCCCCTAGTCCTTTTTTTCATTAAACTAGACACTTCCAGTTCCTGCAACTGTTGTTCATATGTTTTAGCTTCCAGTCCCCTAATAGTGATATAGGTGTCATCAGTCACTAATTCATTTCATAGGATGTGAGCAATGGTATGGTCTATTTGCAATAGTATCTAGTTAGTGGCATGTTGTCAGTCTTGGCTCAGTCTGAGCAAGTAAAACTGATCCTTAATACAGTGATCCCTCGATTATCGCGAGGGTTACGTTCCAAGACCTCTCGCGATAATTGATTTTTCGCGATATAGTGGTGCGGAAGTAAAAACACCATCTGCGCATGCGCACCCTTTTTTCAATGGCCGTGCATGCGCAGATGGTGGAGCCGGTGGCTGGGGAGGTGGATTCGCCGCCCCCACCAGCCCTTCCTGCTCTGGGTCAGAGCCGCAGAAACCTTCAGCTCGCCGAGGCTGCGTCTGACCCCTTCGTTTGTATTGCAGCGAAGGAGGCGAAGCAAGGCTCCAAGCTCGCCTGCAGCCGCCACCGCTACGCCTCTGCCGCCTCAGCCACCCCCTCTGCTCTGCAGGGACCTCGCATGCCACGATCTCCCTCTCTTGCCCTCCCCGCGCTTCTCCTCGGCGGCGGCCAAGCGGCAGGCTTAATGGGAGACCAAAGGCGAAAAAAGAAAAGGAAAAAAAATCCCCAAAAGAGGCAGGCACAAAGCGGGGGCACAAGGGGAGCTGCCCGGCAGAGGTTGCTTTTTTTCTTCTCGTGGGCAAGTGGAGGGGGGGAGAGAGAAGGAAAGAGAGAGAAGGAAAGAAAGAGATGAGAGAGGGAGGAAGAGAGTGTGAGAGAGGAAGAAAGAGAGAGAGAAATGATAGAAAAAAGGGGAGAAAAAAAGAGAAATGAGAAAATGATTGAAGCAGAGAATGACAGGAAAGAAAGAGAAAGAGACAGAGAAGTGACTCTTGGTGATGACGTATGACGTCATCGGGTGGGAAAAACCGTGGTATAGCAAAAAAACCCGTGGTTTAATATTTTCTGAAAAATCGTGGTGTAGTGTTTCGCGAAGATCGAGATCGCGAAGATCGAGGGATCACTGTACTACTTGATTGCCAAGGGTATGATTTTCTAGAAGTCGGGGTGGCGCAGCAGGTAGACTGCAGTACTGCATGCCACTGAAGCTGACTGTAGATCTGCAGGTCAACGGTTCAGATCTCATCACCGGCTCAAGGTTGACTCAGCCTTCCATCCTTCCGAGGTGGGTAAAATGAGGACCTGGATTGTTGGGGCAATAGGCTGGCTCTGTTAAAAAGTGCTATTGCTAACATGTTGTAAGCTGCCCTGAGTCTAAGGAGAAGAGCGGCATAAAAATTGAATAAATAAATAAATAGAAGACAAGTGACATATAGTAATGCAAAACCAGAACCGAAAGTTCATGTGCCAAAATCTCATTTTTCCCACCTGAAGGTGCCTCTCATCGTTGGACCCTAAAGTTCAATCAAATTCAAAGGGAATATTTTTAGAATGGTCTCCTGACAAATACAGCTATGCTCAGTTCCCAAGCTGTTGACCTTGAGATGGCGCTCAGAGTGGAACAGTAAATTTTAATCCCTCTGCTGTATCCCCCCCCCCCAAGCCCCAGAGTTTATGGAAGCCTGGCACCGAAATAGCTTCTTGAAGCATATAGCATCAAATATTGAAGTAGCGCCTGACATTTATTTTTACACAGAATAAAAAGAAAGTTCTTGTCATAAAATGCATACTAGCTACCGTAAATTCCCAGTATTAGAAAAGCTGCATGTGGCAATCTGGTTTCAAATGTAAGTTTCAGGTTAACATGCAAGGTCCTTTGGTTTAATGCCTACATGGTAGTAGTAGCTTGGGATGGTAGATGCTTGGAACAAACTTCCAGCAGACGTGGTAGATAAATCCACAGTAACTGAATTGAAACATGCCTGGGATAAACATATATCCATCCTAAGATAAAATACAGAAAATAGTATAAGGGCAGACTAGATGGACCATGAGGTCTTTTTCTGCCGTCAGACTTCTATGTTTCTCTGTGTTTCTATAAAAATCTATTACTGAAACCTTGGATTGTGACAGCCACTCAAAAGGTTAGAAACATTCTATTTAGGGAGCAACTTTATTGGTTTCTGAACTGGTGTTGGGCAGGAAGCTGCTTCATAAAGATTTAGCAGCTTCCAAATGTTCAAAACTCTCATTCTGGAAAGTCTCCCGCAAATTATATCTCCTTTGCTAAAATTATTCATCACTTTATGATGGCTTGTTATTTGGATTCTGAGGAGTGATTAATGCTTTCTGATTAGGCAGCTTCATTTCTTTCTGCCAGAAGCAGATCTTATTAAAGTTGAAAGATTTACTAGGGGCACGAATGACTAGATTGAGCTACAGAGCATGGATGAAATTATACATATCTATCTTTCTTGTGGTATCTAGAAGCAGCTGCGGGGAGATCAGGAGAAACAAATCAGAGGCTGCTATCACTGAGCAGACACTGAGCAGAGGAAGGAGAGAACTGTTATCACCCGGGCATCTGCTGGAAGTAGCTAAGAGGGGTGGAGGAGGGCAGTAATAATGTTCTTACTGACATACGTCATTGCCATCATGGATGAATATTGGGCACTACTGCCCACTCTGTAGCAGCCTGTGACTTTTTATGAAAACTTCCTCCTGCATCCAATAATAATAATAATAATAATAATAATAATAATGATAAAAATAATAATAATAATAATAATAACAACAACCAAAAAAACCAAACAACAGTTGTTGTTGTTTTGTTGTTGTTGTTATTATTATTATTATTATTATTATTATTATTATTATTATTATTACCGATATTCTTATTCTTCTTCTTTTTCTTCTTCTTGTTATTGTTATTATTTAGATTTCTATGCCGCCCTTCGCCTGAGACTCTGAGCGACTCACAACAAGTAAATACGAAGCATGTAAGAAATCTATTATTAAACACACTAAAAAGCTTCAATACTAAAAACATATAATTTAAATTCTAAAACCCTAAAATTTTTAAAAACCAATCATCCACACTCATCCTATCATTCAGTCATAGGCCGTGGTAGATATTAAAATTTCAAATGCAGAGGTGCATCTTTAAGGCCATATGAAAGACTGGGAGAGTGGAGGCAGTACGAATCTCCGGGGGGAATTGATTCCAAAGAGCCGGGGCCACTACAGAGAAAGCTCTTTCCCTAGGCCCCGCCAGAGGGCATTGCTTGGTTGACGGGACCTGGAGAAGGCCAACTCTGTGGGACCTGACTGGCTGCTGGGATGCATGAGTCAGAAGACGGTCCTGTAGGTAATCTGGTGCAATGCCATGTAGGGCTTTATAGGTCATAACCTACACTTTGAGTTGTATTTGGAGGCCAATCGGCAGCAAATGCAGCTTGCGGAGTTCTTGAGAAATATGGGCATATCTTGGAAGGCCCATGCCTGTTCTTGTGGCTGTATTTTGCACCACCCCTAGTCTCCAAATGTTCTTCAAAGGTAGTCCAATGCTTCCTGCAGACTTCCTCCTACAAGGACTGACACTTTCCATTCCACATTGTGTGCTGATGGCTTGATGGTTGGCTGCTTTTCACCTCATATCAATGGTTATGATTATTTACTTGTTAGAAATCAGGATGCTTTGGGTTTTGTTTTGTTTTTAAAAAGAGACGTGGAAATGCCTCAGCAAGAGAGGACAAAAACAGGGACACATTTGCATAAAATTGCATATGCCAATTGTTATGCATAGATGCACATTCAATTAAGAATTAATTACTGTACTTTAAATAGAAATCCAGTACAAGTAAGCATATGTACCAAAAATGTGGATGACTTAGCACTTGCAATTTTTATATGCAGGGGAGGTTAAGGGGATTTTTTTTACTGTAGCACGGGCAGCAGTTTGAACAGGGTTTAAATTAAATTACAGTTTTTTGCAGGTTCCTATTGTTCATCTGAACTGTGAGCACTGATTGGCTCATTTATCTTCTCCCTGTTCCAAAGTCAGTGGGACTAAAGATGATTGGCAGGTCAACTGCTTTGAAAGATTGAAGATTGGAAATGAGACTGCCCAATTTTACAAGAAACGGCACAGTAAAAGTTGCAATGTCTAGCTGAACTTTAACAGAAATTCCACTGTCAAGATGATGTTATTAGGTTGGAATGTGATATATTTAAATTATCATGTGATGCTTCTTCCTGGACTCTAGGATAAGAACCATCTTCCAAACAAACAACAAGATAGATTTTTAAGAAACACTAGAAGACATATTGGATTAATCCTAATTGTACACCTATAAGAGCCAATCAAACAATTCAATTCAATTCAATTGATTAGATTTGTATGCCGCCCCTCTCCGAAGACTCGAGGCGGCTCACAACAACGATAAAAACAATATTATAATGGCACAAATCTAATATTAAAAATAACTAAAAACTCTATCATAATTAAAAACCAAACAGCACATACATACCAAACATAAATTATAATGAGCCTGGGGGAAAGATGTCTCAAATCCCCCATGCCTGGCAGTATAGGTGGGTCTTAAGTAGTTTACAGAAGACAAGGAGGGTGGGAGCAATTCTAATCTCCGGGGGGAGTTGATTCCAGAGGGCTGGGGCCGCCACAGAGAAGGCTCTTCCCCTGGGGCCTGCCAGACGACATTGTTTAGTCGACGGGACCTGGAGAAGGCCAACTCTGTGGGACCTTATCGGCCACTGGGATTCGTGCGGTAGCAGGTGGTTCCGGAGGTACTCTGGTCCAATGCCATGTAGAGCTTTAAAGGTCATGACCAACACTTTGAATTGTATAGATAGATTTTAAGAAACACTAGAAGACGTACTGGATTAGTCCTAATTGTACACCTACATGCTGTAGAAGAATATAACCATAGGTCTGCAAAGAGTTGTAACCAATCTAATATGTTGCTCTGTTTTTGGACATCTTTATCCCATGTCAATAATAATTGATACTCTACATAGTGAGAAACAACGAATTAGGAATGCATACTGGAATTAAGTTTTGAGCTGCTTCAAAATAATACATCTATATCTCTAGAAATCTGCCTTCTGTGAGGTTAGGTTGATTCCAGCCCAACATTTACTTGGCATTCCTAGCATTTGGAGAATGAAGATAGCCCCATTCCTAATTCATTCTGCTAAATTTCATATTGGCAGCCCTACACTGTGTGTTTGTACCAGTGGTAAAATCCTTCTTTTTGTCCCTACCAGTTCTGTGGGTGTGACTTGGTGGGCATAGCAAAGGAAGGATACTGGAAAATCTCCATTCCAACACTGCTCCAGGGGAAGGATATTGCAAAATCTCCATTCGCACCTGTTCTGCTGGCGTGTTTCAACCACCCGTAATTACAGGGTAATTAGTCCAGGAAGACACACACCACACGATAAAAAGAAAACCCAAAAGTTTTTATAAACAGAAAAACAGAAACAACTTTAAATGTCAAAGGGATTTTCTGGTACACACAAGGCACAGGTTAAATGCAATCCAATTGCTCATCCAATAACTTGGAAATTCTAAAGTCCAGAGAGTCCTCACACAATCTTGAACAGCACAAAAACCACGATCTTGACGAAACAATGAATCAGATAAACTGCCATGAGGCTAAAACACCAGGTTGCACTTTTATCTGTAGCACTAATTACAGCAGCCCCACCCAACCACAGATGGCCTCATTTTCTCTTGTAATAATCCTTCAGTTGTTGTCTCCTATGCATCACTCTACGCATGTGTGGATGTGTCATTAATTCTTGTTCAGAATCCAGGGATGATACAGATGATTGATCTCCTCCTGGGCTCTCTGCCAAACTCCCTTCTTCCCTGTCACTCACGCTTCCTTGGTCAGAGGAGGCTTCGTCAGCAGATTTCATCTGGAGCAAAACAGGCCTGCGGCATGTGGATGTCTCCCCCACATCCACCTGCACATTCCTTGGGGCAGGAGCTGGGCCAGAGCTAACCACAACAGCACCCCACTCTGGGGCCAGCCATAGGTGGTATTTGCTAGGTTCTCCGGACTACTCAAAATTTCCACTACCAGTTCTTCGAACTACTCAAAATTTCTGCTACCGGTTCTCCAGACCTGTCAGAATGTGCTAGATTTCACCCCTGGTTTGCACTCCAAAAACTATTCCAGCTGCAAGTCCATATTTAATTAGGTCAATTACTATAAAAATATCTATTTATTGTTTGCGCTAATAAAGGAAATCAGTTTTTTAAAAGTTTTTCACCTTTATTGTGCTGATAATAATTGTATAGCACCAGTCTTGGTTCTATTAAATCCTGGAATACTTAAATATTTGGAAAGCTAATTTAAAGAATAATAATTTTGATCACCTAGATAGCAGTGATATTGTAATACCAGGTGACATTTTAGTTCTTTTCCATATTTGATTGCTTTTTAATAAAACCGTCTTGGTTAATAGTCTCAGTGATACCCATAATGAAGAGAATAACAGAGTTGGAAGGACCTTTGAGGTCTCCTATTCCAGTCCCCTCCTCAGGCAGGAAACCCTATTACCAGTTTAAACAAATCGTTGTCCAATCTCTTCTTTAAAAATTCCACTGTTGGAGCATCCATAACTTCTGTAGATCATTCCACTGATCAATTGTTCTAACTCCCAGGAAATTTCTCCCTAGTTCTAGTTTGGCTCTCTCCTTTATTAATTTCCATTCATTGCTTCTTATTCTGCCTTTAGGTGCTTTGGACAATAGATTCACCCTCTCTTCTTTGTGGCATTTCTTGCCATTGTCCATAGCATTCTTTATTCTGAACAGGAATGTTCTGTTTATTTCAATTAAAATGAATTTTTATATTTTTAATTATAGTCTTTAAAAGTGGGAACAATGGATCTCATGATTAGTACAGAAAACCTCAGTTCTAGGATCTCTAGATGGAATTATGAAAATTAACTATTTGCATTGTGAAAAGAGTTATTGTCTTTTTTAATAATAAAGTTATAATAGTAAAACATACACACAACATATTTATTTATTTATTTATTTTGTACAATACACAATGAGGGTTTTAGTGGGTATATATCTATATATACATAGTAAAATACATGATGAAGGTTATAGAGGAGATACTCAGTAAAATATATCTAAGAAATAATAGAAAAGAAGTTGAAGTAATAGAACATATCAATGAAAGAATAGAAGAAGAGATATAGGAATAGAAGAAAGGTATAGGAGATATAGGAGAGCAATAGAACAGGGGACGGAAGGCACTCTAGTGCACTTGTACTTGCCCCTTACTGACCTCTTAGGAATCTGGATAGGTCAACTGTAGATAATCTAAGGGTAAAGTGTTGGGGGTTTGGGGATGACACTATGGAGTCCGGTAATGAGTTCCACGCTTCGACAACTTGGTTACTGAAGTCATATTTTTTACAGTCAAGTTTGGAGCGGTTAATATTAAGTTTAAATCTGTTGTGTGCTCTCGTGTTGTTGTGGTTGAAGCTGAAGTAGTCGCCGGTAGGCAGGACGTTGCAGCATATGATCTTGTGGGCAATACTTAGATCTTGTTTAAGGCGTCTTAGTTCTAAACTTTCTAGGCCCAGGATTGAAAGTCTAGTCTCATAGGGTATTCTATTTCGAGTGGAGAAGGGCTCTTCTGGTGAAGTATCTTTGGACATTTTCAAGCGTGTTAATGTCTGAGATGCGATATGGGTTCCAAACAGATGAGCTGTATTCGTGGATGGGTCTGGCAAAAGTTTCGTAAGCTCTGGTAAGTAGTGTGAGATTGCCAGAGCAGAAGCTACGTAGGATTAGGTTTACAACTCTTGAAGCCTTCTTGGCCATATTGTTGCAGTGGGCTTTGGCACTTAAATCTTTTGTTATTAGTATACCAAGGCCTTTAACCGAGTGGGGATTATCTGTGATAATCTGATTATTCAGTTCGTATTTGGAGTTCAGATTTTGCTTCCCAATGTGTAGGACAGAGCATTTGCTAGTTGAGATTTGGAGTTTCCATGTGTTAGACCACTCAGAAACAGCGTCAGGGTGTTTTTGGAGAGTAGTTGTGTTATCGGTGGTGTTGAAGAGTTTTACATCGTCGGCGAAGAGGACACAGTTGCTTGTGATGTAATCGCAAAGGTCATTGATGTAGAGAATGAAGAGCGTTGGTCCCAGTACACTACCCAGTACACTACCTTTAACATAGTGCTCAGTGATTTGTGCGCTCACCACCAGATAACCTTCACACCCCACCACCAAAATGAGGGTATACTGTATACATAACAATTTAAACCAAGTTCAATCTATCTGCTTACATATTATAAATTATCTCATGATTAGTACAGAAAACTTCAGTTCCAGGATCTCCAGATGGAATTATGAAAAGCAACTATTTGCATTGTGAAGAGATTTATTGTCAATTATTTGGTCCCTCAATGTCCTCTTCATTAATATTCACAATGAGTAGCTAGGTTTGCTAAAATAAAGAAGTAATATGTATGAGATCTAGGGTGGTATAGCAATTATTTGTACAACTTGAGGTGTCAGCCATATGCAGCTCCACAAATCTTAGATGAAATCCCTAAATTACTACTAAAGTTGTAAGGTTGATCAAGGATAGAGTAACTGTCCTTGATATATGGATGTTTTGGAGTAAAGGCCCCAGAATCATACCCAAAAGCCAAATGTCACCATTATTTTAAAAAAGAAATGCACTGTGGAATTAGACAAGAAGAAAAGAACATTTGGTTTAAAACCCTACTCAACAACAAAATTCACTTACTGAGCTTCTGTGTCAATGTAATTTATTCAAACAGTTCAGAAGGTAATGGAAGGGGGAAACTGTGAGTACTGCTCTACACAATTTTCAAGAAATACAAGATTAAAAGAATGGAATAACCAAATGATAATTTGAGAGTTCTATGTCAGAATAATAGGATATAATATAATGGGATATAATACAATAATAGGATCTTTTTTATATTTTATTATACAAATGATATGGTCAATCCTTTTAAAATGTTATGATCTTGTAAATTTGCAAATCACTGAAAAACAAATGTTCTTTTTCCCCCCAATAGAAGGTTTGGCTTTTGAAAGAGCATGGTTGACCTGTTTATCTACAATGTCAGAAGAAATATTTCTCCAGATTGATTAACCACATTAATGCATCAATGGAAAATAAAAATGGTGCATTTACAGAGTGCTGGTGAGAAATGTAGGTCAAGACATTTAAAGCACTGAAGACACTGCTGAATTGGTACTAAGAAACAGAAATGTTTACCGTGTTTCCCCGATAGTAAGGCAGTGTCTTACTTTCTTTTTACCCCCAAAAGCCCCACTATGTCTTACTTTCGGGGTATGTCTTACATTGGAAAGGAGGCGGGCGAAGGAGGGCGCAGCTCCGGGACCCCCCCCTTTCCACCCCTTGTCGCCCGAGACAAGAGGCAGCGAGGCAGGGGAAGAGGCGGCGGCTTTCGAGAACATGTTGCTGTTATTTCGTTGACAGAAAGCCTGCAGCGAGGCACATCGGAGCAGTAAATGGAATTACTACTCGGGATACAATCTTGCGCCCGGAGCGCCTCTTTAGCCCCAAAGCTGTTTCCCTGCAAGTGAGCGGATGTGCACCATCCCCGGAAGCGAGCCAGTTTATGCCCTGGAAACCAGCTACTCTTCCAGCCAAGGCACCTTTTGAGCGGCGTTGCAAAAAAACCCAAACATCTTACCTCTCCCCTTCCCCCAACCCCGGCCCCCTGTGTGGCAACCGAGGGTCTGGCAACCGAGCGCAGACGTCGGCCACCTGTCCCGCTCCCCCGAGTTCGCGCCCCGTTCTCAGCTTGGCAGCCCGCGCGACTTCCCCAACAAAGGAGAAACTTCTGCGAATCGTGCGCCGGCAGCGAAGCAGCTGGCTGGGGGCCGGCCGAGCAGGCTCACGGGCAGCCAATGGGAAAGTTGGGTTCATGCAGGAAACGCAGCCGCTGCCGGTGCTGCCGCTGACCCGGCCTGGTTGGAGAGGAAGCTGCTCCGACCGACCGACCACCGGCAGCAGCAGCAGCAGCAGCAACCCCGAAGTGTGTGACCCGGGGGCGGGCAGGGGAGGCAAGGAGTGCCTTCGCGCTGGGACGGAAGTGGAGGGCTGCTGCCGCCTCCGCCGCACCCTTGTCGGCCACACAGCAGACGAGCGCGGAGAGAGCGCTGGAGATGGCACACGATTCGCAGAAGTTTCTCCTTTGTCGGGTGACAAGGGGTGGAAAGGGGGGGTCTTTCAAGCGCCGCTGGGTGAAAGAGGGCGGGCGGCCAGCAGCAGAAGGCGAGAGGTGCCTCCTTCTCCGGCTCTCCGGCAGATGGAGCACGCGAAGAGGCACCTCTCACCTTCCGCCGCTGCTGGCCGCCCTCTTTCGCCCAGCGTCGCTTCGGAAGCCGCCGAACGCCGTCAGGGGGGTGCTTGGCGAGTGGCACATGGCGAGCAGAGAGGCGGTCGCCAAGCGCCCCCCTGACGGCGTTCGGCGGCTTCCGAAGCGACGCTGGGCGAAAGAGGGCGGCCAGCAGCGGCGGAAGGTGAGAGGTGCCTCTTCGCGCGCTCCATCTGCCGGAGAGCCGGAGAAGGAGCGCTTGCAGGTGGCGGCAGGGGGGGGACGGCGGGGGGAACATATGTCGAGGTTCTACTGTACCCCGTGTTTCCCCGAAAGTAAGACATATGTCTTACTTTCGGGGTATGGCTTATATTAGCCGACCCCCCTGAAACCCCCCCATATGTCTTACAATCGGGGGGGGGGGCTTACTATCGTGGAAACACGGTAGCAATTCCTGCCAAGATTGTATTGAGCTACCTAAAGGGATGGTATTATTTTTCAGGAAGAGGGAATATAACAATAAGTATCTGTTTAAACATGAACATTAAGCCAATTTGCGATGTTGCAAATTATACGATTTGGACATTTTGTTTCTGGACATCCAACTGCAATTTTGCAAAATGTTATCCCCCCCCCCCCCAATGACTGGAGATCTGTCATTTCCCAGATAAGATACAGCAGTTCAGTATGGCTTTAAATTCAGAGTTCTCTTTTTCCTACAACATATTCCATATCAGTCTCCTGTCACGACTACTGATTTAGCAAAAGTGACAAGAAATTCTCCAAGGTCCCAAAGTAATCCCAAAAACAGGAGGAGAAAGTTTGAAACTTCACAGTATTTTCTGTATTGCCCACAAGATCATATGCTGCAACATCCTGCCTGTCAATGACTACTTCAGCTTCAACCGCAATAACACAAGAGCACACAACAGGTTCAAACTTAATATCAACCGCTCCAAACTTGACTGTAAAAAATATGACTTTAGCAACCATAAAGTCGAAGCGTGGAACTCATTACCAGACTCCGTGGTGTCAACCCCCAACCCTCAACATTTTTCCCTTAGACTATCCACGATTGACCTCACCAGGTTCCTTAGAGGTCAGTAAGGGCCGAGCATAAGTGCACTAGGGTGCCTTCCGTCCCCTGTCCAATTGTCTCTCCTATATTTTATATATCTTTTCTCCCATTCATATATCCTTTCCTCTACTCTTCATTGACGTATTCTATTCTCATATCTTTTCTTCTATCCTTTCCCTGATATTTACTACTACATGTTTTTATTCTCTTTAACTTTCAATTTGTATTGGAAAAAATAAATAAATAAAATAAATAAAATATGGGAGCAACCACTTTATTATAACCTGCAATGCTGACATTTATTTACCTATGTATGTCAGGCCGAAACCATCGTTTTGAGTTGGAGACTTTGGCCTTCCACAAGTAGAATATTATTGTGGGAATTGGGGAGGGATAGTTGCATGAGAGGGAAAAATACTAGCCACAACAAATTATGGGTTTTTAGTTTTAATTATTAGATTTGTATTCTACATTGTTTTTTTCTATTACTGTTGTGAGCCGCCCTGAGTCTACAGAGAGAGGCGGCATACAAATTAAATAAATAAATAAATAAATAAATAAATAGATAGAGAGATAAATAAATGAATGAATGAATGAATGAACGAACGAACAAACAAACAAACAAACAAACAAACTAATTAATTAATGAATTCCAGAGATTCAAAGTCAACTTTTGTTCAGCACCAGCCAGAAATACATGGGTGGATCATGGATGCTGAAAGAACCAGAGTTATTATTATTTTTATTATTATTTATTAGATTTGTATGCCGCCCCTCTCCGAAGACTCCAAGTTGTCCACTTGGTGAACTTGTGGGTGTGGGGACAAGGGATGAACCTTAACCTGGGTGGAGAACTTTAGAAAAAGTTAGCATCAGTTTGACTACAGTTCATATCCCACATGGCTCTGTTAATAAATTGGAACTTGGAAGAGAGCCAAAGTTTGGACTCTGATTTATTTCTTGGCTGTTAATTGGAATGCTGATAATGTATTTCAATTCAAGTCTGATTTCTAATCCCAGGAGCTGAGATGGAAAACTGTGTGGTGTCAAAATGAGCACAATTACAAGACATACATTCTGCTTCATCATCTATACCCATATGCATTATTTTCGAATTATCTTTAGAAGCTCTAGCAACTTTCTGGACAAAAGAGACTATAATTTTCCTGACTGAATGCTTTGCTGCATTTGAATTTGGGAGCATAGATTATTTTATTGAAAACTATAACTTGTTTCTACCCTCTTGAAACTTCAGTGCAGCTAAAATCTTAGCTTCAGATTAGTGTTGTTACAAAAACCTAAGCATGTAAGTTCGCAAATTATCTGAGGAAAGAAACTGATGAGCATGTTGTTGAGAATTCTTTTCCTCAAAAATAAAAATGAATTTAGCTTTATGGGGATTCTCCTGTTCCATGACAATAAAAAAAAAGAGATTCTATTTAATTCAATTCTTTGCAAGCTTATTGCAGCTGAGCCCTGGTACATCCAAAGAGGGAGAAGTTTTCTCATTACTGCCATTCATCTTATTCAATAAGGGAAAAACTGTAGGAGGAATGGCAGAACCTGGGAGTTGAGGGAAAATCTTAGAATACAGCTCACTTGTATGGAACCCACATTGCATATCTGACATCAACACAATTAAGAGAGTCCAGAAATATTTCACAAGAAGAGTCCTTCACTCCTCTTCCCGCAACAAATATCTTACTCCACCAGACTTGAAATTCTTCTATTAGACAACTTACAACTCCATCGCCTCCGTTCCGACTTAACTATAGTTCATAAAATCATATACCAAAATGTCCTTCCTGTTAGTGACTACTTCACCTTCAACTACAACAATACATAAGCACGTAATAGATTTAAACTAAATGTCAACCACTCTAAACTAGATTGCAAAAAATATAACTTCAGCAATAGAGTAATTAATGCCTGGAATGCACTACCTGACTCTGTGGTTTCTACACCTAACCCCAAAACAAATAAACAAATAAAAGAAGGATCAGCTTAGAATTCCTATGTAGCCACAGGTAAACTACGTTCAGCTTCCCTTAAGTGCCTAACTTTAACCTAGTGCTGAATGAGCTTGAGAAGATCCCTGTGCATAGCCCTTTAGCAATAAATCAGCTTAACTGAACCTTCATATGTGAACCTGGTTGTTCGCACATGACATAAAGTTAGTTGGGAATAGCTTTACCTGTCTATGTATTTATTAAATATTATACATTACGTTATGAAACATGTCAAGGACTTATGACACAAGCTAGAGTTTTGATTTTTTAAAGGTGCATCGCCTTTTCTTTTCATTGGAGAGAGGGAGAGAGAGAGAGTAATAGCTGGAGTGGCAGGGATTCTAAGATATTGCAGAATAATTTTAAGTGTAGGAATTTTTTAAAAGCTGTTAAATGCCACTCTTATCGCTGCCCTCTGCTCCACCCTAAGTCTACATCAACCATCCAGTGAGGGGTGTTCAACTGTTTATGAGAAGAGATACTCTAATATACCAGGGTAAAAAACACAACATATGTGCTATCTGTCTTGATCACTATGTAGCACGCATAAGAAAGCATTCATTCTTTCCTTTGGTCTCCATGGAACCTTTAAACAACAGCAACCTCCAAGAGTAGAAACAACTAAGAGGTTCAGGGTGAAGATCAGGAATGGGTTTCTCCCAGTTCAGACCAGATTGCCTGAACCACTAGTAACCTGCTAGTGACGTAAAAATGGCATCACTGATCTGGTTCTGTCGGTGCTGCCATCTTTTTTTGTGAATTTTTCACAATTTTTTCTGTTTTTTGATGTCTTCTTCTCTTCCACTGCTTGAAAAAGAGCCTTCCCTCCCACTCTTGGGCTAATCCTCATCTTTTTTTCTTCATCCGTGTTGTGGTTAGCTCTGGCCCAGCTCCTGCCCCAAGGACTGTGGATTTGGGGGAGACATCCACATGCCGCAGGCCTGTTTTGCTCCCGGTGGAATCTGCTGATGAAGGCTCCTCTGACCAAGAAGACATGAGTGACAGGGAGGAGGAGAGTGTGGCAGACAGCTCAGAAGGAGATCAATTATCTAGCTCCTCCTTGGATTCGGAACAAGAGTTAGTGATACAGCCACGCATGCGGAGACCGATGCATAGGCAGCAACAACTGAGAGATTATTATCAAAGAAAATGAGGCCACCTATGGTTGGGTGGGGCTGTGGTAATTAGTGAGGCTGCTATAAATAGCAGCCTGTGAGTTTGGCCATTGTGGAGGATTATCTGATCGTTGTGTTTCGTGCCTGCCTTGCTGACTTTGACCTTTTTTGTGCTGATTTTTCCCCGCTTTGAAACTAAACCAGAGCGAAGTGTGTTTCACTTTGTGAAAGAAGAAGGACTGTGAATTGCCTCACAGCTGCAAGCTAAGTATCACAGAACTGATAAGGGACTTGTACAAATTACCAGTTTGTTTGGAGACGAGTGCTCTTTGCTATACAAAAAGAGTGCTTAGTTTATTTGAATTTTCGGTATTTGAATTTTCAAACCTGTGTGTGTCTGAAATTTGTATCTGTGAGTTTTCAGGAGGATTCTACAAGAGAGCTCGATAGAACAATCCGAAGCACAGCTGATGAGCTCCTTAGCTGTCTTTTAGGCTGAATCCTGCTATGGAGCATGCACGGAAGTGAAATTGCACATATGGACCAGTGGTGGGTACCTACCAGTGCGGTAGGCAACTCTGTTCCAGCAGTGGCTGCTAGATTGCCCACTTTGCGCACGACCACTCCGGTGCTAGGTCCATTGGGTAGCGCCATCTTTTTTTTCCTGAATTTTTCAGCTTTTTTTCTTCCTGAGCATGCTCACATGGGTGACATTTTGGCGATTTTTTGCTTCTGCATGCGAGAACATCCCCTTGCAAGAATTCAGCACATTTTTGCTTCCTGCACATGCACAGAAACAAAATTGCATGAGGGATGAGCACATGCTCATGAGTCAAGAAGATGCGTACATAGTTCACTGGTTTGCAGGTAAGTGCAACCTGTTGCTGGTAGGGACACACATGAAACATCTTGATGCACACCAGTAGTGAAGTTGAATGCCACCCACTCCTGGTAAACATATTCTATTGTGATCCTCCTGATGCTGGAACTTTCCTTAAATCATCACAAACTAAAATCCTATTTTGAAATGGGATCTCAAGATTATTGTAAAAGGGTAAAACCAGAACTTCTGATTGGTCCAAAAAATGGATTGGAGTTAATGCAGCTAATAAAGTACAGGCATACTGTCACCCAAATAGAATAGTTGCCAATAAATCAGTTGCAGTTTTAAGGACGCACTCTCCCATAAATTGGAATAGCTGAGAAATATACTGCTCAAAAAAATAAAGGGAACACTCACATAACATATCCTAGATCTGAATGAATGAAATATTCTCATTGATTACTTTGTTCTGTCCAAAGCTGAATGTGCACAACAGCATGTGAAATTGATTGTCAATCAGTGTTGCTTCCTAAGTGGACAGTTTGATTTCACAAACATTTGATTTACTTGGAGTTATATTGTGTTGTTTAAGTGTTCCCTTTATTTTTTTGAGCAGTGTATAATAATAGCCAAGCTCCTTCCACTCAAGAAAGACTGTGGCTGGGGTATAGATAAAAGGCCATTTGAAATGAAGAGCTTTCTGAAACTTTTAATTATACCGCTGAATCGAGATAAGCACTTCTGGAGGGGAAGATTTTAAGTGGAAAAAAAGTCTTCGATTTATGATCACAATTGAGCCCAAAATTTCTGTTGTTAAGTGAGATATTTGTAAAATGAGATACTTGCCCCATTTTACTATCTTTCTTGCTACCAGTGTTAAGTGAATCACAGCGGTTGATAAATTAGTAACCTGGTTGTTAAATGAATCTGGCTTCCCCGTTGAATTTGCTTGTGAGGTGGTCGCAAAAGTGGATCACGTGACTTTGGGACGTACCAACGGTCAAAAATATGAAACAGTTGCCAAGCATCTGAATTTGGATCACATCATTGTGGGGATGCTGCAAAGGTCACAACTATGAAAAATGGTCATAAGTCACATTTTTAGCACTGTTGTAACTTTGAATGGTCACTAAATGAACTGTTGTAAGTCAGGGACTACCTGTAATTCCAACCCAATTGAACTGGCCATTCTTCACATGAATGAACTGATCACTGTCTATCATTGTGTCTCCCTTCAAGGCCTTTCCTTCTGCTGAGTAAGCCCACCCACCTGACAAGTTTATCAGTATAAATTTTTCTCTCTCCATTGTCAAATCCTGCTCTGAGCACTATTCTGGTTAATGCTCAATTCTCATCAAATTATTTTAACGTCCCTCGTTTAGGTTATATTTTTATACTTATGAAACTTTGGAGCCTGCTGATATTTCCCTGCTGTATTGAAATGGTGCTGTTTTCATTGCATAAGCATCCGAACCCTAATAATTTCCTATGGGGAGGGACAGATGGATGGAGATAAATTGTAAGATGAGTTGTTCGGGTATAATAAAAATAAACCCTCACAGAGTGATACTGCTTATGTATCTTGCATCAACAGAAAGTCTAATAACTTCTTCAAAAATGAATGATTAATTGTAAAATTTACAAATGAAGAATGAACACATCTATTGTCAAGTCAAACACTATCATTGCATTAATTTCTAATTTAATTTAATTTAATTTGTATGCCGCCCATCTCCCTAGGGACTCTAGGTGGCTCACAACGAAGATGAAAACACATAAATAATATTAAAAGCTCTAAAAAAAAAACCAATCCAAAACCATTTGAACCCCTCAGTTAAAAAACATAACATGCTATTTATGGCCGGATCCCGATGATGCACCATCAGATATATGGCCCAGGCCTGCCAGAAAACCCAGATCTTTAGATGTTTCCGGAAGGCCAGTAAGGTGGGGGTAGTCCGGATCTCTGGAGGTATCTGGTTTCAGAGAGTCAGAGCAGCCACAGAGAAGGTCAGGGGTTAGCTGCTGCCCGGTCCAGGGGGAACACATTGGGATAGCAGAAATGGAGCTCCACCCCAGAGCACCCAATTTTCACTGAAAGAAGCTGAAAGAAAATGCAGGGCGTCCTGCATAAGCCATGCCCACAGTGTGGTAGTAAAAATTTTGATAGCCCTTCACTGGAGAAGGCCCTCCCCCGTGGACCCACCATCCGACACTGTTTAGCTGATAGGACCAGGAGAAGACCAGCCCTGTATGCCCTTATCCGTCACTGGGAGCTATGTGGTAGGAGGCAGCCTTATAAATAATCTGGCCCTAAGCCATGTAGGGCTTTAAAAGTAGTGACTAACACCTTGAATTGCACCCGGAGACCAATGGGGACCCAGTGCAGTCCATGGGGGATAGCTGTAATGTAGGTGTACCGAGGTGCACCCCAGTAATGGGCAGCCAATTTTTTTACTGCCACACTGTGGGTGTGGCTTATTTTATGGGTGTGGCTTAATGGTCATGTGACTGTGTAGAAGTGGCTTGCTGGCCATGTGAACTGTTAAGTCCTTGACTTACAACCTTACCAGTGTCACTCACTGAAATGACAATTTGCTTCGCGTTTCCTGCGCTCTCCTTCCTGGGTTGCACCCTGCCTCAGGCTGGGTAGCTAGGCAAATGGGTGCTGCCAGAAGCATAAATGCTGCCAGCATCGCTTCCACCCACGTCTTCTGCTTGCACCTCAGGTGGGAGGTGGCCACGTGAGGCTGGAGGGGAACCGGGCAGAAGAGAGGGAAGCTCGTCTGAGGCCAGGAAGGAGGAAAGAGGAAAAAAGCAAGGAGCTCAGATGGAGCAGCAGCAGGGGGAAAAAGGAGAGCCGAGCTGAGACCAGTAATCCAGGAAGTGACAGCTGCCGATCAGCTGGAGCTGCGCACACATCTTCATTTCTGCCGGTGGAACTGTGTTCCACCCTGTCCTGCCTGCTGCCCACCCCTGGTGCACCCACAACAGCTCATGTGGCTGCATTCTGGACCAACTGTAGTCTCTGAACGCTCTTCAAAGGTAGCCCCATGTAGAGCTCATATGTAGGAATGACCTTGGGAGATGACGGAAAAGATGCTGCCTAAAGAACTAGTGAATTTTTTTTAAAGGGCCATAGCCTGCAGTTGCATAATGGGAGGAGAAAGGGGCTCAGAAGGCATCCCCTACCAAGTTCCCAGACTTCAAAAGAGATGGTGGGAGATATATATTCTTTCAGATTTGTAAGATTCTATTAATGTAGCCTTATAATAAAGTAGAATTAGCTCATCTGGGTATATTTCCTATCTGGTCTCTCTGGGAAAGGTGACATCAATCTTGCAAGTCTGAAAATATAAAGTTCTCACTGTCACCTTTACAGTCTGAAAATGTGGGAGAGGAGGGGACTTCTTAGTCTGTCTCCATCCATTATGCAGCTATGGGTTGTGGCTCTTTGATTTTATCATTCCCTAGAATACAGTAATTTTCAATCTTTTTAGAGCCGTGGAATATTTTTTACATTTACAAAATCCTGGGGCACACCACCAAATAAAATGACACAAAATGACCACACTAACACAGTACATATTATACATATAGCATTGTGATGCACTGTATATCACCCTCTGCGGGGACCTCTTATAAAAAGAAAAAGGTCTAATATCTATATACACCATCAGAATAGACATAACCAGCTGAGGCTGAGGCTTCATCTAGTGGTGGCAACATTTACCTCCAGTCCTGACCAGGATTAGAAATCGGGACCATGGGGAGGAGTAGAAGCTTCAATTACTAGCCTCGGCCACACAATGACAAGTGCAGCCCGAGCGGGGCCCTTCCTGGGTGTGGATGAGAGGTGGCCTGCTATTGGTTGATCGCTAGTGGTCGGGATGAATCCTAGAAGGTGATTGGTCAGTGAGCGTTCCCTGTGCCTTCACTCTTCCTGTCGCTGATAACTGGAGGGATTGTGAGGGGAATGTTTATGTTCAGATGGAAGCGGCTGGTGGCGGACAGATAAATGGCCTTTGCGGGCTGTATCTGGCATGCGCGCCGTAGTTTAATTTCCCCATGGCACACCTGATCATGTCTCATGGGACCCTAGTGTGCCACGGCATACTAGTTGAAAAACACGGCTATAATACATCTCTGACCCCTCTCCACCCACATTTCCCAAGATCGTTCCTACATACCATTACCTACATACCAGGTACTAAGTAAAATCTTTTCTTCTGAAGATAGCTGCTAATTAATATTATATTTAATAACTTAGGTGCCAGAAGAACAAAGCAAAATTTAGTCATTCAACCATAAACAGTAACATCAATTAATTCTAACATTTTTTCATTCTATTACAAGTGGTGAGAAAGGAACCAAGACTTAGAATAGTAAGCTTGGATTCCCTGAAAATTAATTGCACCTAATAATTTATTATCTTTTGAGCTTTTGCCCTTTCCTTTAAATTATGACATGTTTTACAGTACTTACTCATTACAAAAATCCAATGGATTCTTTGATGTGCCAAAGCCAGATTATTTTAACTTCTACATTTCTAAAAGACATGGTGCTATAAGTGGATGAAAAATGACATGGATTTTAACCTAACCACTAATGCTATGAAAGGATCACTGGCCATTATAAAGAGTTTGGGAAACATGAGATAGATGTAAGGAGTCTGTCTCTGCCTTTCTATGTAATTACTTCATTTTCTCAAACTTTCATTTTCTTTTTTAAATAACCCTTCTGAGAAAAAAACCCTAGAGTCTTAGGACTAATTAGAAAAAGATGATTATGTTGCAACCATAGACGCTAACCTTATAGATGTTGTGCTTTCACATACATACCTTAACATTTTTTTAAATGTCCATGAATACTGAGATGGTCTCCAGGACCTTTGGATTCCAAAGGTTTATAAATGAGTTAGGTAATATGATGGTTTAATAATTATTGTATTATTTTGCTCTTTTCATTCTGTTATTTTCAGTATTGAAACCACTGAATATCAGGTGCGGCTGGCAATGGAAGGAAGGAAGGAAGGGGTTAACTTTACCATTATTTTAATGATTAGATTGTTTGGATGTGGAATTAAAAAGGAAAAAGTTCACAAGCTACTCATAATCCAAGTTCCAATTCAAGCTAAAACAGAAAAGCAAATCCAACCAGTTTCCATGATAGGTTTTTGAGTACATACATTGCCTTTTCAAGAACATAATCATTTTAAACCTTATTGGTAGTGAAAAAGAGGAGGGGCAGAATGACATCAAACAAGTTGTTTAGGATAAATGTGAAACAAGATTTTCAAAGAAAAAGAAAAAGAAAACTCTATCTCAGAACAAAGAAGAGAAAAGAAAGACAAAAAATTCAGGAAGGAACTTAAAGATAATTGTATAGGTACTGGAGATAGAAGAGACATGGAAAAACAAGAAGTCTTCTAAAGAATTGAAACTCAAGTTTCAATTTCAAATTGATATGCAAGAGAAGCCCTGGTAGCACAGTGGTTAAAGTGAAGACAAACAAGCTCGCTCCTGACAGGCTCAAGGTTGACACAGTCTTCCATCCTTCCCAGGTAAGTAAAATGAGGACCATCTTACCAAAATATTGGGGCAATATGCAAATAATCGTACATTGTAAACTGCTCAGAGAATATAATAAAGCTCTATGGGGCAGTATATAAGTGTAAGTGCCATTGCTACTGCAATGTCTAATAAAGATGCAGAAAAGAATAGCGAATATTAGAGATGTAAACTATTGATGTAAAATTGATGTCATGGTAGCAAATTCCAAAGCTAAATGTTATATAAACAAAAAAATCTTTTTTCTAGTCTTGATTCTTCTAGGATTCAATTTTACCAAGTGACCTTTGGTTCTAATATTTTGGGAAGATAAAAATAGTTTCTCCTTGTCCACATTATCTGTACGCTGGATAATTTGATATACTTCAATCATCTCTCACTTGCTTCTTTCTATCCTAAAAAGCCCCAAAGTCACAACTTTTCCTCTTAGGAAAGCTGTTCCATTGATCATCTTACAGTAATTGTCCTTTTCTGAACTTTACCTAGCTCCACTATATTCTTTTGGTGACCAGAACTGCACAGAATATTCCTGATTTAATGACATTCTACTATTTAAACAACAGTAATTTAATATATAAGAATTAAAAAGATAAAAAAACTCAAGGAAAAGAAAGGAAGAAACTTACATATAGCAAATAGCTTAGCTTTTAAATTTGAAGCATAAATCTTGACCAGGGAGAGATTTATTGATCAATCTTTCTTTTACATTGATAGATAGCCAATTCATAAGTAGACAGCAAACACCATATCATAAATCCACTATTATAAATTTGAAGTAGCACTGCCTTTCCATCATAAAAGACATCCTTATTGCTCTGATCCATGCATTAAGATACATAGTTTTTCATTTAATGATAGGTTCTACATTTGGGGTATGTAATAACAGAATAACATAGTTGGAAGGGAACTTGGAGGTCTTCTAGTCCAATCCACTGCTTAAGCAGGAGATCCTACACCATTTCAGGCAAATGGCTGTCCAATTTCTTATTAAGCGTCTCCAATGATGGAGTACCCACAACTTTTGAAGGCAAGCTGTTCCATTGGTTAATTGTTCTCATTGTCAGGAAATTTCTCTTTAGTTCTAGATTGGTTCTCTCCTTGATTAGTTTCCATCCATTCCTTCTTGTCTTGACTTCTGGTGCTTTGGAAAATTCTTTTTTGTGGCAGCCCCTCAAATAAACACTGTTTTCATGTCATCCCTAGTCTTCTTTTCAGACTAGACATATCCAATTACTGCAACCATTCTTCACGTTTTAACATTCAGTCCCCTAATCATTTTTGTTGGTCTTCTGTGCACTATTTCTAGAGTCTGAAAATTATTTTGATATCACAGCGACTAAACTGGATGCATTTATTCGCTTACCAAGACCTTATAAATTGCCAGAAACCAGCATTTACTTTCAGCATTCACTAAAAACTGCACCATAACAAACAATGGGTTTGCTTAATGACTACAGTATTCACTTTACAACTTTGGGGATTCATTTAATGACTAGACAGTGAAGGCCATAAAATCAGTTATAAAAAGGTTGCAATTGTAGCACACTATATGTATATCTTAATATTTTTAATGTATGCTGTGGTGTAACATCCTAGATTTGGGTTTGGATATGAGTTTGTGGTCTGGCTATGTGTTTATGGCATGCGTCAGTTTGCTTTGTGTATATTTCAGAAGGGGGAGCAGCAGTTGCAGGCGCCACCATCGTTTGGCTTCTGGGTGGTGGTTGAATTTTGTCTGTGGGGTGGTTATGGGTTTGGGTCTGGTGAGGGTAGAAGGAAGATTCATCTGAACTGAAGAGGAAAATAAGGTGTGTGTGTGTGTGTGTGTGTGTGTGTGTGTAATCTGCCTTTGCCTACCAGTATCCATTGGTATTCATCTGGCTAGTGTCCTGGTAGTGTGTGAAAGAGTTGAGGGGTATTGGAAACTCAAATATCTGCTGTGTGAGCAAGGAGGAGACAGGAAGGAGTCTGTGCGTGGCTTAGCTCAACTGTTCTGTAGTAAAGCTGCTTACTGTTGTGAAAGCAAAAATGAAACTGAAACGCCTCTGGTTGTGTTTTGCATTTGGATCAGATTTATTTTCAGGTTGGGAGGGGTAGTAGAACTCCTTAGCATCAGAGCTTGTTAATAATAATATAAAAAATACTCATGGTCATTTTGAAAACTCCATACAGTACATAGCAAATTTCAAGTCTGTAGGCTTTACAGTTCTGAAATTTCGTGATTAATGCGTGAGTGGTTTTCGCATATATATATACATATACATATATATACATATATATACATATATATACATATATATACATATATATACATATATATACATATATATACATATATATATATATATATATATATATATATATATATATATATACATACACACACACACACACACACACACAGAGAGAGAGAGAGAGAGAGAGTATACAGTGGTACCTCAAGATACGAATCCCTCGTCTTACGAACAACTCGAGATACGAACCCGGGGTTCAGAAAAAAAATTGCCTCTTCTTACGAACTTTTTTCGTGTTACGAACGCCAAACCCGAACTTCCGGGTTCGGCGTTCGGGAGGCTACTGGGAAGCCCCCGGCTGTTTTAAAAGGTGACAGCCGGGTGGCGGGGCTTCCCAGCAGCCTCCGAACACCGAACCCGGAAGTTCGGGTTTGGCGTTCAGCTTCGGGAAGCTGCTGGGAAGCCGCCCGGCTGTTTTAAAAGGTCACAGCCGGGCTGGGGGGCTTCCCAGCAACCTCCCGAACCCCGAACCTGGAAGTTCGGCAAAAGTTCGGGGTTCAGGAGGTTGCTGGCGAGCCCCCCAGCCTGGCTGTCACCTTTCAAAACAGCCGGGCAGCTTCCCAGCCATCTCCCGAAGCCGAACGCCAAACCCAAACTTCCGCGTTCGGTGTTCGGAGGCTGCTGGGAAGCCCCGCCGCCCGGCTGTCACCTTTTAAAACAGCCTGGGGGCTTCTCGGCGGCCTCCCGAATGCCGAACCCGGAAGTTCGGGTTTGGCGTTTGGCGTTCGGGAGGTCGCTGAGAAGCCCCCAGGCTGTTTTAAAAGGTGACAGCCAGGCGGCAGCGTTTTTTTGCGGGGTGTTTTTTTTGGTTGCACGGATTAATTGACTTTACATTGTTTCCTATGGGAAACAATGTTTCATCTTACGAACCTTTCGTCTTACGAACCTTTCGTCTTACGAACCTCCCCCTGGAACCAATTAGGTTCGTAAGACGAGGTATGACTGTATATATATATATATATATATATATATATATATATATATATATATATATATATAGTCTCCCTTAATTTTCAAATTCAGCAAAAAAGCATGTGACATATGTATATATATATTTATATATATTATAATTATATAAATTTATATAATGATAATATAATAATTACTCCCACTTTCTATTTTCCCATGTAATGTGGGTGGGCTGAAAGTGTAACTCATATAAATTCATATTTCATGCACCAAATTTGTTTTAGTTATCAATTATGATGACTGACAAAAACAAAAATATTAAGATATCCTTGAAAAAGACATGGACTTCCACCTATAGTTGCAAACTCTTGAAATGGGACAAGAATGGACTTGTTCTTGTTCCTACAGCTGATTTATCAAATGGCTGGTATTTTATTCTGTTTGCGCATTTTAACATTATTCAGTTTCAAAGTACATATACAGAACAAGAGTCCAAAACAATGAAATGATGAAATCCATATATACAATGAACATATGCAAAGTACCTTTTAAGGAAAGAGACTTAGCTTCATCAAGTAATTCTGGAGGATGGGGTGCTAGGCAACCACATCAGTTAATGTGTTTAAAAACCCATTTTGTTCTCTTCATTGGAATAAAGATTGTTGGAGGCTGTAAAATAACACAATGTTCTATAATCACCATGTGACAATAGTTGTAACAATCATGCCACTTTAGGCACTACTTTTTAAAATTACAAGTTCTGTTTTATTCATGCATGAAGTTTTAAAAAGCCACAACCACCAAAGTATTAAATCATTCTTCTGGAAATACAGTAATAGAATCATGCTTTATAAACTTTATATTTAAATTATGTTTGATCTGATATTTAGATGCTACTAGTGGGAAATATTTTACATATGATAAAAATGCATTTATTATTATTAAGAGCATTAATGGTTACCCAAGAAATCCAGAAGCAACGTGAATGGACTAATTTTAGTGGCAATGGGTACAATGCATTATTTATTTATTTATTTATTTATTTATTTATTTATTTATTTATTTATTTATTTATTTATTTATTTATCAAATTTATATAGTTACCCATCTCATAAGAAGTGACTCTCGGTGTGTGCAGCAATCAAATAAAAAACAACACATACATAAAACCATCATTGTAAGGATATAAACATTCAGTGTTTATGCTTCATATGTATGTATGTATGTATGTATGTATGTATGTATGTATGAGAGAGGGTGAGAGAGAGAGATCTGATATTTGATCTGATATACTTTACAGTGATCCCTCGATTATCGCGGGGGTTACGTTCCAAGACCTCCCGCGATAATCGATTTTCCGCAGTATAGTGGTGCGGAAGTAAAAACACCATCTGCGCATGCGCGCCCTTTTTCCATGGCCGCGCATGCGCAGATGGTGGAGGCGGGGAGCGACGAAAGTGCGGAAGCCGACAAAGATTGCTTTCAATGTCGGCTGCCCCTGCCCCCCAGCACCCGCTCACCCGCCGCCCGGCTGCCCGCTCGCTCGCCGCTCACCCGTTCGCTCGCCGCTCGCCCGTTCGCTCGCCCGGCCGTTCGCTCGCCCAGCCGCTCGCTCGCTCGCCGCTCACCCGTTCGCCCGCCCGCCCGCCGCTCACCCGTTCGCCTGCCCGCCGCTCACCCGTTCGCTCGCCCGCCCGCCCGCTCGCCCATTCGCTCGCCCGCCCGGCCGCTTGCTCGCCCGCCCGCCGTTCGCCCGGCCACCCGCCGTTCACCCGGCCACTCGAGAGCAAGAGGGGGAGAGATAGAGAAAGAGAGAGAAGGAAAGAAAGAGATGAGAGAGGGAGGAAGAGAGTGTGAGAGAGGAAGAAGCAAGATAGAGAAAGAGAGAAAGAAAGATGAGAAAGGAAGGAAGAGAGTGAGAGAGAGGAAGAAAGAGAGAGAGAGAAGAGTGGAAGGAAGAGAGAGAAATGATAGAAAAAAGGGGAGAAAAAAAGAGAAATGAGAAAATGATTGAAGCAGAGAATGACAGGAAAGAAAGAGAAACAGAAGTGACTCTTGGTGATGACATATGACGTCATCGGGTGGGAAAAACCGTGGTATAGCAAAAAAACCATGGAGTATTTTTTAATTAATATTTTTTGAAAAACCGTGGTGTAGCGTTTCGCGAAAATCGAGAGATCACTGTATATACAGTAGTCAACAACAACAATAATAATAATAATAATAATATATTAGATTTGTATGCCGCCCTTCTCTGAAGACTTGGAATGGCTCACAGCAACAATAAAACAATACAGATACAAATCTAAAAATTAAAACTGTAGCTAAAACCCATTATCTTAAAAAACAATTGATACTACACAATCATACCCATTCATAACTTTAATGGTCAGAAAAGGGGATACATTAGTTACCCCATGCCTGGTGACATAGATAGGTCTTCAGGCTCTTGCGAAAGGCAAGGAGGGTGGGAACAGTTTGAATCTCCGGGGGAATCTCCGCGGGCTCTTCCCCTAGGCCCCACCAGATGACATTGTTTGGTCGACAGGACCTGGAGAAGGCCAACTCTGTGGGACTTAATCAGCCGCTGGGATGTATGCGGCAGAAGGCAGTCCCGTAAGGATTCCAGTCCGATGCCATGTAGGACTTTATAGGTCATCACCAACACTTTGAATTGTGTCTGGAAACTAATCAGCAACCAATGTAGCCCACGGAGTGTTGACAAAACATGGGTGTATCTGGGAAGACCCATGACTGCTCGCACGCCTGCGTTCTGTTAAGTTATAGTAGAAGATCTAAAATGCTAGGTTAGAGACTCAAGGAGAAAATCTATTTATGTTATCAATAGGAGTTGAAAGAGACTTGCTGGCATAGAATCAATCAAGAAATTCACAGAACACTCTTAAACATTGAAGACCTATAGTGACCCTTAGTGGTTGAAATATTAATTGAAGAAAACTTCTGCTTTTTCATAGTTAATACAGATTTATTCCATAAGTTTTATTTATTTATTTATTAATAGTTTATAATATTTGCATTCTGCATTTCTGACTTTATATTGTACATATTGAATCTAGCATATTTTCAAACAAACAAATTGCTGAGGGATAATATATGTGCTTGTTCTAAATTCAGTGTCATGGGGACAAGTACTACATATATTTGCAAATGGGTATGATAATATTTTTTCCTTCAGTTCTTTTAATGACCATCCTTAAGCAAAGTTTAGTAATACATGGACTAATCCAAGAAAAAAAAGTTAAATATTTATTAGCAATAGCACTTAGACTTATATACTGCTTCACAGCCCTCTCTAAGCAGTTTACCGAGTCAGCATATTTCCCTCAAAAGTCTGGCTCTACATTTTACTGATTTTTACCGGCATGTGCGTGTGACCCCCCACACTCCACCACCCTATGCATGGCCCCTGCGCATGCATGAGTAGCTCCGCACATGTGTACACATCTCCCACATGTGCTCCACCCCATAGAAAAGATCCAAAAATCTTTTGGATGCATATAAAAGACCCCAAATTCAGCTGGCCTGCAGGAGGCGTGCACAGATTATTATTATTTTATTATTATTTATTAAATTTGTATGCCGCCCCTCTCTGTAGATGCATGGTAAACCTGAGCTGTGAAGACAACTTTAATGCCATCACAGAGAGCATAAATTGGCGATCAAAGGACTAGACAAATGTATTTATATGAAGATCAGCCAGTAAAATAAAGAAATATATATATAAAAACCCGTCATTGAATAGTTATGAAATACAGTGGTACCTCTATAACACCTCTACTTAAGAACTTTTCTAGATAAGAACTGGGTGTTCAAGATTTTTTTGCCTCTACTTAAGAACCATTTTTTATTTAAGAACCCCAGCACAGAAAAATTTCCCAGGAAATTTGAGAGTGGCATGAAGGCCCGGCCAGTTTCCTGCCATTCCCGGCCATCTCGGGCTTTTCTGGGCTACCAGAGGAGCCTTTTGGTGGCACTTAAGGAGGCTTTGGCAGCCCGTAGCAAACGGAGCATTTTCCTTTCTCTGGGCGCTTGGAGAGGGAATAAACCACTTTGCTGTGGTGACTCCCTCACACTGCTTACCATACACCTGGCGCAAGGTTGCCTCCCGGAGCATCTGGGCGTGGAAAGGCAAATGGGGGCGCTCACCTTCCTTCAGCAGCGACTGTCCTCCTCCTCTTCTTCTTCCCACCCAAATTCTGAACTTTTATTTCTTTCCTAATGGGTTTGCACACATTATTTGCTTTTACATTGTTTCCTATGGGAAAAATTGCTTCTACTTAAGAACGTTTCTACTTAACAACCTGGTCACGGAACGAATTAAGTTCTTAAGTAGAGGTACCGCTGTACTTATGAAAAGTATCTAGGTCCTTATTGTAAATACTGTAGCTCTATTAATTGATACACTGAAAACAATACTTATTTATGGAATGTTGACAAAGATCAAGATTTTTGCTACATGTTTCTTCGTAACAGTTTCATCAGCTTTGAGCCTGACAAAATTCTTTTACTATCGACTAAATGATAAATGTAATTAATTCTGTTTCATAGAAACTAAATTTCTATGAAGCAGGATTAATGTGATATTTGGTCTTTCCTTCACTGTGATCAAAGTAGACAGCTCTGACAATGCATACAAAGTTAATTCAAATGATTCATTTTACAATCTCAGAACAATATACCCATCTGGTGGCCAAATATTAATATTGCATCACATTAGTTTCCTATAGTTCTCTTGAAAATATGTGACTTGCCAAAACGGAGATCCCCCCCCCCAAAAAAAACCCCTTCTTGCATTCTACTAGACTTTGAAGTGCAACAAAAAATTAACAACAGTAACTGCAAAACATAAGTGGTGAAGATTCACTTTCTGCATAAACTTAGTGGCCATTTTTTCACATCTATATGAAGTAGGAAAATTGGCATATTATATTGATATTCAGATTTACTTTGGTTCTCTAGTTTGTTTAAGTAATCAAATCAGCCATAGATGATCTAGCATGATACCTGAATTTGGATAATTTATTGCATCCCAGTAATATAAGATTCTAAGATAGTTTATTGTTGCTTTAAAATACCAAATATTTGGTGTTTGGATACAATTGTCCGCAATTTGAGAATCAATGATTAAGCTATCAATTTATTCACTTTTGCAAATTGGAATACATCATTAAAATTGTGTTAATTCTCCATTTCTTGGCACCCAAACCCCAATATACTGAATCATTAAATAGCTGAATATGATTGCAAAAAAAAATGTTTTGCAGTTTGCAGGACTGCACAGTACCATGGATATCCTTGGGGGCGGCAAGATTAGCAAATGATGCTATATGCATGATGTCATCCTGAAAATGCCATGAAAAATGCCAGATAGCAGGCCAAAAGTACATGATGGTGCATGTTACCTCTGCTTGTGTGTCATTTTGGTGCCAATGTGGTTTTCCACAAATTCCTAAAAACAGCTGCATATTTTTCTGAAATTGCAGCCTTATTAACAGCAGTGGGCTATGAGCCAGAACGCAATATTGCGCTCACCGCTTCAGCTCATAAGTTCTGTGGAGGAAGCAAAATCATGCACGGAGCCACAGGTGCGTCCGTGTCTCAGCATGCGCGGAAGCAAAAAAACCTCGCCGAAACACAGGTGCATCTGAGCGCAATTTAGCATTCCGGCTCATAGCCCACCGCTAGTTATTAACCACATAGTTTTCAAATCAAATCAAATCAAGTCAAGTCAAGTCAAATCAAACAATTAAAAAAATTAAAATAAAAAAAAATAAAAAATAAAAAAAATAAACAAACAAACAAAAATAATCTCTAAAGCTTGTCTCACTTACTTTAATCATGGAACTGATATCATCACATTGTTTCTAATCTCACCCTGCCCCCCCAGCCAATGAGTAACATAAGTTTTAGTAATTACTGCAGGATTAGTGTTTCTTCCCTTAAACCAATAATATGGGATGAAAGAGGTGTTTACTAGATATTCCAGCAGATATGCCACTGGCCTCTGCTCAGCACTGTTTATTGCCATTTTACTGAAGTGAAACTGTTCTAGTAATCCTTTGGATCTGTTCATGAATGGTTCAACTGCATTTTTTAGGACAGGGGCTCCATAAGTGGCTTCCTCCTAGTTCCAACCAGTTCACCTGAACTGTTAGTGACTCGCTGGTGATGACATCATGGAACTGGTTCGGTCGGTAGCGGTATATGGGCGCCGCCATTTTAAAAAAAATATTTTTGAGGTTTTTTAATTTTTTTCTACTGAGCATGTGCAAAAGCCAAGTTTCCATCACTGTGCACGTGGTCACCATCATGTTTCCATTTTTGTTTTTAAAAAATTATTTTAAAACATAAAAAAATATTTTTTTTTAATTTTTCGGCCCTGTGTGTGCGTGCTTGTGCAAAGGCACGCTCTCACAAGGCGTATTCACGTGGCACAGAAATAAGTGAATTGGCAGTGAGGTAAGTTAGCACCCACCCCTGAGGGGCTCCCTTTGCATCTCTTTGGTAAGCTTGCCATAACTAAATGCAAAAGCAAGACACTTCTCTATCACATTCTATAATAAATTTGGATTGTTCAAACTTGCTTTGTCTCTGTAGCTCTGTAGCCTTTACAATTTTAGTGTAAGGTTGAAATACCAAATTAAATGGCAGAAACACTGTTTGCCAAAAGGAATGAAAAAATAGAAAATCATTACTTACTACCTATACATAAAGAAAAGAAAGGAAGCAAAGAGAACTCTTAACTGCAAAAAAAAAAAGAGTTCTTGTGACAGCTCTCTTTTGACTGTGGTGGTCCATTAAAAAATCAGGGCATGACAGGAAGGAGCAAAATAAGAAATGTAGCTATACTGGACTAGTTCTGCATTGAGATTTACCTCATATACGTGACAGTGATACCATTTCCAACTGTCAGTTGACTACAGATATACTAAAAAACAACAACAGGGAAGAGGAATCAAGAAGACGATTTGCCAATGACCAGCTGAATACATATAATCAGAGTAGCACCATTTGACAGTGATCTGCAGCAGCTGCAAAAGAGACAGGATAAGGATCATTATTAAGAGTTGTAAATGCCATGGCAGTAAGAGTGGACAGGCTTTAACTTAATGGGAATGTCTCTCTTGCCATACTAGGATTTTTGATATAATATACACACCCACAAGCCTCATTTTTTTTTGTAAATATGTATTTATCTTCCCTCTGCAGAGTTCAAACAAAATCTACAGATATTTTCAAAAGAAGATATTTGAATTATTCGTTGTTAAAAAAAATAGACATGCAAAAGCTTGCTGGGCTCATGCATTAGTGCCACAAACCTATAAAAGGTTTCTCATTTTACTGAATATTGGGAGTCAAGTGCAATTTCCCTCTCTATTTTCTATGTTTATTATGCAACTGCAAAATTAGAAATATGCTAAAAGTATAATTGTACAATTAGGTTCTCATTAATCCAGTGAAAATTGCCCAGAAATACAAGAATAGACACATTATTACCTGAAACTTGGATATCTACATCTTTCTACTATTGTAACAATGTCAGTCCAGACCCATGAAGGCAATTGCCCTAATCAAAAGAAGGAAATGTAAATATGTATCAAGAAAATGTTTGCTACTTTGTGTAATATCATAGCAATACAGCTATGGAAATTGAAGAGTCTTGTAAAATAGTGGCAATGAAAAAACTGGAATGTGTTGGCAAAACTCAGTTGATAAATAAATCTCCATTCTTCAAATATTAAAATGTAACTTAATAAGGTTGCAAAAAATATTCAAAATGTGGTTAGAAATGTAGAATTCTCAGTATTATGCCATTTCTTCCAAGTATTATGACATGGTAATTGGGTGTTTCTGTGTATAGTACAGCAACATCACTGAAGGGCTGCAAAAAGTTTCACTACCACACTGAGGGCATGGCTTATTTTGTGGGTGTGGCTTGCAGGCCATGTGACCAGGTGGGACCGGTTTGACGATCAAGTGACGGGGACTGGCTTAGAGGTCATGTGACTGGCTTAAAGGTTGCCAACTTGATGTCATTCACATCAAGGGTTTGGGTTAGGGTGCCTGGCCTCTCCTCGCCTTAAAGAGATACAATTTCCCTATTTACTGTTATTGAACATCCAAAATATACTATTTAATTCTATGTATATATGCCATATATGTACAGTGATCCCCCGAGTTTCGCGATCTCGATCTTTGCGAAAGGCTATATCGCGATTTTTCCACCCGATGATGTCACTCCCTTCCTTTCTCATCTTTCTCTCTCTCTTTTTCTCTATCTTGCTTCTTCCTCTCTCACACTCTCTTCCTCCCTCTCTCATCTCTTTCTTTCCTTCTCTCTCTTTCTCTATCTCTCCCCCTCTTGCTCTCGAGCGGCGGGCGGCACCCAGGGAAGGTTCCTTCGGCCGCCCAGCAGCTGATCTGCTCGGCAGCGCAGTAGCAGCGAGGAGCCGAAGATGGGGTTTCCCCTTTGCGTGGGCAACGGGAAAACCCCATCTTCGGCTCATCGCTGCTACTGCGCTGCCGAGCAGATCAGCTGCTGGGCGGCCGAAGGAACCTTCCCTGGGTCTTCAACTCCCAGAGCGGCGGACAAGCGGCGGACAAGCGGCGGACAAGCGGCGGGCGGACAAGAAAAGCGGCGGGCGGACAAGCGGAAAAGCGGCGGACAAGTGGCGGGCGGACAAGTGGCGGAAAAGCGGCGGGCGGACAAGAAAAGCGGCGGCCGGACAAGCGGAAAAGCGGCGGACAAGCTGAAAAGCGGCGGACAAGCGGACAAGCGGCGGACAAGCTGAAAAGCGGCGGACAAGCGGGCAGGCAGGCGGCTCCTCAGCCAGGTGCCGAAGTAAAAACACCATCTGCGAATGCGCGGCCATGGAAAAAGGGGCGCGCATGCACAGATGGTGTTTTTACTTCCGCACCACTACATCCCGAAAAATCGATTATTGCGAGGGGTCTTGGAACGGAACCCTCGCGATAATCGGGGGATCACTGTATATACATTTTACTCACAAGCAGACAAAAATATACATTATCTACCATATAAACTGTATGTGTATGTACACACATGCACACACAGCTCTTCCAAAATTATACATATTCAATTTCATTTACTGCGATAGGAAAAACATACCCAGAGCACAGAAGGAAAAGTCAACCTGACTGTACCTGTTGGAGCCCTTCACTGTGCAACATATGGAGAACTAGAGATTTCCCACATGTGTGTTCTGTGCAGGGAATGTTCTTAATCTCATTCATAGATTAATAGATTTTAATGTAACACTACTCTTGAAACAATTACACCTTGATCAAAGGAATCTTTGCTTAAAGGTGCTGCCAATGCACGCTAAGGTTTACCTTCTACATCTAGGTAAACTCACACTTAACAACTTTACAGACAAAAATGTATACTTTGTGTTGGTCGGTTAACCGTAATAAAGATTAATTACAAAATGTACACTTGTGAAGTGTTTTTCTTTTCTGGCTAGGAATTCAAGTGAAAAAAAAAATCAAGTGGATTTCATCGAAAAGTACTGTACACTAGAAATTAGGGAATTTATTCAAGTGCTCCTCTGTTAATCAGCTAGCTCCTTGCAGATGAATTGGATTTTTTTATTTTAGAAGCATAGAAACATAGAAGACTGATGGCAGAAAAAGACCTCATGGTCCATCTAGTGTGCCCTTATACTATTTCCTGTATTTTATCTTACAATGGATATATGTTTATCCCAGGCATGTTTAAATTCAGTTACTGTGGATTTAGCAACCACGTCTGCTGGAAGTTTGTTCCAAGGATCTACTACTCTTTCAGTAAAATAATATTTTCTCATGTTGCTTTTGATCTTTCCCCCAACTAACTTCAGACTGTGTCCCCTTGTTCTTGTGTTCACTTTCCTATTAAAAACACTTCCCTCCTGAACCTTATTTAACCCTTTAACATATCTAAATGTTTTGATCATGTCCCCCCTTTTCCTTCTGTCCTCCAGACTATACAGATTGAGTTCATTAAGTCTTTCCTGATACGTTTTATGCTTAAGACTTTCCACCATTCTTGTAGCCCATCTTTGGACCCGTTCAATTTTGTCAATATCTTTTTGTACGTGAGGTCTCCAGAACCTCACCTACAAAATTTTATTTTATTGTATGTACCGTATGTATGTATGTATGTATGTATGTATGTATGTATGTATATGTATTTATGTCTGTCTGTCTGTCTGTCTGTCAAGTATGTATTGGTAGTATACATAGATATAACGTTATTTATTTTTGTCCAAAAACACAATAATACACAATGAAGGTTATATACATGAGTATTAATAAGAGGGAAACATTAGGACAGGGACGACAGGCACTTATGCACCAGCATTAATTAATTATAATTAATTAATTATTAATATTAACCATACTATTAATTACATTACATTAATAATTATTAATAAATAAACAAATAAGTAATAAATAATTAATACTGTAATTCGTGAACCCAGATGGGAAAAGTAATCCAAGTCGGTTGGCGGAACTGCGAAGTGGCAGAATCTTTAAAAGGGATACGATCATGTAGCTATCAAAACGGGAGCCTAAAGCAACAACAACAACACAAGAGCACACAACAGATTCAAACTTAATATCAATCGCTCCAAACTTGACTGCAAAAAATACGACTTTAACAATCGAGTTGTCGAAGCGTGGAACTCATTACCGGACTCAATAGTGTCAACCCCCAATCCCCTACACTTCTCCATTAAACTCTCCACGATTGACCTCTCCCGATTCCTCAGAGGCCAGTAAGGGGCGTATATAAGTGCACTGATGTGCCTATCGTCCCCTGTCCAATTCTCTTTTCTTACCTCTTTTATCTTATATATTCTCTCCTCTATATATATTCTCTTCCTATCCACTTCCCTTCTTTTTACTTCCTATTTTTATATATATATTCATAATGTATATTCTCTCTCATATGTATTGTATATTGGACAAAGAATAAATAAATAAAAATAAATAAAGAACCGGCGGTCTCCAAAAGAACGGCCCCAGCCTCGTTTGAACGAAACAGGCCAGGGGACGTAAGGTCTAGTCGGGCCTCTTCCGCATACTTCCCTTCCGAGGCGTTCGTCTTCTCGGGCTCGGTTTTGCATATTCCCGCCTTCCGTTTCAGACTCTCGCGAAGACGCAGCCAACGCTGGTATTTTGTCCCTCGCAGAGTCCCCTCCTCCAGGTGCCGCGCGTTGCTAGGATTTTTTTTTTTTTTTGCCGTTGAGAGCCGCGGTGGCCCAGAGGAGGGGGGGCGGGTGGTGTAGCGGCGGCGGCGGCGCCTCTGCATGGCTGGCCGGAGGGAGAGAGATCGACCCTTCGCCTCCTCCTCTTCCTCCTCCTCTCCGATCCCCGACCTGACAGTTTAAACCGCTTGCAGTGGAAGGCTCCACGGCCTCGCTGGACGCCCCGTTTTCTCCCCCGGCTCCGCCGCCGCCGCCTCCTTTTCCCACCTCCCTCGACTCCGGGGAGGCGGCTGGAGGCGGCGGCGGCGACGGCAGGCGGTATTCGGGGCAGGATCTGCTGCTGGGGAAAATGGCGGGGAACGGCGCCGGCTTTGCCGGAGCGGGCAGCGGGGAGATCATCCAGCTCAACGTCGGGGGCACCAGGTGAGCTGGAGGGCGGAACGAGGGCTGGGGGTGGGTGGGATGTTAGCCGTGGCTGGAGGGGGATCTTGGCGGTTGAGGGCGAGGGGAGACGGGGGGAGGCGCGGCTGTTGTGATGGCATGAAGAAGAAGCGGATGCCTTTAGTGGAGAAGCAGGCCTGGGAAAAGAAAGGGATGGTTGTCCTTTCTTCCAGGCTGATCGAATCGCTGCATCATCATCATTATCATCATCATCACTAGAATAGAATTTTATTGGCCAAGTGTGATTGGACACACAAGGAATTTGTCTTTTTTACTACTACTACTACTACTACTACTACTACTACTACTACTACTATTTTATTACTACCGCTGCTATTACTATTTCCCACTCCCAGAAGACTCTGAGAGGCTCATAGCCAAAATAATAATTTAAATGCTAACCTTTAAATAATCAATGTTGTAAGGAATCTGGTTCAATGTGCAAGAAGGCTCAGTTCTGGCTATAGATTTGCCTAGGTGCAGTGGTTTTCAACCTGGGGGTCGAACCACCAATTCATAGGGATTGCTTAAGACCATGGGAAAAGAAATTTCCAATGTGTTAGGAACTAAAGCTTCTACTCTGGCGCCTTGGAACATATTTTTACAATCCGACCAATCAGGCATTTACACTGGGGGTGTCTCTCTGCCCTTCCTGCCAATCAGCTTCAAGCTCTGTTGGGAGAATTGACGCTAGACGTATGGTCGGGGGTCACCACAACATGAGGAACTGTATTAAGGAGTCACAGCATTAGAAAGGTTGAGAACTACTGGATAAAAAAATATCAGAACTTTAAAAACATAAATTTATCCTTGTAAGTTGTCACTGTTTTTCTGTGACATTCCATGAAAGTGTATCAAGCCTCCAAGATGTCATGGTCCTCTTTGAAAATGATGGACGAACGTCATCATCATCATCATCATCATCAAACCACCAATGAGCCAAGCCGTTTACAGTCTTGGGGTTGACTGATTTTGGTTCCACTGTTATACACAAACGTGGCTCCAAAGTATGAATCTCTTGATTGTTTTTCCACACTGGACTCAGTTGTCCCAAAGTTGCTTTTTCTTAAAGGCAACTGAACTTTCTTGGCTTTTCTTCTTCTTCTTTAAAAACGTTTTGCTGAACAAAACCTAAGAAACTTCTTGGGTGAGAAATGAAATGAAAGAAAAGAGAAAACCCCAAGAAAGTGGAGTTGCCTCTTGGAAAAAGTATTTTTGGGACAATCATGACTTGGGTGATGGAGAATCTCTATAGACATGAGACTCAGTTGAAACCAATGACAAATAACAAATAATTACGAATGAGGTATTAATTACTATACTGATGCTTTTTGTGATACCTTATGGAGATATCACAATTCCTCATGGATTCTCTTTTATATGGAACCCAACTAAAATTGCTATTACAATATAAATAATATAGATCTGCATAGAATGAATAATTTACATTGTGATCTGTGTTTTGACTATGATTTCAGCTGGGTCTTGGTAAAAATAAAACAACTTCAAGTATTAGATGTATATTCTTGTTTCATAATACTACAAGATAAGCATTGTCTGGGTGGCTTTATCCATGCAAATGGTTGTGACACATACACTGATTTGGTGGTTTCAGATGAATATGATGTAAAAATTATGAGGTACTATATAAATGTAAGGCTCATCTAGCTGATCTTTTTCTTTTAAAAAAAGTATATAATGGTATCTGTATACAAACAGAAGCCTTACAATTGGAGTCTTGATCTCCAATTACTTCTGAGAATAAATTAATCTATTGGGGAATTAAAATGAGAGTCACTGTTTTTCAGGACAGAGATGTCACATCAATAACTAACTTCAGTGCCAAAAAGTGCAGGACAATATCAGTACAGAATAAGTTGATTAAACTAGGTGACAGTGGCAGAAAGAAGTATCACAACTTAATTAGATGTAAAAGCAATATATTATAAAGAGAGACATAAAGAGGAAATTGCAGTTCTTGTTGACAAAGGATAATCAGTTTTGGTGGCTTCTTCCTAACATGCATTAAAGATTGTTATGCTTACTATCTAGGGAGTATGTCAGAGAGCCTTAAGCTAAGTATGGCTTAGAGCCTAATTGAGACATGCTGAATCAAGATTCCAGGAATTTCTGCCAAGTTCTTTCCTATTGAATTGAGCACACATGAATACTATACATGCTGATTATGCTATTCTCTTGTGGATAAGCTGCATTATGCAAAGCATAGAAAAGTAGAAAGAAATAATAAGCTTGAGATGAACAAATGGAAATATATAGGTAAATCTACTTTATAAACACACCATTCACTCATGTCCTATTATTCTTAATAATAATTAACTTTATGCACCATCTGAATCCTAATGATTCTGGGCAGTTATTTTCCAGAAACATCTTTGTTTTTATCAATCCATGTATCCTTCCCCTCATTCACTCTTCCTTCATGTTTCTGTTTTGTAATGTGGTTAATTGTCTTTCTGTCTGCATGACAAGTCTATCTCAGCGTTTTGTTTGGGGGTTTTTTAGTTTTGAATTTGCATTCATTTAGGATTTGACATTTATCTCTTGTTTTACCAAAAATATAGGTAGTCTTAACTTATGATCAGTTGTTGAGCAGCAAAAAATGTATGCCCATTTTGGAAATAGATTTGGACTTCTGACTAAGAGATTTGCTTAATAACTGCCTTAAAAATGGTTGAAAAAGATGGGCCTGGTCATGTGGTGCATTTATTTAATGACCACAATGACTTATGACTAGAATTCTCATCCAGTTGTGGTTGTAAATTGAGGACTAACTGTATTTCTTCAAATGTCCCACAGTTTATTTTTATATGTCTCTTGAGATAACCAAATTACAACAACAGTCTATTCTGTGTGGCAGAACATCAGCTATTTGAAAACATTTTATATGAGCTACTCTTTATAAGGCATAATTTCCAGATCCCTTACCATTTTAGTAATCATCTTCAAAAGCTGTTTAATTTTATCCTCACCCTTTATAACGCTAGCCAAAACTGGACAAAATTCTTCAGTAGGGTCCAAGCAGGACAAATTAGAGTGGAAAACCTACCCATTTTAGCATATGCTTTTTTAAAACTAACAATAAACTTTCTCACAATCATACACTTGTCAATTATTCATCATTAAAATTCGCATTTACATTTTGAAAAAGATATATATATATTGTTTGTTTGTTTGTTTGACTTCTATGCCACCCAATCCCGAAGGACTTAGGGCGGCTTACAAAATAGAATACAAATACAAAAGATACAAAGTATTAAGTGAAGTCAAATATAATGTCTAACAATAACCCCATTAAAAAACCATTTATAATAAAAAGACATAATCACATATATACACACCATACATACAATTTGGCCATGAAGGATGTACAATTCATGGCCCCCAGACCTGCCGGCAGAACAGGTCTTCATGACCTTACGGAAGGCCAGTAAATTGGGAGCAGTACAGATGTCTGGGGTAGTTAGTTTCCTAGAGCCAGGGCAGCCACAGAGAAGGCCTTCCCCCACGGTCCCATGAGCCTGCATTGCTTAGTCGACAGGACCTGGAGGAGGCAACATTTGTACAGCTTGATAATTCAACAATAGTCGAGGTCATATATATTAAAATCAAATCATTATTATGGTCAAAGACCAGCGTAAGAAAAGTGTGGTTCAGCCAGGTAAAAAGCATATAAAATACATCAGAGTCTAAAACTAATAATTATAAAGGTATTAAACCAAAAGTCTATATAAAAACAAAAGCTTAAAAGGAAGGATGAAAATGTTAGAAGATTGTAGGGGATAATAAAGGTTAATAAGAGGAAAGTTAGCTACATTATAGTATAAAGCACTCTAGTATGATGAGTTGAGTGTTCATTAAAGTAGTTTATGGCACAGATCTGAAGGATTTTAAATGCTGGTCTGGCTCTGCAGAACCTAGCAAGATTATATGTTGTAAGAGGGCTAGTATTTGAAAGCATTAGGGAGGTGCAAAATTGTCCTGTGCATCTTAGGTATTTTATTTATTTATTTAGTAAAATGTATGCATCAATTATGAGATTGAAGCTAGTACAAATGTTTTTGGAATGCAAGCCCTGGAGAAGCACAGACTCTCTGGTTTTTGTGTGTCCAGTCTTAGAGTCATCATCTTTCTAGTCAGGGAGAACTGAAAAAAGAGCATGCCAGGTGCCAAATTATAGGCTCTCAAGGTCTTTAGGGTGCTTCAAGATTAGTTAATTATGTCATAGGGAAAACAGTAGGATTGTTGGATTCACTGGCAATAAAGGTTGGGGTCCTGGATAAATCTAGTTGCTGCTCTGTGTTCACTACAGCTATTTAATGGATGTTTTGGCCTGATTATATCCCTCAGTGAGAAAAAGACCTGGAGAGAAACTCAAAGATGGGATTTTAAGTGCCACTGTCTTTTTCCTACAATAACTCATGCTTTAATTATAGTATGTTGCTCAAAGCAGACATAATAAGCCAAACAGCTAATTCAAGTATGGCTCAGCAATAAGAATTTCCCAGACTTATCTTCCCTGTTCCAAAGTTGTTGTATCTCATAGATTAACTTATTTAGTCTATGAGCAAAGATAGGTCTGGTGTAACCATCTATTATGTTGCTCCTTTTAAACCAAGGAACCAGTCATTTAATATTTGACAAACCTTAAATAGAAAGGTGGCAATTGTCCTTCGGGATTGGGCAGCATAGAAGTTGAATAAATAATAATAAAAGCACTTTGTTCCACTAATAAAACTGTTTATAGATCTTTGAATTTAAATCAAAGCAATTTACCATGCAATATTTTTATATGAATATTATTAAGTGAAAAATAGAAATCTATATTATACTCATCTGCAAACAGACCATCTTAACTGCTTTAATATATAAGAGTAACAACTCTTAATCAAAATGTTGTAGAAGAAATGTTGAAACAACCTTTAATTGTGAAATTGGTTTATTTGTGACTTCCCAGAGTCACTTTTGTTAGATGGGCTGCTGTATAAATTGGATGGATATAATGTGTATACTAGTGTTCACTAATAGCTTCCTCTATGTGTGTGTGTATTTAGAATTGAAGACACATATTTAAAATCACTTACATGACTAGAAAAGAGCATAATATTGCTTTCTATTTTATCTCGACTATTTTAACTATTTTACAGAAACTGTTTTACAGTACTATTTTCTGTAACTATTTTACAGAAACTGTTTTACAGTAACTTGAAAATAAATAATAGGAATAAATTATCAGGTGATGAATGCTCCCCACTTCCCCATTGCTTTAAGGTACATTTTGTCAGTCAAGATTCAAATAATTAAACTCAAGCAAGGGCCTGGTACTCACCCAATATAATCTGTATGCTGTAATCAAAACTTCCTATATCTTCCATTTCAAAAGCAGCTTTTTGAAGAAAGTCGGGGATCAAACTAGAATTGTTTTTTTCCATTCAATAAGCAATCAAGCCACATGAACGCGTTTGATTTATTATGAAGTTGGAAAGTAAAAATAATTAGGTCTGTAATAAGTGACAAAATTATTTCTTCATCAGGTCAAGTTTTAACATATTTATATTTACTACTGAAAACATATCTTGTTTTATTTGATTGAACCTGATTTTTCATCTGTCTTTTCTAGGTTCAGTACTTCACGACAAACACTAATGTGGATTCCTGACTCCTTTTTTTCGAGGTATTTTTGCCTTTTACTTAATTATGTCATTTTTACTTGAAAGAAGCTTTAAGGAGACTAACTCCCTCTTAATTGGGAAACCCTAATAGATTATGTCAAGAGGTTTGGGTTTTTGTTTCTCTCTTTACATTGGGAAGCTTTATTATTGAATTTTGTCTTGTAACAAAGCAACCTGGCTCCCTTTCTTATTGTATTATCTGTATTAAAAACAAGTTAATAATTTGAGGGAACATTACTGTCTTGTGGATTATGTAAAATACGAATAATTTTTGCCCGATGTTTTTGTAATGAAATTGCACTCTTATTTTTTTTCCTAACTTTGCTACCATATTTAGGCCAAAATTGTCTGAAATTGCTTTTAGCCTTTTTGTGTGTGTTATTGATTATCTTTTGATTTATAATATAAATGTCGAACTGAAATAGCTGGTGTACATTTTGCTGTTCTTTGTACAGCAAATTGAGGATTACATTTTGTCACTGATATTTATAGACAAAATTCGAACAGGATGCTACCTAGTTAACTGAGTTAGTAATACTCTAATGGCTGCTATTTTTCTGTAGTCAATATTTTCAGATAGCAGAGAGGAGAGGATATTGAACTCCTTTCTCATAATGCTGTTCCATCTCCACCATACTCAGATTGCTTTTTCTGCTATGAGATTCCAGTTTTGTACACTGCTCAAAAAAATAAAGGGCACAGTTAAACAACACAACTCCGAGTCTTCGGAGAGGGGCGGCATACAAATCTAATAAATTATTATTTAATATGATTCCAGGCAAATCAACCTTCTGTGAAATCAAACTGTCCACTTAGGAAGCAACACCGATTGACAATCAATTTCACGTGCTGTTGTGCACATTCAACTTTGTACAGAACGAAGTATGCAGTGAGAATATTTCATTCATTCAGATCTAGGATGTGTTATTTGAGTGTTCCCTTTATTTTTTTTGAGCAGTATATTACTGGTAGTTGAATAATGAGTTTCAGAATGAAAATGGCAGGTAAACAAAGGATAAAGCGCTGACAGCTTGGGTCCTTGAGCACATGGGAGCTATTAAATTCTACTAAGATCCATAATGAAATTATCAACAACCTTATAATTTGAAATTTTACTTGGCTACTTTTTATTCCTAACTCTTATGAGTAGAAATGGATAGAAATACAGCTGCTTTTCTGTTTCTCTTGCTTCAACCAGCTTTAGATGCATTCACTATCCAAGGTTCATTTTACTTCGATAAGAGTCCTCCATAATGAAATGCTTGAGGGCTCAATCTCTTATTCCCATAGTATGGTGACTGGAACCCATCCACTCAGAAATGAGTGAAACCGTACTTCCAACCCCTAATCCTCACAGACAAAATAAAAGCATATTTTGGATGGCGATTGACTGCTGCCAAGAGATTTAGCAGTTGGCCTTTCTCTGTCTTAAGTCCCACCATTTGGTCATCCACAAGAGCAACCAATGAGGAGTTTCTGTCCCATGCTCAGGTGTAAACATTGATTGGAAAGGGTTCATATTTCTTTTTCCAGATCCCTTTGCAGCTTCCATTCCATAACCTATTGTAAAAGATTGGAGACTAGGTAGTAATTACGAAGTTTTAGGTAGATCCTAAGTTAGCCTCTTACAAAAGGGTTATACCAGGGTCCTCTTTAGGTTTTTTTAAAATCAAACATGCTCTTTGCTATAAAGAGTGAAAAGAGTGAGTCCTAGAAAAATGAGGCTATTTTTTTTAAAAAAAACATTCTTTAGTATTTTATAATTCTTTCCTAACCTTATTTTTGTATAATTGTTACAGAAATCTAAGTCGAAAAGACATTACAGGTAATCCTTGACTTACAACAGTTCACTTAGTGACCGTTTGAAGTTACAATGGCACTGAAAAAAGTGAGTTATGACCATTTTTCACACTTACGGCCATTTTGGCATTCCCATGGTCATGTGATTTACATTCGGATGCTTGACAACTGATTCACACTTATGATGGTCACAGTGTCCCTAGGTCATGTGATCACCCTTTCTGACAAAGTCAAAGGGGAAATTTACTTAACAACTGGGTTACTAATTCAACTGCAGTGATTCACCTAACAGATTTGTAAAATAGGACAAAACTCACTTAACAAATGTCTCACTTAGCAACATAAATTTTGAGCTCCATTGTGGTTGTAAGTTAAGGACTACCTGTACTCTCTTGAAAAATATAGTTCCATCATGGTTTATGCTGATGAAACCTGAACACAAAATGTGCGTTTTGTGTGCGTGCATAAATTTATAAAATGGACTTTTCTATACCTAAAAAAAAATTACCCAAATATTTCTACTATGCAATGCTCTTCATACTTTTCAAATTTGTTTTGATTGGCTGCAGGAATAATATAGGACATGATTTAGGTGTAATGTGGATGAAATTATAATTGGTAGAAATCACCTTGCCCCTTAGGGGAGCTAACAATCCAAAGCATTTAGTAACAGAAACAGAAATGGAAGGAACCTTGGCGGGGTGAAATATGTCCAGTTCGCTCGTGCCTGTCAGTTGTCGGAGAGCCAGTCATGAAGGTAGTGCAAAGCTCCATCTACTTGCCCGGATGCCACCATTTGGGTTCTTTTACCCTCTGCGCATGCACAGAATGCTTTGTGCATGTGCAGAGAGGAAAAGAACCCAAATGGTGGCATCTGGACAGGTAGGTGGAGCCTTGCGCTGCCTTTGTGACCGCCTCTCTGACAACTTGGCAGGCATGAGCAAATGGCGAGCATTTCACCCCTGGACCTTGAAGTTTATCTAATCCAACTTGCTGATATAGGAGACTTATACTATTTTTGGTAAATGACTGTCCAGTCTCTTAAAAGCCCCCAATGATGAGGTACCACAGTTTCCGAAGATAATTAGTTGATTGTTCTAATTGTTAGACATTTTCTCCTTAATTCCAGGTTGTTTCTCTCCTTGATTAGTTTCCATCCATTGTTTCTTGTCTTGTCTTCAGGAGCTTTTATAAATAGGTTGGCTCCCTTTTACTTCTGGCAGGCCTTCAAGAATTGTAAAGACTGCTGTCATATTAACCTTGGTCCTTCTTTTCAGTGGACTAGGAATACACAGTTCCTGCAATTGTTCTTCGAATGTTACAGCTTCTAGGCCCCTAATCATCTTTGTTGATTCTGAATATTTATTCGGTTTATCTTTTTCTCTGTCTCTTATTTAAATTAGATTGTAATTTAGATTTGTTGATTTCAGTTTGTTGAGTGGGAGAATTTCAACACTGAAGGACGAAACTGGTGCTGTGAGTATTTTGCTTTTTAATAGTATTATAATGTGAAAATTGGTTAGATTTGTTTTCTGGTAAAAGTGTTGGATTCAAAATAATTCATATAAGCTTAACTGAATAAATGCAAACATGTTATAACTGTACGTCAGAATAAAGTAATACACTGTATGATGTTGACTTGAAATAATGCTTAGATAATCAGGCATTTGGGGTGAGACTTGTTACCAAAACAGCTTGTTTTAAATCTGCATGCTGTAGTTTCTAGCAACTTTGACAAGCTCAAAACTCAAAAAATTGAAAATTGAAATTTTAATGCACGTTTAAGTTACATTAACTGAAATAAATATGTCTTTAGCCTACATAATTATGACAGGGTTGCTTTCCTAATTTAAAATGTCCTTGCAAGCAAATAAACCATCTCTCTCTTCTTTGTAGATATTTATTGATAGAGATCCTGCAGCATTTGCACCGATTTTAAATTTTCTTCGAACAAAGGAATTAGAGCTGAGGTAAGTTAGATTTTTCTATTAAACTCTTTCAGGAGGAAACTCTTTCAGGAGGAAAAGTAATTAAAAATAGTGTTAAGATCACTGGTTCTTGTGTGTAAATATGCGTGATACAATACAATGCAATACAATTTCCCTGGGTTACACAGAAAATCTGTTTTCCCAAATCACATTCAGAATTTGTAAGGAAATATTTGGGTTCTTCTAACAGATATTTTTAATTTTTAAACCTTTTAGTAAAAGGCTTAACCTATCTATGCTTAAAACCTAAATTGTTCATTTGTTTTTATATGATCTGCCTCTATCAGAAATTCTGTGATCTAATCACAAAAGGCTGCTTCATAACATTTAAGGCTGTATCCTGAAAAGTTTCAGTTTTGAGGAGTTCTGTAGCCCTGATGAAGCCAAGGAAGCCATTATCTTGTGTATCTATCTTAAGTCACCTTCATATACCCATTCTATTTTATATTTTATACTGAGCTTTTGATTGGATCCTTAGCACATCACATCTTTTTTTTAAAAAGTGGACTTAGCAGTTTAAGTTTAAATTAATATGCTTCCAGTTTTAATATCTGTACAGTTTCCTATATGTATGCATATTGTTAAGTTTAAGCATTTTGTTTCTAGTTGAATCTAACAATATTAATCTATGGGTTGGAAAATTACATTTAATTTGCAACTAATATTTTTATTCTATTTTCTGTGTTTTGCAGAGGAGTAAGTATCAATGTACTCAGACATGAAGCAGAATTTTATGGAATCACACCGTTAGGTAAATATATATATATAAATATTTGAATCACTAGATTGAACTTGGCAACTAATTTAATTATAGGTAGTTCTCGACATGCAAAAGTTCATTTATTGACCGTTCAAAGTTATAACAGCACTAAAAAAAGTGATTTATGACCGTTTCTCACATATAACCGTTGCAGCACCTCCATGATCCAGTGAATAAAATTCAGATGCTTGGCAACTGACACATATTTATGATGGTTGCAGCATCCCAGCATCATGTGATCACCTTTTGCTACCTTCTGACAAGCAAAATCCATGGGGAAGCCAGATTCACTTAACAACCGGATTCCTCATTTAGCCACTGCAGTGATTCATTTAAGAAATGTGTTAAGAAAAGTTGTAAAATGGGACAAAACTCACATAACAAATTTCTCACTTAACAGCATGCATTTTGGGTTCAATTGTGGTCATAAGTTGAGGGCTACCTGTATTCTTCTCGTGAATGATAGGAAATCAGAATGAAAATTGAAACCTATATATGTAATAAAGTACTGAGATGAAAGTAGCCAGCCAGAATTTGTTTTGCTGAAAAATACGGAGTTATCTGAAAAACAAAATGTTCTATTTCTTGGTAAGCGTTGAGCTACAGCCACACGGTTCCTTCTGGAACTCATCATTTCATATCCAGAAGCCATTTGGAAGAAACAATGCCTCATCCCAAGATAGCTGCCAGCAGTAACCATTTCTATGATTTTCATCTTCAAGAGTGGAGCATATGCTAAATAGGGCATACAATGGCATTTTGTGTTTCTTGTTGTTTTACAAGAGATATACTTAGTTCTTCATAAATATTAGTGGCTTTCTTAATCCACCAGAATTTATTTCTGTAGATTTTTTTTTATTTTTTCTGTCTGTGTTTATAACCTTTCTTTTTTATAATGTTAGTTGTGTAAAGCACATCGGGTCACTTGAAAACCAAAATTAATAAAATACATTTTTTTTTAAAAAAAATGTGGCATTCTAGAGTCTGAAAAATCTCCAGATTCTTCCTACCCAAATATTTGAAAAATATGGGAGACGAGCTCATCCTTGAAATTAAAGTAGATGTGTTTTAAGTTTATTATTTGCATATTTCAAAGATAGTATAGCTTATCCACTTGTTTTCTTGGAAAAATAGCTTAAATAGAAATTATTTTGAAGTAAACTGTTTTATTGGAAGTGCATTTATGTATACATAAATACATTTCTCTTTCAGTAAAAAGATTGCTTTTATGTGAAGAACTTGAGCGTTCCTCTTGTGGTAGTGTACTCTTCCATGGATATCTCCCACCTCCAGGTACTGTTTCAGCTGATAGGTATCTCAGACTTTCCAATTGTTTTTCTGCTATTTTAAAAGAATAGTATCAGTTTGCTCTGTGATTTCCATGTATGAGAATCTTACTAGGCTCCTTTTATAAACTCTTCTGCCCTGTTGATATTAGTTTAACACATATTTTTCTCTGTCCTGTTAACACCAATGATACCTTTAAAGGTTAACTTTAACTTGTATACAATGTCTTTTGGAATTTGGGCACTAAGTGAGTTGTTAATTAAAATATATTGTTTTAGGACTGGTAAAGTGGTTTATTTGGCATTGTGATGTCTGTGCTGTTTTAGAAGAGCCCTGGTATCCACAAACCATGGCAAACTATGGCTCCGAGTCTACGGAGAGGGGCGGCATACAAATATAATTAATAATAATAATAATAATAATAATAATAATAATAATAATGATGATAATAATGATAATAATGATAATAATTTAAAGTTGTAATTATTTTATTTATAGCTTAACAATTACACATAAGAATGAGAAACAGTGATAGTAAATTAAAGACATATCCTTTCTCTCTTAGGCATTCCAAGTCGAAAAATCAATGGTTCTGCAGGAATACCTCAGAACGGCTCTGAAGGTGAGGTGCGAACAGGCAATTTGCAGCCTTCACTAACTGGTACTGGTGAAGAGACAGTTAAAGTAGGTGAGAAAAATTTTGAATGTTGTTATGAATACACATGATTTTTGCATTCATATGTTTGTGGTTGAAAATTATTGAGTGCAGAACTACCATATTTTTTGGAGTATAAGATACACTTTTTCCCTCCTAAAAGAGGGTGGAAATGTGGGTACTTCTTATACACTGAATACAGCCATTTTTGACCTCCAAAAACTATGCACCACATGTCCTTTTTTTTTTCTTTTTTCTTTTTTGCAAAATCAGGGTATGCAGAGAGTTTTGGGGGTCCTGTAGGGGCTGGGGGGCAAAAATGAGAAGAAAATGGGCTATTTTTTCACAAAAAAACAGGGCATGTAGAAGGTTTGGGAGTCCTGTACAGTGATCCTGGAGGCTGGGGAGGGCAAAAACTTCTTTGTTGTTTACTTCTTCAAAATCTTGGTGCGTCTTATATTCTGGTTCATTTTATAGTCCGAAAAATACAGTATGTCTTAATTTGATTCTTTAGTGTCACCGTTGGGTTTCAATTGTGAACATAGAAATTAGGCTTTCAGTTGCTACTGAGATTCCATTTTTAAAAATTGTACTATACATAAAGCACCTAAAAGCATGGCCAATGAAGTACATATCTTCATTTTTGAAGGCATTTGCATTCAAAGAGTAAGGTGCTGCACATTCACAATTAACAAATGTAACGTATTTAATCTACATGTAAATACTAATTGTATTGCAGGGCTCCTGGAAAAGGCTCCTGGAAGTACCTTCATCTTCACATTTTAATTTTTGAGATTTCCTATGCCACAAGATGGATACAATTCATGCCTATCTTGGTAGCATTAAAAGATAGATTTTTGTCCATGGGATTAAATTTCAGAACTCTTTATTTTGTGCTAATATTAAATTACATATTTGCATAATCACAATGTGGGATTTCAGAAAATACAGTGCCACTGATCTGTTCATTGAAATAATGATAAACTTTATCTTCATCTTTGTTTTGCCTTTAAAAACAAAACAAAAAACTAGGGATTCCTGTGGATCCTCGAAAAGTTTTGATAGTGGCTGGCCACCATAACTGGATAGTAGCTGCATATGCTCACTTTGCAGTTTGTTACAGGTAAGCACAAATTACTAACGCTATGATTTGTTTTATCTTTTATTATTTCTATATTTTATAAAATATTAATCAAATGCACAGTGATAGAGGGGATATTTTAGATGAACACAAGTTCATCATTTTTAATGGCCTAAAATTAAGCATGGACATTTTCATCATTCTCTTCCTTCACAATACATTATAAAACGTATTTTCCAAAGATGAGACATGTTGCCCAATATTAAGCCACTTTATTTAAAACAAGGTTGTTGCTTTTTTCCTTTGAAGTACACAGAATCAGGTGGTGGAGGAAATTAACTCTCCTAGTTCCTGTTTTCTGAGAGAGAAAAGTAATATATGTGTTACTAATATATGTATTGCTTCCAGTTGTTTCACTAGAAACTTTTAATGAATCTGAAAAGTTTGGTATATATTCTTTGCTACATACCATGATAGAAATGTTATAATAAGCTAAATTAGATATCGTTAATAGGATATATTATCATAAATTGCTTTAATTATTTTATGTAAGACATATACAGTAATACCTCGTCTTATGAACTTAATTGGTTCCGGAAGTAGGTTCGTAAGGCGAAAAGTTCGTAAGACCGGTCGGACGTCTTCGTGACGTCAAAGCTCCACCCATGGAATTCCATATTGGGATTCCCTACCTCCTTTCCAGCCTCCAGATCAGCCGAAAACGCCGCCGATCGCAAAAACGGCGCTCTGCCAAGTGGCGCCGCCCGGATGTCACCTTCTGAAACAGCTGGGCACTCCTTGACGGCCTCCCGAACCCGAGCCCGAACTTCCGGGTTTGGCGTTCAGGAGAACGCCGAGAAGCCCCCTGGCTGTTTCAGAAGGTGACAGCCGGGCGGTGGCGCTTCTTGGCGGCCTCCCGAACCCGAAAATTTCGGGTTCGGGAGAACGCCGAGAAGCCCCCCGGCTGTTTTAAAAGGTGACAGCTGGGCGGCGGCACCCAGCGGAACGCCATTTTGCGATCTGCGGTGGGTTCATAAGCCAAAAAGAGTTCGTAAGAAGAGGCAAAAAAATTTCGAACCCCGGGTTCGTATCATGAGGGGTTCATATCATGAGGAGTTCATATCACGAGGTACCACTGTATTAGTATGAACTTCTGTGTGATTGTAAGATCCTGAAAGCCACTACATTCAGTGTACGTTAAAAAAAGAATGTACTGCCATGCTACTATGTGCCCAGTCTGACACATTAAACAGTTTGTCTTAATTAGTCAATAATATTTCCAAATCATAGAATTATAGTGTTGAAAGAGGCAATTGAGACATAGGCCTGAACATCTCAGTGCAGTAATCCAAACATCTAGAATCCACTTAAACATACCCAGTTATAAAGGAATTTACAGTACTACCAGTAGTCTGAGTAATTGGTTCTGCAGCAATCTGCTGAAACTGTCACTACATTTGACTAACTACTCTAACTTAGTCCCGAGGATAATGTGCTTGTTATATAGCAGTTCTGAATACAAAGATATGGACTTGATTGATTGATTGATAATATTCCATCAAGTCAAGTATCTAGTCTTAGTGCTCACATAGCTAGATTTTCTCCATGATAATCTGCTTCTCGTTTGCTTATTCAGGTCTTCCAATGGTGCAGCCATTGCCATTGTAATGAGTCCACCTATCATAATAAACTGGTAGTCCTATAGTGAGACAGTACTGTACCATGTGTTTGATAGACACCGCCTACGGAGATTATCATTTTAAGTCATTCAGTTTCTTTAAAGCAATAATTATATTCAGACTCTAGAAAGACCTAGGGAAATGATGGCGAACCCTTTTCTTCTTGTGTGCCTAAATAGGAGTGTGTGTGGGCTTGCGCACACAACCTCCCGCGCATTCCACATTGCGCATGCGGGCATCCCTAAGCCAGCCCCTCATTGGGACATTTTTCACCCTCAGGCTTCTCTGGAGCCTCCGGAGTACAAAAAATGGCCCAAAAGGCAAACTGGAAGTTCCGAAAAACGGACTTCTGGTTTGTCCATTGGACCATTTATTGCACTCCGGAGGCTTCAAGGAAGCCCTCTGAAGGGTGAAAACGGCGTTCCCCAAGGCCAAAAATCAGCTGGTCAATGCGCACATGTATGCTGGAACTAATATAGGGCAATATTTTGCATGCCCTTAGATATGGCTCTGTGTGCTACCTGTGGCACGTGTGCCATAGGTTCGCTATCACAGACCTAGGGTCTTTTTCAAGAAAAAATTTGAAACAATTTCTCTGTAAAATTAAATGATCAGTACAGTTAGACCTTGACTTACAATAGTGTCTGTTTGAAGTTACACCAGTACTAAAAATATATATATATTTTCGGCCATTTTTCTCACTTATGATCACTGCGGCATCCCCATGGTCATGTGATCAAAATTCAGGCGCTTGGCAGCTGACTCATATTTATGACGGTTGCAGTGTCCAGCGTTATGTGGTCATTTCGTGATCTTCTGACAGACAAAGTTAGTGGGGAAGCCGATTTCACCTCACAGCCGTGTTACTAACTTAGCGACTGCAGTGAATCACTTAACAACTGTGGCAAGAAAGAACATAAAATGGGGCAAAACCTCACTAAACATACATCTCATTTAGCAGTAGAAATTTTTGGCTCAATTGTGGTCATAAGTCCAGGAGTACCTGTACTTTGATTTGATTGTTGATTCAAAGCAGCAATTGGATCACACTTGAATGATTATTTCTATTTAGAAAAACCTGAAAAGCACTTTGGATTTCATAATAATGCCATTTCTCATTTCCTGACTTAAGTTGTACTCTTCATGGGATTATAGTAATGGCAAGATGGCTACTTTCCACTGTAAAGTGTCATATCTGAATTTACATGTCTTTACTTGGGCTGTGCCAAGTGTTTTGAATGCTGGCTATATGTCTTTCAATGGGTTGCTTTGACCTCATTGGAAGTGCATGATGTTGTTCCAGTCTTATTATTTAAAGATCAGATCATTTCTTGCAACGTTGGAAGAACCCATTTCAGATTCAAAATGATTTGAGCTCAAATCATTTTTTACACTTTACATCTGTATCAGCCTATATATATTCCTTCAGGGGTTAATACAAATTAAGGTAATAGGATGCCCTTGTAAAAATGAAATAGCTGTCATTTTCCTCTGAAACTCCATATGAAATTATTCTGAGGATTTCTAACATTTATAGCACATATTTCCAGCATGATTTATATTGCTGGTTTGCATGCAGCCAAGTTCCTAGCTAGTATGGTCACATCTTACTAGAAAGATAGGCTGTAAATCAAACAAACAAAAAAAAAATTAGGATAGTCATTATGCAAAGTGTTGCAGTGAGTGAGCTGATTTTGTTAGTTTTATATGCACTGTCACTTGACTTCTTTTCCTTGAATAACTTTTAGTAACCATTATGCTAAGTTGCAGCAACATAAAGATATTAGATAACATGCCTGTTTTATCTGAAAGACACCTGCTTTTTTCTGTTCTCTTTAGTTTCTTTATATATTTATCTTTTCTTACATCTTTCCTCCTTTCCTATTTATCTTTTTGTGCATTACATTGAAATTGTGGAGGTAGGCACTTTCTCATTCTTGATTCTGAAAACGATCTCTGAGAAATGTTGGAAGATAAATAATCATATATTTAATTTCCTTTTGTGGTTCTAAAAATTCTACTGATTTTGTTGTTTCATGTGCTTATTTGAGAAAACGACATAGGTATTGGAGAAAATATTTGGTTTTACTCTACTCTGAAATGCATCTTTTAAATAAATTAGAATTAAGGATTTATTGTAAGTCAGTGATTTGTGACAGCATCCAGGAATGAAATGCTCATGGTTTCCTTGTGCCATTCAGTTGTCGGAGAGCCAGTTGTGAAGCGAGCGTGAGGCTCCACCCACCTGCCAGGATGCCACCATTTGGTTTTTTTACCCTCTGTTCATGTGCAGAAGGTAAAAGAACCCAAATGGCAGTGTCCGGGTGGGTGGGCAGAGTTTTGCTCTCTCTTCACAACCGGCTCTCTGATGACTGACAGGCACAAGAGAACCGAGAGTATTTCACTCCTGACAACATTTATTTAAATTTTATCTTGTAGGTGTTAATTCTACCTTTCTTTAGTATTTTAACTTAACTGTAGCTTATAAGAGTGAATTAGAATGTTTCCAACCATTTTTCTGGCTTCTAGTGATTGGAAAACTCATTCGTATTGACGTTCCTATACATCTTAGAAGGCCAGCTGTAAGAAACATTTGTTCATATGTCTTTTTCCTTAGAATTAAAGAATCCTCTGGGTGGCAACAAGTTTTTACAAGTCCTTACTTAGACTGGACTATTGAACGTGTGGCTCTGAATGCAAAAGTTGTTGGCGGTCCACATGGTGACAAAGATAAAATGATTGCTGTGGCATCCGAAAGCAGTATCATTTTATGGAGCATCCAGGATGGCGGCAGTGGTAGCGAAATAGGTGAGCGTGTGTTGTGTTTCATTTCTTGATATATACAGTGTTCCCTCGATTTTCGCGGGGGATGCGTTCTGAGACCGCCCGCGAAAGTCAAATTTCCGCGAAGTAGAGATGCGGAAGTAAATACACTATTTTTGGCTATGAACAGTATCCCAAGCCTTCCCATAACACTTTAAACCCCTAAATTACAATTTCCTATTCCCTTAGCAACCATTTAGATTATTACTCACCATGTTTATTTATTAAAGTTTATTTAAAAAAATGTTTTTTAAAGGCAGACGAAAGTTTGGCAATGGCATGTGATGTGATCGGGCGGGAAAAACTGTGGTATAGGGGGGGAAACCGCGAATTATTTTTTAATTAATATTTTTGAAAAACCGTGGTATAGACGTTTCGCGAAGTTCAAACCCGCGAAAATCGAGGGAACACTTTACTGGTATTTTAATATGACTATACGTTTCTTTTCATAGGTTGAATTGGAGGGACTTGCAGTAAACAATTTTTTGTTAACCAAGAATATATTACTGAAATATTGTTTCTTGATATCTGCTGAATCTTAATCGATTATGTGCAGCTGTTATATATTTGATCATAGTCGACTTGAGAGAACACTCAATTAAAAAGGCCACAGACTCCCTCCTTTCTATTCACCGAAAACTAATTTGCTCTTAAAAACTGTCAATTTGCTAATTCTGAGCTTGTTAAATAATTTTACAAAATCAATGATATTTACTCCATTAACAGAGCAAATGGAACACAGTGCACGTGTATTATTTATATAAGTGTGGATATGATTGATTTATTGCATTGATTTTATAATGATTTAATAAGAAAGAGGATTTTTTTTTTTGGACACTGCTACTGGCTCATTTTTCTTGCAATGTTAGCAGCTCTGCCTTGGGAGAGAGAAATAATATTATCTGGAAAACAAAAACAAATCAGAAAAACGATGTGTTGTTACATGAACTCTCCAGAAACTGACACCATCTATGGAATATTATCAAGCCTGGCATCTCCTAGAAGCTGTTTCTCCCTTCACTGTTACTTACGTAATAAGCTGGTACTAGATGGCTGCTATAAGCAATATTTTACAGAGAAATCCCCTTAAGACAAGCATCTGTCACTACTTTTACCATTGTCTTCCCTCTGGATGGCATTATGAGTGTTGAGCTTAAATAAGAGTGACATTTTAAATTCCTTCAAACTATTCATGCTGTCTTCCTTGATTTCCCCGAACTTCTTCCAGAGTAATCATTTCTAGTAGTGTCTTTCCTTTTCTTGTTGCCTTGCCTTTTATGTACGCTGCTGAAAATAGCATAAAACCTCAAGGAAGGTCATATGGCCTGAAAAATGATTTGGCTTTTACTATTGTTTGGCATTTACGTATAACGTCTTCTGGAACAGACTCAGTCTGTGCAGTTTTACAATTCTGAGTGGCTTACGCTATATATTTTAATGTATTTTAAGATTTCTGCATATTAATGTAAAATATTTTAAGTACAGTATAAACGAAAGCTTAAAGACATTTATATCTACCAGACTTCTTTACAGGCCAAAACCATAGAATCTCCTGTCCTTTATTTTAAAGTAATAAAACACCTTTTTTCTTGTTAATTGTTCCTTCATAAAGCTTAAAGATAGAGGTGTTTTCTGGGTAGATTTTGATAGAAAGGGATAAAAAATACCTAAATCTGGTCACATTTGCATTTCTATCAAATAGCACTTTAGCAATTCTCAGTGGCTAACACAATATAAGTATTTGAACATAAGATATTTAAATTTGAATTTTTAAAACTAGGGTTTGATATTTGAGGGACCATCCTGTCATCAAATTTTTCTGTGTATTTGGCATGGGCAAACTGGACATGTTTTAACAATGTTAATTAATTAAACAATGACATTTTGCGGAATCCAAACAGTTTTGTGGACGTATGCTGGGGTGGGTTCTTCCCTGTTTGCACTGGTTCAATTGAACTGGTAATGTCACGATTATGTCACTGAACTGGATCGGTCAGTGTCGGTCTGTGGGCGCCACCATATTTATTTATTTATTTATTACTTACTTACTTACTTACTTACTTACTTACTTGGTCCTCGGAAAGGGGCGGAATACAAATCTATATTATTATTATTGTTGTTGTTGTTGTCGCCATCATCATCAACATCCAGCACTGCCTGCGTGGTTGCCATCTTTTTTTTTTTGGCTTTTTAAATACTTTATTTTATTTTTAAATTTTTCATTATTATGCATGCCCGTGTAAAGCACACATTCCCACAAGTCACACCCGCATAGTGCAGGAGGGAGCAAAATGGCAGCGAGTTAAGTAGGAACCCACCCCTGAAGCATACCTTTTCTCTCATGGCAAACTGCCCTATAGAATGATGTCCCCACCGCCAGAGATTTGGATGTCTCCCACCTTAATAAATATCCAGAAATGATTAAAAGTCTGGTTGTTTTCTCAGATCTTGGATAGAAACAGCACCTATAGTTTCTGGGTAGTAGTTGTTGGGTTTTTTGTGATACTACAATCTTCTGATTGCTTGTGGCTGTTTGGACATAGGTCGTCTTTTCTTTCAATTGTAAGCTTTTCGAAGTCACTGAAGAGTTGACCTCTAAATCAAATAACTAAGAACAAAATAAGTGAATCTTACCTTAGTCATTGCTGATGTAGCCTCAGCTTAAACATAGTCATGGCTATGTACCAAGACATTGGTATAAGTATTTATACCAACCAGTCTATACTTAAATATATTATAAGAGAGGCATTGATTACTAATGATATTGTTATACTTTTCAAAAGCATTTTTAATTGGAATTGAAATTATTTTTAAAAATTCCTAGACCCTTTTGTGCTTTTAATATACATCTATGTGTGGTTTTGTCTCTCCTGATAGGAATGTTTAGTCTTGGAGTCCCAGTAGATGCTCTTTTCTTCATTGGTAACCAGTTGGTAGCCACCAGTCATACAGGAAAAGTGGGAGTATGGAATGCTGTGACTCAACATTGGCAGGTACACATGAACAGAATTGCTTGCTGCTGTACATTATTAGTATTTTAAAAAGGACACCAACTTTTTATCAGTATATTTGTTCATTTTTAATGTGCTTTACTATTGCTGAAATATCTCTAATGTTTAATTTTCAAGTTTTATCATTTAGCTAGCATGAGTTGTAATCATTTAATTATTTTGCTGGAAAATTATTTCTATATAACAGGAAAGATGTTTGCCAAAGATGGAGCTGACACCTGTTACTATTTTTAATCTGGAAAGCAGGGCTTAAGACTTATTCCTGTTCTGTAGAAGTGACCACCCCTTTCAGAGACAAAGCACAGATTTTCTCTTGGCTCCAACTTGAGGGACAAACACAAAATATAAATGAGGAGGAGAAGGTAGTCTAGGAAAGAGAGCAAGATGTAATGCAAATTATGCCTGTCTTAGTGATCTGATTGGTTTGCTGAAAACAAGCTGCAGCCAATGGGCAGTATGATAGCTGAATATTAGAACCCAGGCGCACTCGGTCTTAAGCAGTTGCCCAGATTAGTAAATGGGCTGATCCAAGAGGCAGAAGAGATTCTAGAGACAGTGATGCAAAACAGAGGAGCCAAGCAAACCTGGCAGCAAGCATCCCAACCCTCTCAGCTTTATTGATTTTCCCATGGCACTTTTTTAGATGGAGTAGGTATCAGGTGGGGTTGCTCATGGGGAAAAAAATGGGAAAAAGAAACCCAAGCCATGAAAATGGCTATTACATATCTGAAACCCCTGGCAACTAAATTTGTTCTGCAGGTGGTTGGAAATAAGGCATATCTGTGAGGGTGAGCAAGCATGGGATGCTGCTATAATATCATCTTCCCAGATGTACAACAGATCTCTTCTGGAGCTGATTGATCTCATTGCAGGGGTGGATGGGACTCTTAAAATGGGAGTCCCACTAATAGATATTTACATGAGATAGATAGGATTACGTCTGCGGATATAATTGTTGGGCACATGATGTTATAGAGCAGGGGTGTCAAATTTGGGGCGTCATGTCATCAAGTGATGTATCATGACTTTTTCCTCCTTCACTAAAATGGGTGACCAGTGCGTGAGGCATCTGGGCCCCGACTATGACATCCCTGCTATAGAGTCAATTTTAACTATAGAGTCAATTTTAACTTCAGATAACCATTTCTGGGGATGCTGCTGGAGTATAGCCCTTTCATGTTGGATTCATCGTTTATGATCAACAACAATAGTTGGACTTAATATGAAATACTTTCCTTGTCTACCAGAAAGGAGAAAGATCCAGAGATCTTTCAAGGGGGGCCAGGAGTCAAATTGTTAACTACTGTTCTATGTTTGCTATTGCACATTTTTCTTTCATTTCCCAATTATTTTTGCTGGTGTGGCAAGGTTTTTTTTTGTTATAGTGAATTAATTTAGTTAATAAATTAAAAAATGGAATGACAATCACTAGAAGCCATGCATGCTACTGAAAGGAAAGGTTTCTTCCATGGGGCAGGAAGAAGTCTTAAACTCTGCTGTTTTGCTAGAAGAGGTAGAGTTAACCCAGCTATAGAGTAACCAGAAAGGGTTTTTGTGGTTGGTCAAATTATGTTTGTGTAAAATCGTGAATAATTTATTAATTTTATCATCTCTCTGAACTAATGATACATCATTTCTCAAAGGTAGCTATTTTATATTTCTGTTCTTGAATGCTTTACAACATTATGCATTCTGACAGTGGAAATAGAGATTCTTGGATTATACTCAAGACTGAAAGGCATTCATGCAAGAAGCAAACTTGGTAACACAACCAGATGGTTGTCTCTATAGCTCAGTGTAAAGAACTAAGGAAATCCAAGAGACTGCTGTGTAATTTTCAAGAGGCAAAAATGACCTAAGGCATAGACTTGGGTTAGTACATCACTGGTTGAATAAATCCTGATTTAACACATAAGTGACTGTCATGCCAATAAGTACTACAGGGAGAATTCAAGAAACCAAGTGATATAATTGTTATTTTTTGAAATCTTACAGGTGTCTCCTGAATATAGCTGAACTCCCTTTTAAAGGGTTGTTGTTGTTGTTTTGGTGAAATTTGCCTAATTCATTGGAAGGATTTGGGTAGTAAGCTGAGGTAGTCTGCTCATTCTCAAGCGAAATTCTGCTAGCGTAAATAGCATAGTCAAAAACTGGTATTCAAATAGGGTTGAGGTTGTTAGAACATTTTGGCCACAGTTTATTTGCATAATATATTAAAAGTGGGCATGCTTGCCAATTTAAGATGCTACAAAATTGCAATTACAAGGCAGAAAAATAAAATGATGATTTTGATAGGCTAGAAAAGTAAAATGAAAAATAATTGAATGAAATTCCAGAGATGTAAAAAATGTAAAACACAGAGATATAAATAAGTGTCGTTGATATGGGTGAAACAATCTTGGAATTATAGTTCATCTCAAGTTGATTATGTGCTAGTAATATGAATAACTGCTAGAAAGGCTAGTGCACCTTTACCCTGCATCAGTAAATGTAGGTTATAGGAAATAACTCCATTGCATCAAATTAGAGGAAATAAAGTACCAGTTGAATATTAGGGAAATCTTTCTAAAATGTAACATCTATTTGATAGAAGAACCAATTAGGTAATTGACCTCAGTGGCTGAAATGGCCTCTTTCAACTTAGTAATTTTTATGAATATCTTTAAAAATTTGCTTTTAAAAAGCTAATACAGTATAGCAGTTGGAACCAGGAGCTATGTTTTTCTTTATCCAATTATTCTAACTTTCTTTTTAGTTCTATATAGTTAGGTTGTATTAATAATCACTTCCTTTCTCCCATGGTCACTGGCTCATTGATTCCAATCACAAGTTTGCTGATCTCTCTTTTATTGGACTCATTTACCCAAGCCTGGCAAAGATCTGATGTCTTAAAGGGGAAGTTGGTTATCGTGGTTCCTCTCTCCTTCCAGATTTTATTCCCTCCCCCCATCCCCTTTCTGAAACAATATAACTTTTGTCATCCATTTCAGTAAGAATTGTTTTTGCAGTGCCTTCTGTTGGCTTCCATCTTATTTTTGAAGGGTTTCTGGAAGATCTTTTCTGAGTATCATCAGTGTTTCCTTTCTAGCTTTCTGGGTTTTTTCTCTCTTATGCAGAGTTCTTCTTCTGGCATCTCCCACTCCTGACATCTTTTTGCCTGCCTACCTACCAGAGTGCCAACTAACTTTTCAGACTGCAGATGAGGGAAGAAAACAAACTTCCCATCTTTTCTTCCCAGCTCATCTACCCAGACCTTTGAGACTATAGTGTGCCATTCTGCAGCTTACTTTGACTCATTCTGTCTGCGCCAGGGATGAAATGCTCTTGCTTTGTTCATGCCTATAAGTTGTCGGAGAGCTGGTCATGAAGGGAGCATGAGGCACCGGACACTGGATGCTGCCATTTGGGTTCGTTTACCCTCTGCACAGGCGCAAAGAATTCTGTGCATGTGCAGAGGGTAAAATGACTCAAAGTGGTGGCATCTGGTTGGTTGGTTGGTTGGTTGGTTGGAGCTTCGTGTTCCCTTCGCGACCGGCTCTCCGACAACCGATAGGCACAAGCAAACTAGGAGCATTTCAACCCTGATCTGGGCTTTTTCTTGTGCATCTGATACTGTTGTATTGACATTTAAAGATGGTGCATCCTTTATGTTTCTCTCTGCTCTCTCGGAACTCCTTAGCCTTTTCTTACCTGTATGCAATGCGTATATGCGCACATGAGTACACACACACACACACACACGCTTTTGCCAACACTCATGCTTTTACACATTTATTTATTGGATTTGTATGCCGCCCCTCTCCGCAGACTCGCATACACATACATGCATATTATTGTGTTAATTCAGTCTTAATTCTTGGGTTTTTATAATAGATTTTATATTGGGTTTCTTGCATTTTGTATTTTTGTATTTATTTTATTATCTAAGGCGTCCTGAGTCCACTGGAGAAGGGCGGCATAGAAATCCAATTTAATTAATCAATCAATCAATTGTAGCAACATTCTGGTATATAGCGCCGAGGTGGCACAGTGGGTAGAGTGCAGTACTGTAGGCCACGGTTAGATCTGCAGGTCAGCAGTTCAAATGTCATCACCGGCTCAAGGTTGACTCAGCCTTCCATCCTTCCAAGGTGGGTAAAATGAGGACCCAGATTGTGGGTCTGTTAAAAAGTGCTATTGCTAACATGTTGTAAGCCGCCCTGAATCTAAGTATTAAGAAAGAATGAATGAATGAATGAATCAATGAGGGTTTTTTCAGAGGTTTTACAAGAACATTGGGAGGAAGACATTTTTAAATTTAATATACTTTTAAATTGCTCCAGTTTAATCTTCATAAAACATATGCTTTTAGATATCATGGCACAAACACACAATCCAATATTTTTTTAATTACCTCCCTTTCAGAAGGGGCTTTTGTTGCTTTCCATTTTTGCACAAATGCAGTTCTTGCTATAATTGTATGAATAATTAAATATGTATCTTTTTTACTGGTAATCTATCCAACAAGAATATCTCTGGTTTCAATTCTATGTGTTGTTTCAATATTTTTTCTATCCACACTTGAACACCAATACACTTTGACTTGGATATTGGATTATGCAGAAATGATTAGATCGATAATGAAAATTAATGATAAGGAAGTTTCTGAATACTGTATGTAATGTATGGGGAGAAATTTATGATTGGTTAGAAAATGAGTATGTATAGAAGATAAGTAATCTAGATTACTTTGGAGGAAAGAAAAAGCAAACACAAAAGCATATGAAACAAAATGGAAAGATTTTTATTTTATTTACTAGGTTCAAGATGTTGTCCCAATCACTAGCTATGATACTGCAGGATCATTCTTACTGCTGGGCTGCAACAATGGCTCCATATATTATATTGGTAAGCTCAATAATCTCTCTCCTAACTTTGAGAATTAATTTCGTACTTCAATCCGATGGGTTATTTAGAGCAGGGGTCCACAACCCTTGGTCCATGGACTTATACTGGTCCATGGCCCATTGGGAACTGGTCTGCGCAAGCAGTGGGCATGTCAATAAAGCTTCATTTGCAGATGTGCGGGATCTGGGTTGCATGTGAGAAATATCCCCACCGCCCCCCATCACCACCCCTAATGCTGCTCCTGGTTGTGGAGTCCAAAAGGTTGGGGGCAGTTGATTTATGCTTTTATCTCCTGTACTTTTATCTCTTGAAAATATTGTTTCAGGGATTTTATTGTAAACAGTTTAAAGATCTGAAATGGTTGTTTGGCATTCTAAAATGATTTATATATGTCTTTATTTTGCAGATATGCAAAAATTTCCATTGCGAATGAAAGATAATGATCTTCTAGTGACAGAACTATACCATGATCCCTCTAATGATGCCATAACTGCACTTAGTGTTTACCTTACACCCAAAACAAGTTTGTACCATCTTGATATAATTGATATTGAAAATGATATTGCCAAATCATCTTGTTTAATTCTCATTTAAAAATACTTTATACTGCTTCAGTTCAGTTATGGATTTTATGCATTTGGAAATGTCATTCTACTCCTTTTGCTAGTATACTCAATGCTATAGCCCTTGGAAGAGAGATTTATTACTATTGATATATGACAAAATTGTATACTTCTCTTCAAGATAATTTCCCCCCAAATGACAGTACAGTGATCCCTCGATTTTCACAGGTTCAAACTTCGCGAAGTCTATACCACGGTTTTTCAAAAATATTAATTAAAAAATACTTCGCGGTTTTTTTCCCTATACCATGGTTTTCCCCACCCAATGACGTCATATGTCATCGCCAAACTTTCGTCTGCCTTTAATAAATATTTTTTTTAATAAACTTTAATAAATAAACATGGTGAGTAATAATCTAAATGGTTGCTAAGGGAATGGGAAATTGCAATTTAGCGGTTTAAAGTATTAAGGGAAGGCTTGTGATACTGTTCATAGCCAAAAATAGTGTATTTACTTCCGCATCTCTACTTCGCGGAAATTCGACTTTCGCAGGCAGTCTCGGAACGCATCCCCCTCGAAAATCGAGGGAACACTGGTATTTTTTTTAAAAATCTGATAAAATGTCACTTGCAAATTTACATCTTTATATTTTTGTTTGTAAGTAAATTGTATTAATTTTATTATTAGGGTGGGTGAAGGTTGAAATGTATAATATTATCAGAAGTGTTTGACTTGTACACAACTTGCACCTTCAACAATATTTCCAGTATTTGAAATCATGTATAATATATAGGAAGAATGAACTATAAGTGGAATAAATTTATACAGTATTTTACTGACAAAGAAATAAAGGGAGATATATTGTCAGTAAAATGTAAATTCAACACAAAAATAGTTTGTCGTGAAAGCGACAAATTGGATGGGGGCTGAAAGGTGAAAGTGGAAACAGTAGGCTCCACCCCATAGTTGGGTAGACCAGATAGACCAGTCTCAATGGGAAAAAACAATAATTGCTGAAATAATCTTGTAAAATTAAATGGAAACACCACATCTTTCCTCAACAGCATTCCTACACCATCTTGGGCAAATACTAAAACCATTTCTTTTTTCTCATGTTTTTGTATAGGTGTAAGTGGCAATTGGATTGAGATTGCATATGGCACAAGCTCTGGAGCTGTACGTGTAATTGTGCAACACCCAGAAACAGTTGGTTCAGGACCACAACTTTTCCAGACTTTCACAGTTCACCGTAGCCCTGTTACAAAGATCATGTTGTCAGAGAAACATCTGGTATCAGGTAATCTTGTCAGACTAAATGACTTCATAACTCTTTTCTATTATGTGCTCTTTTAAAAAATATTTCCAAAGCTCAAAAGAAAAAAAAAAAGGAGGAAGATAAAATACACATAAAAGCCAGCTTCCATTTATGTCTCTTAGTTATGTGGAATTTAAGGTACGGCTTTTCAGTGAGTTTATAGCCATAGAAGCATTCTAACCCTAAATGAAAAAGACATTTATTTTGTTTTATTTTTCACAGCGCTGATCCTTGCTTTTGTCAGGCCGCACTTGTCATGAGACAGTGAATCAAATTACCAGTTAGTATTATCCTCTTTCTCTTAGTGAAAGACATAACTGCATCTCTTGCAGTTTTTGAGTTCTCCTGATCCGATTTCCGTATCACAGTATTCATTTGTTTCTTCCCTCAAAGGCTCAGAGTCTGCCTTTTTTCTCCCCTTGAGAGGACTGAAAGAATTAACCCTGACCCATCCAGCACTGCTTACTAGGTTGTAAAAACTAAAAGGGAAGATTTAGTATCATTATTCAAAAATACCAATTGGTGTGATGTAAAATTAGAATAAGAACATAAGAAGAGCCATGCTGAATCAGGCCAAAGCCCACCGAATCCAGCATTCTGTGTCACACAGTGGCCCACCAATTGTCCATGGGGATCTTGAGCAGAAAGAGAAGGCAAAACCTTCCCTTTCCCTTGACCCCCAACAAATGGTACTCAAGGCAATCCTGCCTGCCTCAACCAACATAGAGGCGGCACATGGACATCCGTTTCAATAACCACCGATACACTTGGCATCCATGAATCTATCTAATCTATGAATCCATCTAATCCTGCCTGTCAAGGCTCACAGCTGTCGGTGAATTCTGGAAGTGAATTCCATAAACCAATATTTCCCTTTATTTGTCCTCACTTTCTTACCTATGAGCTTTAGGGAGTTTCCCCTTGTCCTAGTATTGTGTGATAGAGAAAATATTTTTTTTCTATCCACCTTTTCTATCCCGTGCATGATTTTATGCACCTTGATCAAGACACCCCTTAAACGCCGTCTTTCAAGGCTGAAGAGACCAAGGCGTTGCAACCTGGTTTTGTAAGGGAGGTGCTCCATTCCCTTGATCATTCTTGTTGCCCTTTTTTTGCCCTTTTTCCAGTTCCATTATATCCTTCTTGAGGTGTGGTGACCAGAACTGTACACAGTACTCCAAGTGTGGTCTCACCAACAATTTGTACAGAGGCAATACAACACTTACCGACTTATTTTCGATTCCCTTCCTAATCATGCCAAGCATGGAATTTGCTTTTTTTTACTGCTGCTGTGCACTGACTTGACATCTTCATTGAGCTGTCCACCAAAACCCCAAGATCCCTTTCTTGGGTTGTCTCAGAAAGTTTGGTCCACATCAATTAGTAGGTATAATTGGAGTTCTTTGCCCCAATGTGCCCCAATGTGCATAGTTTAAAATGCATTTGCCACTTTGTTGCCCACTCACTCAATTTTGAGAGATCCTTCTGGAGCTCCCGACAATCAGTTTCATTTTTCACTACCCGGAACAATTTAGTGTCGTCAGCAAACTTTGCTACCTCACTATTTGAATGATAATTTCTGCTTCTTTTTATGGTCATTTTCCTTCTAGTGTGTGCTGATAATAATCATGTCCGGACATGGACAGTGACACGTTTCAGAGGAATGATTTCAACACAGCCAGGATCCACTCCTCTGGCATCGTTCAAAATTTTGTCCTTGGAGGAAACTGAGAGTCATGGAAGTTACTCTTCCGGAAATGATATAGGTAAATGAAGCATTCCAGTAAACTGCAGTGATTAGAATACTGGTTTAGGAGCTTAACCTTAGGGAGATGTTTACCTCCCTTCAGATTTTACTCTGGGATGTGGATAGGTATGCCAATCCTGTTCTCTAAGGGATACTGGAATCCTATCTTCTTACTGGTTCTTCATGCTCAGTGCAAAGAAAGAGTAGGCATACATGGATATTAAACCTGGATCTTTTGTGCATGGCTATTTCCTTCCACTCAGCTACACTGAATTGGCAAACGTCCGTAAAAGGCTTCTGAAACAAACCCCAAACTATAGGGAAAATATTTAAATCAGACGAGCATAAAGTAAGTGAGGGTATGTCCATTACAAAGAAGCATAACGATAAAAAATATCTAAATATAGTATAAAGGGTATAAAGAAATGAACATTGAAAACAAGTAATGCAAATTTAGGAGTTATAAAAGGTACACAATTTTAAAAAACAATTATGTACACTCACACATAAAAAGTACAAACATGAAAATCTAAAATGGAGAAATGGGAGCATTAGATGGGTGAAGCATAAAAAGTTAGTACGTGGAAGACAAAATCGAACTATAATCTGTACTTTTGGGGTAGTTGTTTGAGAACTTTTGCAGGAGTAATTATCAACTTATGCATAGAACTCTATGGTTCTTTACTTAATATTTCACCTAACTCTTGTATATAGTTGAAAATCAATGTTTTTTCTTTGGCGGCCTCTTCCAGGTCCATTTGGCGAGCGTGATGATCAACAGGTATTTATCCAAAAAGTTGTTCCCATCACCAACAAACTTTTCGTGAGACTCTCTTCTACTGGAAAAAGGTAAGCTGTGCAATTACAATGCTACTGATTAATTCACAAAATTGGTTATTGTTTTTTAATTCTCTCAATTAAAGGAGAGTGTTTTGTTATTTCAAGTTAAGCAAAATCCAGAGTTGTAGAAAGAACACCCCACGTGAATTTTGAAAAAAATGGGTTTTATTTATTTATTTATTCATTCATTCATTTATTCATTCATTCATTTATTAGATTTGTATGCCGCCCCTCTTCGTAGACTCGGGGCAGCTCATATCACAATAAAACAGTTCATGACAAATCTAATAATTTACAATTTAAAATATTTTTTAAAAACCCATTATTAAGCAGACATACATACAAACATACCATACATAAATTGTATAGGCCAGGGGGAAATATCTCAGTTCCCCCATGCCTGACGACAAAGGTAGGTTTTGAGGAGTTTACGAAAGGCAAGGAGGGTAGGGGCAGTTCTAATCTCTGGGGGGAGCTGGTTCCAGAGAGTCTGGGCCACCACAGACAAGGCTCTTTCCCTGGGGCCCGTCAACCGACATTGTTTAGTTGACGGGACCCGGAGAAGGCCCACTCTGTGGGACCTAATCGGTCGCTGGGATTCGTGCAGCAGAAGGCGGTCTCAGAGATATTCTGGTCCGACGCCATGAAGGGCTTTATAGGTCATAACCAACACTTTGAATTGTGACCGGAAATTGATCGGCAACCAATGCATGGGTATTATTTAAAGAGAGTAGTATAACCATGGTAGCCATTTTATTGTTAAGCCATTCTACCCCTCCAGGCTGTGAGATGCAAAGCAGCCCATCTTTTCTTAATGGTTAATCTTGTAATGAGTAAAAGTAGAATGAATCTACATGGTATCTATGTTCATTTCATAAAATCATAGAAACATAGAAGATTGATGACAGAAAAAGACCTCATGATCCATCTAATCTGCCCTTATACTATTTCCTGTATTTCATCTTAGGATGGATATATGTTTATCCCAGGCATGTTTAAATTCAGTTACTGTGGACTTGCCAACCATGTCTCCTGGAAGTTTGTTCCAAGTATCTACTCTTCTTTCAGTAAAATAATATTTTATCACGTTGCTTCTGATCTCTCCCCCAACTAACTTCAGTTTGTGCCCCCTTGTTCTTGTGTTCACTTTCCTATTGAAAACGCTTCCCTCCTGAACCTTATTTAACCCTTTAACATATTTAAATGTTTTGATCATTTCCCCCCTTTCTCTTCTGTCCTCCAGACTATACAGATTGAGTTCATTAGGTCTTTCCTGATAAGTTTTATGCTTAAGACCTTCCACCATTTTTGTAGTTCATCTTTGGACCCGTTCAATTTTATCGATATCTTTTTGTAGGTGAGGTCTCCAGAACTGAACACAGTATTCCAAATGTGGTCTCACCAGCGCTCTATACAGCGGGATCACAATCTCCCTCTCCCTGCTTGTTTTACCTCTAGCTATGCAGCCAAGCCTTCTACTTGCTTTCCCTACCGCCTGACCGCACTGTTCACCCATTTTGAGACTGTCAGAAATCCCTACCCCTAAATCCTTCCCTTCTGAAGTTTTTGCTAATACCAATCATAAGGAAACATTGGAGAAATTAATCAGGAGTGCATTTTCCAAACCTCTAGATCCATGATAGTGAACTTATGGTATGCGTGCCATAGATAGCACACAGAGCTCTCTCTGCGGGCGCGTGAACTGTCGACTCAGTTTAGCTCCACCGTGCATGTACACGCACCTTCTACCAGTCAGCTGATTTTTGGCTCTCTGACATGCATATGGAGTGGGTTGCATGCAGGAGACATGCGTCCATGCACGGAGGCAGGTGTGCACGCATGGGCGGAGAGTTGCATGTGCATAGATGGGGGCTATGTGGGGGTCTTGTGGGGGCAGGGGGAGCACAGGTCACACACATGGGGAGCGTATGCATGGGGGTATGCACACTGCATTATGTGTGTGAGTGCAATTGTGCACTATTGCATGCACGTTTTTGGCATGCAACGACAAAAAGGTTCACCATCACTGATCTAAATTATTAAAACTTGTGAGTTTTAAAGCAAATAACAGTAGATGGCTATAATGTGGCTAGAAGCTTCATTATCAGTTGAATAATATAACATTTGAATATTGTAAGATAATATACTATAAATCACCATGATTTAATGTTCTAGGTAGGCTTAGAAAGAAAATGGGATATAGTTTTTAAAATTAATGTTATATTTGGGTAAATTTGAATGTAGTAATTTAAAGCCTGTTAAACTTTGATCTCTTACTTTTCTCATTTTCTTTGATTATTATAGAATAGTCTAATCAACACATGTCCTTTACGTTAATTAAACCTGCATTCCTATATGCTCATTTTATCCTGAAAATCGTATTGGTTATTTGTTCCCATGGTAGCAATTTGCAGTACATGCAATCCCTTGTTACACAGCTTTTTTTTTTTAACACATTTTGTTTGAACTACTCTGGATCCATCCATTTTGGAATAAAAAGAAATTACTCTTAATTAAGCCACCATGGCCATAGGCCTCTTCATACATGTATAAATAAAAAGTTAGGCTTGATGAAAAGCATACATTTCCTTTCCCCTGTAAGAAATGAAGCTCCCCATTCACAAAAATTTATTTTTGCTTTCAAAAGATCCCTTTGACAATGACCATGTAATCGGGCAACAACCACATAAAAGCAAAGCTAGTCAAAGCAAAAAGAAGCTTGTCTTCCCAAGGTAAATCCAACTTCTCTTCTTCTCTGTCCCCATAGACTGACAACAGTTGCAGTATTCTACAATTGAAACAGGTTAATTGAAGCATGCTAGCCAATTCCAAAAAGCTAAATCAGTTAAAAGACTCCCCTACAAATACTTGTGAAACAGTGGATCCCAAGACCATGGACATTACAGTTTTTTGCAATAAGTTAACCATAAGCTACAAGACATTACAATGTTTTTAAAATCAAGCTAAGTCAGGGGTAGGCAAAGTTGGCTCTTCTATGATATGTGGATTTCAATTCCCAGAATTCCTGAGTTAGCATGATTGAAATAGTAGCTTTGAATCTCAAAGTGGTTGTGCTTGCTTTAATATGATGCCCATTTAAGGGTCTGGCCAAATTATAAAACATTGGGAATGTTTTATAATTTGGCCAGACCCTTAAATGGGCATTACTTAAGCTAAACACTGATCATGACTCATCAAACCTGCTAGGATAGCTGGACAACTAACACTGTTACAGTATTTAGCCATAATGTGTTGGCATCAGAAATGTACTGAAAAGCTGGTGGTCACTTAACTACAGAATAGCCTGTAGACACTGAATAGTTTTTGAGTGCCTATTGAAATTCCACTTCCAGTAAATTTGCATGAACATTTTTTTTAACTTACTGAGGTTGTTTTTTTAACTTACTGAGATTGTTTAAAAAAATGATGTCACCTATGGAAGTATCGTATTTTTCCAGTAATTTGCAAATTCAAGATATCTGTTTTACTTACATAAAATATCTGTTTTATTAAAAACGTTGATAATTTCAGAATGCTTATGCATAGCCGCCCCGAGTCTTCGGAGAGGGGCGGCATACAAATTAATAATAATAATAATAATAATAATAATAATAATAATAATAATAATAATTTATTAGATTTGTATGCCGCCCCTCTCCGAAGACTCGGGGCGGCTCACAACAAGCGATAAAACAATATTGTACAGGCACAAATCTAATATTAAGAAAGAACTAAAAACCCTATCAATTTAAAAAACCAAACAGCACATATATACCAAACATAAATTATAATAAGCCTGGGGGAAAGGTGTCTCAAATCCCCCATGCCTGGCGGTATAGATGGGTCTTAAGTAGTTTACGGAAGACAAGGAGGGTGGGAGCAGTTCTAATCTCCGGGGGGAGTTGATTCCAGAGGGCCGGGGCCGCCACAGAGAAGGCTCTTCCCCCGGGGCCCGCCAGACGACATTGTTTAGTCGACGGGACCCGGAGAAGGCCAACTCTGTGGGACCTTATCGGCCGCTGGGATTCGTGCGGTAGCAGGCGGTTCCGGAGGTATTCTGGTCCAATGCCATGTAGGGCTTTAAAGGTCATGACCAACACTTTGAATTGTGACCGGAAACTGATCGGCAGCCAATGCAGGCCACGGAGTGTTGTAGAAACGTGGGCGAATCTGGGAAGCCCCACGATGGCTCTCGCAGCTGCGTTCTGCACGATCTGGAGTTTCCGAACACTTTTCAGAGGTAGCCCCATGTAGAGAGCGTTGCAGTAATCGAACCTCGAGGTGATAAGGACATGAGTGACTGGGAGCAATGACTCCCTGTCCAAATAGGGCCGCAACTGGTGCACCAGGCGAACCTGGGCAAACGCCCTCCTCGCCACAGCCGAAAGATGATGTTCCAATGTCAGCTGTGGGTCGAGGAGGACGCCCAAGTTGCGCACCCTCTCTGAGGGGGTCAGTAGTTCCCCCCCCCCAGGGTAATGGACGGACAGATGGAATTGTCCTTGGGAGGCAAAACCCACAGCCACTCCGTCTTGTCTGGATTGAGTTTGAGTTTGTTGACACCCATCCAGTCCCCAACAGCCTCCAGGCACCGGCACATCACTTCCACTGCTTCGCTGACTGGACATGGGGTGGAGATGTATGAATTGAATTGAATATCTGTCAGTTATGAGAAATTTGACATACAAGCAAATATTACATTGAGTATAACAGGCATCCCCAAACCAGAGTTCACAGCTCAGTGCTGGGCTGTAGCCCTAAGGCCTATTTTTCACTTAGATCTTATTTTGGGGGAAATACAGCACTAAATGCATCCATTTGGCTGACGATCTTAACAACTGGGGCTTATTTTGGGGGGATAACTTAATGATGGGCTTACAAGCATCCTGAAAAATCATGCTAGGGCTTATTTTCTGATAAGGTCTTATTTTGGGGGGAGACGTGGTACTATAGCTCAAACAAATCTATTAAGCAAATGCCTTATAAGCTTTGATATAATTGTGTGCCATGCTAAACTGTCAATAACTTTTTCATTTTTGTCTATCTTAACCTGTAATGGAATTGGTCCTGGCTTAAAGAAAGGACATTTTTTTGCCTCAAAGAATGTTGTAAAGACAAATAGTATGAGTTTAAGACTCCAGGCAAATTTTAAAGGCAGTTTGATGATGCACTTTGAAAATGCTTAGTTGTGTCCAATTAACTGTTAAACTTGTGACTTAATAAATGCAGAAGCATATAGAATAGTCATTTGAGAACTTTTCCTTTTCATAGTTGACCAGGGATGGTTCAGGGATTCTTTGCTTGAACAATCTCTAATCTTTGGAAAACAGAAAAGAATCTTACACAAACATTTAGATTAGATTAGATTAGATTTATTGGATTTATATGCCGCCCCTCTCCGCAGACTCGGGGCGGCTTACAACAATGGTAAAAAACAGTATATAGTAACAAATATAATATTTAGCAATCTAAATTACAGTTTTAGGTTAAAATTTAGTAGAATCTGTGGCTGATTTTCTTGCATTTTGAGATTCTAGAGCCCAAGTGATTATGGCCTTATTTTCAAGTGAATATGTACGTACAATTACAATTTATGGGCACAGTACTTATTTGTAAGTGTTAATTTGGAGGTCTATATCTGTTTGAGAGAATACGTATGGCACGGCCCATTATTTTAACAAAGTGTGATTGATATATTACTGTCCTTTTTTCCTCCCAACAGGATATGTGAAATTCAGGCAGTTGACTGTACTACAATTTCCTCTTTTACTGTGCGCGAATGTGAGGGATCCAGCAGAATGGGTTCAAGACCACGGCGTTACCTCTTCACAGGACACGTTAATGGCAGTATTCAGATGTGGGACCTAACTACAGCAATGGATATGGTTAATAAAAGTGAAGAAAAAGGTTAGTTGTCTTGTACGCAACAGTTTTCAATAGAACTTGAATTGAGCCCGGTTTTTTATTACTTAATATTTTTGGGGGGGTGGAGTGGAAGAATGGTGTTTGTATCTTTCTTCCATATTTTATTTTGACATTTTGTACCTTATTCTTAAATTGCAAATATAAAGGAGAATATATTGCAAGCTATTTTTGAATTCATGATTATTTGATTAATAATCTACCTACAGTACCTATCATCATCTGTCTGTCTGTCTGTCTGTCTGTCTGTCTCTCATAACCATCCATTACACAGGTAAGTGACTGGGTGGCATAAAACAGTTATGCTATGAACACAGTGTATTAAACTCTTTAGTGCATATTAGGTAAAAATGCTAAGTTAATTTGTTATAGTTTCTTAATGTATATGTGGATCTGTCTTCTGTTTCCAAGATGTGGGTGGTCCTACTGAAGAGGAATTGCTTAAACTTCTGGATCAGTGTGATCTAAGCACCTCTCGCTGTGCAACCCCCAATATCAGTCCAGCTACTTCAGTAGTCCAGCAAAACCGACTGCGTGAATCAGGCTCCAGGTAAGCTTTATAAATTATGTTTGCATTTATGTGGATGGCAAGATTTAAGCTAGATTTTTCCTTGTGTAAAACTTCATTTTATCACGCTGTTTACTTAAAACGTAATACAGTGGTACCTCTACCTAAGAACGTCTCTACTTACAAACTTTTCTAAAGAACCGGGTGTTCAAGATTTTTTTTGCCTCTTCTCCAGAAACATTTTCCACTTACAAACCTGAGCCTCGAAATTGTAACCGGAAAAGGCAGGGAGAAGCCTCCATGGGGCCTCTCTAAGAATCTCCTGGGAGGAAAGTGGGCCGGAAAAGGCAGGGAGAAGCCCCCATGGGGCCTCTCTAGGTATCTCCTGGGAAGAAACAGAGACTCCACCCTCCCTGTGGTTTCCTCAATCGGATGCATTATTTGCTTTTACATTGATTCCTATGGGAAAAAAATGCTTCTTACATACTTTTCTACTTAAGAACCTGGTCACGGAACGAATTAAGTTCATAAGTAGAGGTACCACTGTATTCTAATATTTTTCAAACTGTGCAGAAGAGATACCATATAAAGAATTCCTAGGGTGTGAATTATGTAATATGCTTATCCATATAGTAATGATCCCAAGCAATAATGAATAATTTATGATTTCTGCATGAAAATAAAAATAATCCAAATTTCTAGTTCGTAAGTTTGGTTCAAATTGACATGCTCAGTTTATTAATTTAATTACTTAAAAAACTTTACATGTTTCCAGCCTCCAGTTACAGCACCGGGAAACAATCCATGAAACCGCTACATATGGCTCCATACGGCCATATAGGGAGAGCCCCTTACTAGCCCGAGCCCGCCGGACAGAAAGTTTTCACAGCTACAGGGAAATTCAGCCTTTTAACTTAAGTAAAACCATGGTAGACAAAGCTGTTCCTCAGAATGGCAGCTGGAGTCCTGTACAGGCAGAAGGGAAAAGAATCGGTGAAAACGTGATTGACAAAAAAGCTGCAGCCTTAGCACTTGAGATAAGAATGGCCAGAATGCCAGATGGGGGAACTGAACTTCAGAAAGTGTCTGAAAGCATATTAGAATTGAAAAAAAGAGGAAATGATGAAGACAATGAAACCAAAGCAGACTGCAAAAGGAAGAGTGGATTTGAAGGAGCGGGTTTCCTTGGAAGAAAGAAAGGGCCGCATCTTGTGATATCCTCACCAAACATCACGGAAGGAAGTTCTGAAGTATTTGGAACAGCTTCCCCATCTCCTACAAAGACAACAGTTTCTCCAAGGCATAAGAAAAGTGACTCATCTTGCCAGGATTATACCTTGTGAAAATAAAATTCTATATCCCACATGTATATTGAACGTTTCTCACTAAACTTGACGAATTTCACATTTGTGGATCTAAATTTGTATCTTTCTAATTGAAGATGAACTTGAGTTTGAATCAGGCAGGATAAAGAAACACATTCTGGACCAGAGGTCTTCAAACTTGGCAACTTTAAGACTTGTAGATTTCAACTGCCAGAATTCTGGGAGTTGAAGTCCACAAGTCTTAAATTTGCCAAGTTGCCTGTTCTAGACATATCATCCTTCCAATCCTGGTGTTTCTTTCGATAAGTTAGACTTAAACTTCAGTAATTCTGTTGAGCAGGCTGGCTCAGTTATGGGGAATTATGGGCGTTGAATCTAATTTCTCTGGAAGGTCACCAGATAGAGAAAGCTGCTTAAAAAACCCTGGCTTCATAGCACAATCAATGGAAGCATTTTTGAACTACTCAAGATTGGTGTTAACTTTCTGTAACTGTCTATGTGAAGTCCAGTTCTGGTACAGACGTTTTCAAGCTTTGTTTAATACAGGCTGGCATGCACTACCATTTTTCTTGTAACTGTTTCCTAATCTTGGTTACAAACATGCTACGTATTTAAACTTTGTGGTCTATCTATAGAGCAATTCATACTTTCAGTGTGGTTTCCATGTTGAAAACAATAATGGGAAGAGTTAGGGTGCTTTATTTTATGTCTTGCTTTTTCTGCTGTGCCACCAATTTTTATTAGTATTAATAAACTTTGTATATCATCTCATGCTTCAATGTGTTGACTTAACCAAATTGAAATTCTAAATGTCTTGTTAAAGCTACTATAAAACATTACTTTGCAGATATTTATCAAATATTAAAATATATGGAGAATGTAGTCATTCTGTACATTCCTTTTAATTACAATCACATCAGTAGATTACTCCTAGAAAGATGGACCACACTTTCCAAGCCATTAGTAATTGCTCTCTTAAGTGGTTTCTTGCATTTTACGATGCTCCATGTGCCAGCTGCTTGCAAGTGGAGCCTGCTATTCTGAGACATGGCACAAATTCTACAACGTTTCTGTGTTTGGTTTAGTCAAAATCAGTAAGAGAAAGAAAAAACCCAAAGCATGCTATTATTTTCCACAAAGAGAACTCAAATTACTTTCTTAACAGATACTGTATTAATCTTTACTATTGCAAATTACCTAGTTATGGACCAAACGTTTATAGAGAATTTCACTTCTTATAACCACTATATAGAATTAAGAAATCTCTTTATGTCTGCGCAGTTGAAAAAAACTGGAATTTTTAGACAAGCTTCCCAATATTTCTAGGAGCAATACCTATGCATAAAAGTGTCTTTTAATCCTTTGGCAAAGGCATAAGAAGCAGTCTTTGAGATTTCTTCTTGCTTTTTCCTTTGCCCCTCGGTCCAGTCAAATTACATTATCTTACAGATCTCTGGTTTCCTACAGATCTTTAATGATACAGCCTTGAATGTCCTCAGTTGCATATGCTAAAGTTGGAAGAAAACTAGGATTCTACTGAGTCTTGCAGAAACACAATACAGGCGACTTTATAATGTTTTATTGTACACTTTTCAGAAACCATAAGCATATTTTTAAGTAGATAATTATTCCTTTTTTTGCCAAATAAAAAGAGGGCAAGGATTGAAAGATGTTATCCCAAAGTCAGACTTATATTCAATCCTTCAATATTCTTTATTGAATACTTAGATTTTGTATCAATGTAACACCACTAACATAGAATAAAACATACAAAATTAGAAGCCTGCCCCGTTATAAGATACAAATCTTATAACACTGCAGATGCTATTCAGTTATATTTGAGTCCCCTCCCTGCCAAAATAAACCCTTAAAAAAACCCATCTTCCACAGAGTGTGATAGGTGCAAAGTGAGAGTTGCAGCTCCCACTGTCTCCAAATGACTTTACAATTAAGAATAAAAACCCGTCACTTTAATGTGAATTATACAATGCATAATAAGGATTTAAAATTTCCAGACATTTTAAATTTTACTATCTGTGGCTGCTGTTGGTTTTTCTTAAAATGAACACTTGTCATTTGAATTTTATATGTTCTGCCGTATTGTTTACCATCTTGCTTGATTACACTTGGCTTAACTCAAAACAGCTTTCATAAACCTTTTTGAAAATAGTTCAATAGTTCTTTGTTTGATAACTGAAAGGGACATCAGGACTGATTCACCTTATTTAGTCAAAGGTAAGTGACTTTATGCTTCAGATACTTTACATGTTCCTAAAGATGCAAGTTATTTTCTTATGAAACAGAAAAAGTTAGGCAACTGTGCGCTGATGTTTATTCACAGCTATGTGCTAACAACATTTGGCTATATATTGTGGAACAAATAATATAATCGATCAATATAAAGGAGATACAATGAAACAAAATTAAAATCATTTTTTTAATTTGAGACCATATCCTGCAGCTTGACAGTATATTACATTTCTGATTGTGAAGGATCAGTCTTGATATGAATATTAAGAAATGATAATGCACACATTTTAAATTCTGTACAGGTAGTCCTCGACTTACAACCACAATTGAGCCCCAAAATTTCCTTGATAATTGAGAATTTTGTTAATTGAGTTTTGCCCCATTTTAGGACTTGTCTTGCCACATTTGTTAAGAGAATCGCCACAGTTGTTACATTAGCCACATGGTCATTAAGTGAATCTGGCTTTCTCATAATCTTTATCTATCAGAAAGTTGCAAGAGGTGATCACTTGACTCCAGGATGCTGCAACCGTCATAAATAAATTCAGTCACTTGACAAGTGGCTGAATTTTAATCACATGACCTTAAGGATGCTGCAATGGTTTTAAGAGTGAAAAATGGTCATAAAGTCCCTTTTCTCCATGGAGGGTGGAGATAGCAGCCAGCGTGGGTTGACCTCGTCCATCAACCAATGAGGACTGAGTCCGTGGTATAAAAGATTGTGTTCTGTCAATCACCCCGCTTTTGGGTCAGTCCTCAACGTTGGTTAGGATGCGTGGTCAACCTTCGGCTGTCTTTCACTATCTCCTTATCCCTTCTTTCTTTCCTCAGAAAGTAAGTGTTTTTACTAGTTCCTTTGGAATTTAAAAAAAAGGAAAAAAGGCTTCTTTTTCTCCCTGTCATGCTGCTTGTTTGGGAAAGGCATCGCAGAGAAGTGCTGTTCTAACTTTGAGCAGTCACTAAAACTCTTGTAAATTAAGAACTACCTGTATTAACACCCTGATAAGTATTTATTTATTTTATTTATCTATTCGATTTTTATGCCGCCTTTCTCCTTAGACTCAGGGTGGCTTACAACATGTTAGCAATAGCACTTTTTAACAGAGTCAGCATATTGCCCCCACAATCCGGGTCCTCATTTTACCCACCGCAGAAGGATGGAAGGCTGAGTCAACCTTGAGCCGGTGAAGAGATTTGAACCACTGGCCTTCAGATCTACAGTCAGCTTCAGTGGCCTGCAGTACAGCACACTACCTGCTGCGCCACCCTACGCTGCACAGGTTTGTCTTTGGTGCCCTTAGAAAAGAAAGATCTGCCATATTTTTCAGTGTATAAGACACGTTTTTCTTTCCTAAAAGAGGTTGATAATTAGGGTGTGACTTATACTCTGAATGTAGCTCCCCCTCCCCAAGCCCTAACTAGCTGCTAACAGTCTTCCCAGCTCTTACCTTGCCGGCTCTTTCATTGTTTCTCTCTGTGAAGAATGTTTTCCAGGGCTTTGCAGGGCTTTTTTCATTGGTCTAACTTGCTCCGAATAGGTTTCTTTCCAGCCCTAACCTGGTGCTAACAATGTTCCCAGCTCTTACTGGCTTGCAAGCTCTTTCATTGTTACTCTCTGTGAAGAAGAATGTTTTCCAAGCCCTAAGTCTTTGCAGGGTTTTTTCCATTACTCTACTTGCTCCTACTGTTTTCTTTCCAGGTGCTAATGATGTTCCCAGTTCTTACTGGCTTGCAAGCTCTTTCATTGTTACTCTCTCAGAGTTTTTTTTAAGCCCTAACCAGGGGCTAAAATAATGTGCTAAAGCTGCCCAGACTAAGGACGCTAGCCAGATGAATACCTGGTAAGCAAATTCTTTTCCCTATTTTCCTCCCGAAAAACTAAAGTGTATCTTATACTCCAGTATGTCTTATACTCTGAAAAATATGGTAGTTATATTTTGACCACTTGCAGAAATCTTATTCCTCACAACTCTGCTTTTTACAGTTCCGAGCGCTGTTGATTCAAATTTGTCAGCCTTTTTTCTATCGGGGCACCAGAGCTTCACAGTGGCTTTGTCTTCTGAGGTACATATTTGCCTGCACAATGGTCTGCTTCTGAACTTCCCAGGCTTCAAATATTCTTTGCCACAGAGGACTACATATGTGGCCATGGCCATAGTGTTAATATGGGACTAATAGGTATATTTCCACTTATAGAAATGTCGTGATTTTTATTACAAAGTATGGCATTTGACATGGGATCATGTGAGTATCAGAATTAGCAGAACAATAAAGAATATTGGCTACAGGGAGGAGAAAAAATATTCAATTAAGCTTATTACTAATACAAAATATTTTCCCACACAAGCATATTTTACTACCGTGTTTCCCCGAAAATAAGACACTGTCTTATATTAATTTTTGCTCCAAAAGTTGTGCTACGTCTTATTTTCGGGGGGGTGCCTTATATTTCTCAAATAAGACAAATTCACAGGCAGAAAAGCTGACACCCCCAAAGAAAGTGTACCGTACGGTACACTGATTACGGTACGGTACCTGTCAGTAAGGCACCCACACACACAAACAACGACACTTATATGGTACAACAGTATACTCCCGCTATTGCAGCTTCTGGCCACCAGAGGAACTACAGTCTATGCACTGTAGTGGAGACTGTAATGGCGGTGAGACAGCAGCAGACTGTCTGCTGTACTGGACGGTACAAAGCGATGGAAGGGGCCAGCAGGGGACGCCACATTATTACGGTACTGCTATGAACAGCTTTGAATGGTACCGTATGTTTTTCCACTGTACCGTATGTAAACTTGACTACGCCTTATTTTCGGGGGGTGCCTTATATTAGCAAATTCTGCAAAACCTCTGACATGCCTTACTTTCGGGATATGTCTTATTTTTGGGGCAACACGGTATGTAAGCATGGGGAAGTCAAGAGAGAACAGCTATACATTTACATTTTGGTTACTTTCCCCCTATCTATAACTTATAATTATATCTTATAATTATTTCACTGAAGATTTCACTGAGTGGCTGTATAGCAAAAGGAAACTAATTGAAGCATAATATCATAATAAAGTATAATTAAGCATTTCTTCTATGTACTCTTAAATTGTTTTAATAAGATTGTTGATTATCTTAATTTCTCACTAATTAAAGCTTTTCAGTAATTAATTTTTGTGAAGAGTTCAATATTGTTCCCTAATTTCCTGCCTATGCTAAATTTGTATGTAAGACTTTTACTTTTTCACCATTTTATCTGATCAGTTCCTGCAATGAACTTGTGTAGCACTATTTGCCACAAAATGCAGTTAAAAAATTAATAATATGTACCTCTCAAATAAATACATTTGCTCTAGACTTTTTTATTACAATAAAAAGCTTCTAAGTTTTGATAAAAAGAAAATAGCGTTCACATACTTACAGTTCAAGATGTAATTCATAAACACTAGAAAAATTTCAGAAGCATTACTTCATAATGACTACAAAGAAAAATATTCAAGGCTTTCCATGTTATCTATTCTGTGGCAACAGTCCTAAATAACTTATAAGTGTGTATCAGGAAATGATGTGTGTGGTTTGGTGACAGTACTGAAGCTTTTGATAGTGCTCACAAGATCTTCATCATCCGCACACTAAAATAAAGCAATTTTAAGAAGATAAGAGTTACAAAATAAAGACATTGAGATCTCATTCAGGCTATCTTTAAAATCAATAAAGTTTTTATTGCTGCTTAATCCTATAATTTACTTAAGTAAAAGACCAACCTGACGCACTGAAATTCATTGTTTGCCTTTTCCCTAAATATCAGAAAATTCAAAAAATATGCAAACACTGAATGCAGTTATTATTATTAATAGTTTTTTAATGACCCCGTAATCCCTTGCATTGAGGTGGAGTCAAGGCAACTGAATGGAGCTGAGTGTTTACTGTCCAGATGCTCTTCCTGTTGTCAATGCAGAGTCAGCAGCAGATGATGAAGATGATGATGATGATGATGATGATGATGATGATTATTATTATTATTATTATTATTATTATTATTATTTTATTAGATTTGTATGCCGCCAATCTCTGAACACTCGGGGCGGCTTACAGAATATAAAAGGAACAGCATGACAACAAATCTAATAATTAAAATTACTACTAAAAATCCCATATATAATTAAAATCAGTCAACCAACTCATTCACAACCACACATTACATCTCATAGACAGGGGAAGGGGGCTTGATCTAGTTGTCCCATGCCTGGTGACAAATGAGTCTTCAGACTCTTGCGAAAGGTGAGGAGGGTGGGGGCAGTGCGAATATCTGGAGGAAGCTGATTCTAGAGGTCTGGGGCTGCCACACAGAAGGCTCTTCCCCTGGGTCCCACCAGATGACATTGTTTGGCCAACGGGACCCGGAGAAGGCAAACTGTGGGACCTAACCGGTTGCTGGGATTTACTCACTGTGCTGAGAGAGAGAAATATCTGCCACTACCTAGGATTGATCTCACAGCCTCCTGACTGAAACGAGCATTCTACCTCTAGGCCACTGGACCACTCTGAATGCAGCTATGAGCTCTTAAAATCAAAGATGGTTATTAAATTTGGTTTCCCAAATTTGCACTCTCTTTGTAGATAGGTCTTTACGCCCCTGGCTGAGAAAACCGCTGTATAAGATAGGGCTGTGATGGGGAACTTATGGCATGTGTGTCACAGGTGGCACATGGAGCTATATCTGAGGGCACATGAGGTATTGCCCTATGTTAGCTCCAGGGTGGTGGCCAGTTGAATTTTGGCCTTCTGGAGGGCAGGGGAGGCCGTTTTTGCCCTCCCCAGGCTTTAGGAAAGCCTCTGGAGCTTATGGGTGGTGAAAAACAGCCCAACAGGCCTACCAGAAGTTCAGAGGCTTCAATGAGGCCTGCATATATGCGGGGTGGTGGTGGAGGAGAGGCAGCACAGGAGGGGGAGGGCATTGCATTTTGGCACCTGAGCAAAAAAAAAAAATGCTATCAGTAGGATAGGCGATAATATTTATCACAGACAGGGTTGCAGGTGAAGGTCCAAAGCCTAATAGGTTTTGCAGACAAAACAGTCAAAATTAAATGGACTTAACTTATATGCTTATCATACAATTTTATGATTGAATGAGAATGACTGGTTTTTTAGGGTTTTAAGTTTTAGATTATATATTTAATTAATTGGACCTGAAATGTTATGCATTTTTTTTTAATATGTATTGAGCAGCCCCGAGTCTTCAGAGAGGGGCGACATACAAGTCCAATAAATAAATAAATAAATAAATAAATAATAGCATTAGGATAACATTGCTTCACTCTCGGGGGCATTTTATTTATTTAAAAGATTTGTATACCTATCTTAGAGCACAACTCAACATGCTTTGCTAAATGTGCATATACACTGCATATTTTATTAGTAGGAGAATAAACCCTTTTCCCCAACAGATTGATTTTTTAAGCCTATTATGGGTTGCAGCTTGCACAGTTTCTGGTCACTAATTGTGCTTGCCTGCCTTAAAGTAGTAAAGTTCAGAATAGCTGAAAAGCGCTGGATGACTTAGCACATTCACACAAATTAATATTAATACCCACAAAGGCCATTGGTCTCGTTTTACCTTTTGGTTACTCAGCATGATTGGCATTTGTTAACGAAGATTGTGCAATTATGGTATGTTAGTATTTGAAGCTAATCAGTTGTCTTTGTAAATTGACTTACCAAATTGCTGTCATGGCCATGAATAATGGCATCCCATACAGTGTCTTCTATCGAGGACTTTTTCTCAGATGCTTCAATGAGCTGACTGACACTTCGATGCAGGGAATCTTGGGAAAACCTATCCTCTATCTGGCTTTGGCTTGGCCCCTGAAGGACAGAAATGTTTCCACTGCTGTGCATGCTCAAAGGTGATGCTGGTCCTGGAATTTTTGTATCTGACATTCCCTAGGAATAGAAGGAAAGAAACATTTTTAAAAAACTTTTAAGAACCAAGGCATCCTCATATCACACTTTCCCTAAGGCAGTGATGGCAAACCTTTTTTTCTTCGGGTGCTGAAAAAGTGTGAGAGTGCGCTATCGCACATGTGCAAGTGCCCACATCCATAATTCAATGCCCGGAGAGGGCGAAAACAGCTTCTCCCACTCCCCAGAGACTTTCTGGCTTGTTTCCCAACTTCTGGTGGACCCAGTAGGCTCATGTTTCGCCCTTCCCAGGCTCCAAAGACTTCTCTGGAAGCCAAAAACCTCCTCCCAGAGTCTCTGTGTGAGCCAAAAATCAGCTGTCCATCACACACATGCACATTGGAGCTGAGCTAGGGCAACAACTCCCATGCTAGCAGATATGATTCTATGTGCCACCAGTGGCACCCTGCCATAGGTTCACCATAACTGCCCTAAGAACTTTTCCTTATTGTAGACAAGGGATATCAAACTTGATTTCATTGAGTGCTGCATCAGGGTTGCTTTTGACTTCAGGGACTGGGGTGGGTGTGGCCAACTTAACATCATGTCGGGGGCTTCTGTTCTCTGCTGGCAAAAACTCAATTTCATTCAGGATTGCATTTGACTTTAGGGACTGGGGTGGGCATGGCCAGGGTGGGCATAGCTAGCTTAATGTCACTTATGTCAGGGGCATCTGCTGTGGCCTAAGTGCTCTGCCAGCGAAAACGGGGTCCCGAGCTCTGTTTTCAGCTATGACGGCCTCCTGCTGCCCTCTGCCAGCGAAAATGCCAGATTAGTAGCCCCCTAAGCTCCATCTTTGATGGCAGAGAGTGGCAGGAGGCTGTCGCAGCTATTTTATCTGGCAGAGGCACTATGGGCTAGTCCTTCACTGTTTCCAGGGCAGCCCCACAAGCCATATCTAAACACCCCATGGGCAGATTTGGCCCATGGACCTTCAGTTTGACACCCTTGTTGTACACCTTTCTTAATTGATGACCATATAGACAGCGGTGGGCTATGAGTCGGAACGCTAAATTGCGCTTGCCGCCATGGCTCATAAGTTCTTGCAGGACTAGCGTGATTTTGTTGCTGCACCTGTGGAGATAGCAAAATTGCACATGGAGCCGCAGGTAAAAACTGCCAAAACACGGGTGCAATTTTGCTACCTCCCAGGTGCAGCAGCAAAATCGTGCTGGTCCTGCAAGAACTTAGGAGCCGTGGCGGCAAGCGCAATTTAGCGTTCCAGCTCATAGCCCATCGCTGCGTATAGACAAGGCTATATTTCAGCAGAGTTTACAAATGCTATCATGTACGTCAATTATCCCTCCAGTTATTGTTCCCCAAGGGAACCATAGTCTTCTGCAATGTAGCATTGCAGGTTTGACTTCAGCATGCAAGACACACATATCACTAGCAGGATTGCCAATCCAGTCTAAGGAGACCCTCTTGGTCTGCAACACTGAGAAGTTTAACTATCTGCTCATAGATTACCAATGCTTTGTGCTTTAAGAGTTATATTATGAAGACTGGCATAGCAGGTTAATTTTCAGTCATCAAAGGTAAGCGGACTTGGTTGCATTGCTCATTTATTTATTTATTTATTTATTTATTAGATTTGTATGCCGCCCCTCTCCGTAGACTTGGGGCGGCTAACGACAATAAGACAAAATAAACAAATCTAATATTTAAGTTTAAGTTAAATTTAAAAACCCTAATTTAAGAAACCAATCATACATACAGACATACCAAGCATAAATTTTATAAGCCTAGGGGAAAGGAATATCTCAATTCCCCCATGTCTGACGACAGAGGTGGGTTTTAAGGAGCTTACGAAAGGCAAGGAGGGTGGGGGCAACTCTGATCTCTGGGGGGAGTTGGTTCCAGAGGGTCGGGGCCGCCACAGAGAAGGCTCTTCCCCTGGGTCCCTAGTTTTATGTTATTACAGAACATAAAACCAAAAGACTCTTCATTTGTCCAGCTGTTTCCTCCCCCATCCCCACTCCATGACCAAAATTATACTCGGAATCATATCCAACTAATTTCAGAAATTCCAAAATGCCACACAGCAAACGAATGAAACCCATGCCAAAAAATTCAAGATGGTCAATGTTTGCAAACTTGCTTTGCCCAATAGAGTTCACTACCTCCAAGTGCATTGTGTAGCTTTTGAGTGTGACGCTACGGGATGACTCCGATGTATCAGCCACCCTCTCAAACTGAGATTTAAAGGGAAGAAAAGTGTTACTTTTGTAATAATTCAGGTGCTAAAACACATTTTCTCTTGTAGGTTAGGCATCAACAAGGGCTTATACTGAGTAATCCAGAAGGTCAGTGAGGAGGCTCATAAAATTCCAATATTGTCACATAAAGTCTTTCTGATCTGCAGTGTCTTATTGCCCCATTATGGAGTCTCCCCACCTGCACCCACCCTCCCACAAAATAAGATGTAAAAGAAAGGAAAGCTGTTAGCAGTAAAGGCTTATGCTGACTGAAAGCCAATTTGTTGTTTTCACTGACAAATTTGCCTAGCATTTGTATGGGACTGCTGTGGTCGTGTTCCGAATTCCACACAGTAATTGAGTTAGATGTAAAAGCAGCGCTGACAATTATCAGCACTGTATGCTGTGTGACCTTGAAAAGGATAATAAAACAGAGCTACTCTTTCAATCTAATGGGGAGGTGGCACAGAGAGCGAGAGAAAGAGAGACTTCCTGGCAGTTAGAAAGGTATCTTTCTCAAATGTTTATGCAGACATATGCATTGCAAAAGCTTACCTTATCGGAGCTCGCTGATACTTGTGAAGATGAGATAACAGGGACTTGTAAAGAAGTAGCAAAAGGAGGCTGGTGTTGCAAGTTATCAGGGAAAGAAGTAAAACATCATAGGTATAGGAAATAACAGGGGGGAAGTGAAGGCAGGTAGAGAAAGTGTGAAAGTTAGAAGGCAGAACAAGAAGAGCACTTCAGATCTTCTAAAGCAGAAGACAAAACAACCACCACCATTACCATACCAGAAAAGCTGAAGGGATGAGAAAGTGAAACATTTTTGAAATACAGTGATACCTTGTCTTACAAACTTAATTGGTTCCGGGATCAGGTTCTTAAGGTGAAAGGTTTGTAAGACGAAACAATGTTTCCCATAGGAACCAATGGAAAAGCGATTAATGCGTGCAAGCCCAAAATTCACCCCTTTTGCCAGCCGAAGCGCCCATTTTTGCGCTGCTGGGATTCCCCTGAGGCTCCCCTCCATGGGAAATCCCACCTCTGGACTTCTGTGTTTTTGCGATGCTGCAGGGGAATCCCAGCATTGCAAAAACGAGCGCTTCGCTGGCAACGGAAGTCCGGAGGTGGGGTTTCCCAGTGAAGGGAGCATCAGTGAAATTGCAGCATCGCAAAAACACCGAAGTCCTCGAAACCCCATCTCTGGACCTCTGCGAAGTGCCCATTTTTGCGATGCTGGGATTCCCCTGCAGCATCACAAAACATGGAAGTCCGGAGGGGTTTCCCATGGAGGGGAGCCTCAGGGTAATCCCAGCAGCGCAAAAACGGGTGCTTCGCTGGCAACGAAAGTCCGGAGGCAGGGCATCCCAGCGGCAGTGGTGGGTTTGTAAGGTGAAAATAGTTTGTAAGAAGAGGCAAAAAAAATCTTAAATCCCGGGTTTGTATCTCGAAAAGTTTGTATGACGAGGCGTTTGTAAGAGGAGGTATCACTGTATAAATGTTCCCCAATTGTTGACTGCCTTAGAGAAGAAATTAGATAGTGGATTATAGTGAATGTATGTAGCTCTTTTTAACAAATAGCTTGGCTCAGATGTACACCCACAAATGTCTATCTTTAGCATAGGGTGGCGCGTAGTGATGGCCACATGATCATGGAAATGTGTTCAGACAATGTTGGATCCTTTGGCTGAGAAATAAAGGTGAGTATCTCCCACTAGAGTCAGACACAACTTTTTATACTAGAGTGGCTAGGTTTTGGGGGGAAATGTAGGTGGAAAGGGGCACCAGTGGACAGGTACAATAGAAGTAGACACTTTGTATAAACTCAGACCAAGAGAGTCTCTTCTGATATGGCCAAAACCTATTGGATAGAATCTGTACACACAGTTTAAAATGGAGTTTTATCTTACACTGTCATTAGTGACAATTAGTATTTTGTTGCTGGTTTTTATAAAATTGGAGGAAGGAAGCATAAGGACTGGGGTTAAAACTATAGGTGTTTGAGGTTTGAGACAAGATTCTGATTCTGAAGCTTCCCTTGTAATTTAGCCTAGCAATAGTTAAACGTCTGATTTAGAGAAATTTCTGTTTCTTGCTTGGTTAAAGTTTGTTAGAGCATTGCCAGTCCGGCACAAAGAGATTTTTAAAAAATCCTTCTGTTTAATTGAGTATAACTTTAGGGTTCCAAAATAATTATGTCTGAGGAACTGAAATCCTAAATTACAAATAACCTGCTCTCATTATTATGCTCCCAAAGGTTTTATCATCATATCTAGAGCAGTGATGGTGAACCCCTTTTTCCTTGGGTGCCAAAAGCACACATGTCCATGCCCACACCAATAATTGAATGCCCCCCTTGCCCTGCGCTGCCCTGCGCATGTACATTTCCCCCCATTTGCACATGTGCACAAGATGCCCTGTTCCCCACTTTGGGCCTAACAGGCCTTCTGAAGCCTCCAGAGGCCGGAAACGGCCCATTTCCCGATTTCTGGTGGGCCTGGTAGGTCCATTTTTCTCCCTCCCCAGGCTCCAGAGGCTTTCTTGGAGCCTGGAGAGGGCAAAAAATATGCCCTCCATAGGGTGGAAATGGCCTGTTTCCTGACTTCCGGTGGGCCCAGTAGGCCTGTTTTTTGTCCTCCCCATGTTTCAGAGGCTTTCATGGAGCCCAGGGAGGCAAAAAATGACCTCTCCTGCCACCCCATGCAGGTCCTCGAGAGGCCAAAAAGGTCCTCCCAGAGCTTCTGCGCAAGGCTGTACTTATCTGGCATCCAGGGGTGGTTGGTCGTGGCCATCCAAAAATCAGCTGGTCAGCACACACACGTGTGCTGGAGCTGAGCTAGGGCAATAGCTTGCATGCCAGTAGAGATAGGTCCACGTGCCACCTGTTGCATGCGGGCAACAGGTTCACCATCACAGATCTAAAGTATCATCCAATTTTTTAAGGGCTGTAGATATTTTACTTTTAATGGTAGTTGTACTTTTAATTCAACTTGAATTATCCTTTTAGTAGCCTTAAGTGCTTTTATATGAAGAAGAGAGAGATAAAATATTCAAATGAATAAAGAAAAAGCCTCCAAGTTTCTTACTAACTTGTGCATTAATTTTCTTATCTCTTGAAGATATCTTTTAAAAGTGAGCCAGGGCTGTGTCCATAATGTGGCTGGCAATAAACACTTATCATCTGTTGAAGACATTTTAGGCATGAGGAGGTAGAAGTTATTCCACAGGAGATGGTACCTTGATTGTCATAATATTTGTGTTTATAACTTTCTTGCTAAAAATTCTAATTTTCTTCACTTTGACCTGAGATGTGGTAGGAAAAACAGGTTCTGGCTTATGTACGCCTCTCTAAAAAGTAATGTTTTCTCGTTTCCAGAAGTGTCTGACTCTAGAAGGGGTTGCTCATTTCTATTTCTTAGTAAGGGAGTCAGGATTATCCAAAGACAATTTCCACCATCATGTGGCCAGCATGACTATATGCCAAGGCGCACATAACTCTATTACCTTCCCACCAAAGTGGTACTCATTTATCTATTCTCATGTTTTTGAACTGCTAGGTGGACAGGAGCTGGGGCAAGAAGGGGAATCACTCCATCCTGTGGCTCAAACCTGGACAGTCTCGAACCTGGACAATCAGCTTTAAAGACAAAGCTGATTGCTTTGCTGTCTTTAATTGCTGAGCTGTTGCGACCTCCACTCCTTTTGCTTCTTCACATTGGACATCTTATAGTGCTGTATGAAGATGTACGTATTCTTGATGTATTACTTGTGACATACCTTTCAAAACAAACTCTACAATGTTTGGTGCTGCCGATATCTGGTTTCATTATATGTGACAAGTCATAAATTCAGTGAGCAAAGAATTCTGTTTCCAAAGCTCAGACTTTCTTTTAGAAACCTCAGTAAAATTGTTCAAAGAAATCCTAAATCAGCCTTTAAGATCACACCTGAGTCATTGTAGAAACTTTGCTGAAAACAGCAGGTCTAGGCAACTTGGGACTATTTCTGGAATGCAAATGTTTCCCTTTAAGATATTCATTTGAGCCCCAAACTTAAGAAGTGCTTGAGGAGTGGTCTTAACCGTCTACTGGCAAGCCCTAGATGTTTAAATAAAAATGATCGACTTGCTGAATTCCTTAAAATGCTTTCTAATATGGGCACAAGCTGTGAAAATGAAACATTTACCTGCACATTGCATTTCCTCACCTCACATTTTAAGAGAAACACATAATTAAGTTGTGCGTTCTGGTGCATTATGGCAAGAGAGAGGGCAACACAGATCATCTATTTCTGGCAGAATAATGCTTTAAGCATGTGTTTTTTAACCTGCTCAGCTGCTGGAATAAAGAGACTTTTAACTTGGACAGCCTTATTTTTTATTTGGTAAATAAATAAAGCATGTTTTTTTCCTGCCTTGCTATGGAAGTGATATGTGGGAAATGATTCCACAGTCATAATGGAGTTTAAGAGCCACTGCTATATTAGTAGCACTAGTTTGCCCTTAGTTGTTGTCATTCAAAGGGTATTTTAGATGTCTTGCAAATATGGATGTGATTTATATTGTGTTGGTTTTTTATGGTATCTATGGGTGTATCCACATTGGCCCACAAATCTGCCCCCTCCTATTCTAATACAGGGCATCTCTTCACAGGAAATCCATTTGCAAAACATTGGCAGAGCACCATACCATGTGGGTTTCTCCTTGTGAATAGACATTCATTGGTGACATTCTCTTTTGAACTGAGACTAAAGGAGGCCTTTCCCGTGAATACAGATGCTTGTTTATTTTCCTCTGTAGAATTAGAGACAGGAAAATTGCTAGGAGGATCAAGGCAAGGATCGCCATTAGTATCACAAACCACAACTCTGTGTAGAACATAGCTTGCTCTGTGTCGCCTTTGTTATTTTCTTCTGGAGTTGTCAAGACAGGACCTATGGAATCCAGAAAAAGAATGGGTGGCAAGCAAGGGATGGACAGAGGGGAGAGAGTGAGAGAAAGAGAGAAGCAGGAGGAAATTAATGTTACTGCAAAAAGAAAATATGTGATTCACTTGTTTTCAGTTAGTATGTGAATGATCAGTGATGCAAAGCACTTTTTACCTTTCACACTCTGCTTTTAGTGTTGTGATTGCTGTTTTCAATGGGAACCAGCCTCTACGCTAGGAAGAAAAGGGCAGATTCTCTCTCTCTCTCTCTCTGTGTGTGTGTGTGTGTGTGTGTGTGTTGAAATTAAGTCAGATGTATCACAATAATCTTGCACAGCTGAAATTGGGTGGTAAGTTTATATATTTAGGTCTAATCATGTTGGAAAAAGCTTTCCTGCATTTTTGCCAAAGAAATTAGTGTGACAATGCCCACTGCAGTTTTTATGATGGTATTAAAAAAATAAAAATGAAACAAGGATGTTTGGGAATGAATAAGTGGGAAAAAGTTTTTAAAATGATTTCATTGTTCTTGTTTTTCCACAAAGGATATGTATTTGCAAACATATCTGGATAAATGTCAGACAATTTGATCATGTAAGCCTGAAGCAATAGCTTGTGAATTTTGAAGGAATATATGTATCAGTGAAATAATAGCATGGAAGTATGCCAAGGCAGCAAACCAGCTAAGCCACTCACTCACCAAATGAATGAATAAATGAATGCTAATCTGGCTTTTCTCTTTTCATTAATTGTCTCCTCTATTGTTTTCAGCTTAAGGTAATGTCTTCGTTGTGTGCACACTTCATTCTTGCAGACAAGACAGCAACGACGTTAACACGTAAACATTTTTGTATTATAAATAACACCTATCTGGAAACACGAGATGTATCAAAAAGAGTCTGACAGTCTCTCAGTCACTCTGTCATGGCCAAAATAAAGCTACTTCTGCAAAGTTTGCTAGTTGCATTCAAATGGCAGTTTCGCTTCAAATACAAATAAGCACCTTACATTGGGATTTTTTGTCAAATTGAGGTTTAATTAAAATAAAATAAAATAATTTCTACAAAAAAATAACAATGTGCCCATTCATTTGTACTGATCCATGCTGAGTTTGATTTGTGCATAGCAAATATCAAAATTGAACAGAACTGTTAGTTTAAGGGGATACAATTGAAATATTTGTTCTTGATTCATATTTTTATGATCTTATGCCTGACAAAAAGAATTGTAGTAAAAAAGAACCAAAGCACCTAAGATACTTTGCATATTTTATAATGCACAGATGCAATTAAGAGAATATTTTTTTTATTCTATGGACTAAGCGCTTCATACTTGCAGCTAATAATTATAACACAGTTTCCGGACACAATGATGAGCAATTTTTAAAAAGTAGTTACCAAATCCAGTAGCAGCATTGTACTTGATTAGTGGTGTTACAGCACTCCCTTCATCAGTGATGCAAGTCACCTGAAACAAATAAACTGAAAAGAAATGAAGAATTAAAAAAATATGAGCATTATATGCACCTTTTGTATTATTATTTCATTTGCATGTCTATATAGAAGCAATTCTATCCATTTTGTCTTGGGAGGTATAATATGCACTGATATTCTCCATCCATAGTTGGAAAGTTTGCAAATGATAGTTCTATTGTTTAATGGGATGCAAAAGTCCAGACAGCCACAAGATGGCAGCAAATATTTTTTTTCTGTTTCTTGTCTGTCACTGAGTGTTCACCTGTAAACCAGAACTAGAAGTGATCCTAAAATCTGTACCCCTAAAGTATAATTTATTTATTAGACTTGTATGCCGCCCCTCTCTGAGGACTCTGAGCAGCTCACAACAAATAATACAAATACAAATCTAATATTAAAAACAGTTATAAAAAACCCATTATAAAAAAGTAGTCATACATCCAGACAATCATGCATAAAATAAGACAGCTAGGGGTATATATATTTCCCCAAGCCTGGTGACATAGGTGGGTTTTCAAGAGCTTGCGGAAGGCAAGGAGGGTGGGGACAGTCCTAATCTCCAGTTGATTCCAGAGGGCTGGGGCCACCACAGAGAAGGCTCTTCCCCCGGGTCCTGCCAGACGACATTGCTTTGTCGACGGGACCCAGACAAAGCCCACTCTGTGGGACCTAATCGGTCGCTGGGATTCATATGGCAGAAAGTGGTCCCGAAGGTATTCTGGTCCGATGCCTTATAAGTCGTTACCAACACTTTGAATTGTGACTGGAAACTGATTGGCAGCCAATGCAAGCTGCGGAGTGTTGACGAAACATGGGTGAGGCCCATGATGGCTCGCGCGGCTGCATTCTGCACAATCTGAAGTTTCCGAACACTTTTCAAAGGTAGCCCCATGTAGAGAGAGTTGCAGTAGTCGAATCTCGAGGTGATGAGGGCATGAGTGACCGTGAGCAGTGACTCCCTGTCCAAATTGGACCGCAAGTGGTGCACCAGGCGAACCTGGGCAAACGCCCTCCTCTCCACAGCCAAAAGAAGGTGCTCTAATGTTAGCTGTGGATTGAGGAGGACGCCCAAGTTGCGGACCATCTCTGAGTGGGTCAATAACTCCCTCCCCAGGGGACTATGCCACCAAATACCAATAAAGTATATTTATCTTTGGTGGGTCATTTAAATTAATCCCCAAATATAAAGGGAAGAAGCACCCGCTCGCTTTGCTACTCAACCTGAGGTGGGGGGGGGGGATTGACCCAGGAAGGAGAGCAGGGGAAACGCAAAGAAAATTGTCACCCCAGCGAGCAACACTGGTAAGGTTGTAGGTCGAGGACTTAACAGTTCACTTGAATGATGATGATTATTCAAGCCACTCCCACCTGGCCACATGGCTGGCAAGACACTCCTACCCAGTCACATGACCATTAAGCCAAACCCACAATGTGGCAGTAAAAATTTTGGCTGACCATTACTGAGTATATACCAGTGATTGTGAACCTATGGCACGGGTGGCACAGGTGGCACACGGAGCCATATCTGTTGGCATGTGAGCTGTTGCCCTAGTTCAGCACCAACATGCATGTGTATGCCGGCCAGCTGATTTTTGGTTCACACAGAGGCTCCAGAAGGGCATTTTGGCTTCCATAGAGCCTCTGGGGAGATGGAGGGGAGCGTTTTTACCCTTCCCCGGTTCCAGGAGAGCCTACTGGCCCACCAGAAGTTTGGAAACAGGCCTCCAGAGGACCTTCGGGGGAGTGGGAGAAGCTGTTTTTGCCCTCCCTAGGCATTGAATTATGGGTGTGGGCACTCGTGCAGGTATGATAGCATGTGCCCACATTCTTTCGGCACTCGAGGAAATATAGGTTCACCATCATTGGTAATACTATCACATTGGTATTCACCCTCAGTAAATATATAGATTTTCTTAAAGATGATCTGTCCCTAACCTGATCTACCGTGCATTTATTAAATTTATGACAGCTACTAAATTCAATTCACTGTTTTAATGTTGGCCGACAAAACCTCAAAACAATTACCTAAACCAACTTTTTCAATTAGAGCAGCCTTATAGATACAGTATATAAATGATCTTAGAGATGGTCAGATCTTCCATGCTGTATTTTGCTATTTTATGCTGATGCAGAGGTGAACCTTTTTGGTGGTAACAGTTCTTTTTTATGGTATGTCAGTTCTATGTATTTAAGGCATCCCTTGAATCCTTACAGCGGCATTCTCTATTCATTAATTTCCTCTAAAATTCCATTTCCATTCTGTCTAATGAATTGATAGCCAAGCTTGTTTGTTCATGAGCTCAAGGTAGTGAGCGTTGTGCTTCTTTCTCTTGCTTTCTCCTACTTTTCCTGACAATAAAAACCTTGTGAAGTAGCTTATGAAATCACCCACATAGTGTGCTTAAAAATGCTCCTAGTCCAACATGTTGTTCTCTTAAGATTTTGTTGGCATTGTCTGCTATTCTGTGGCTGTGACTGTGAAACTGAAATGAAGCAAAACAAAACAAACAGGTACATCCTTCAATCAAAGGGCTAAGAAGCTTAGTGTTAAGATATGGGAAAACATTTTTGCAAGTTGCTTTATTATGAAATTGATTGCAAGCTGCCTTAAGGATAATCTGATCAAGTTATAGAGGAGTAAGTAATTTAAATAAAGCTGTGCACATAGGATACATTGCCCTAGAAAGCAAGATTAAAGATGAATATTCAAGTTTACTTTTGTCAGATGTCTTTGGCAAATACAGTCTGGTATCAAAGCCACTGTAGACATGTTGCCCTCCTTCCATTAGCACATACTCCTTCAGAAGCCCATTCAGCAGGAAGGTATGGCTCCAATCCAAGAAGATGGTGGATACATTTCCAATTATGATGAATGGAGATTTGTACAGAGGAACTGGCAAGAAAAAAAAAGAGAAGCATTAAAACAATAAACACATTGATATCCAAATCATTAGCTACTGTTCTGTGGATGTTTACATCCTCAATCTGAGTATTGCATTGGCAGTTCTGTGTTAGCAAAAACTTCAGAAGAGAAGGATTTAGGGGTAGTGATTTCTGACAGTCTCAAAATGGGTGAGCAGTGTCGTCGGGCAGTAGGAAAAGCAAGTAGGATGCTTGGCTGCATAGCTAGAGGTATAACAAGCAGGAAGAGGGAGATTGTGATCCCCTTATATAGAGCGTTGGTGAGACCACATTTGGAATACTGTGTTCAGTTCTGGAGACCTCACCTACAAAAAGATATTGACAAAACTGAACGGGTCCAAAGACGGGTTACAAGAATGGTGTAAGGTCTTAAGCATAAAACGTATCAGGAAAGACTTAATTAACTCAATCTGTATAGTCTGGAGCAGTGATTTTCAACCTTTTTTGAGCCGCGGCACATTTTTTACATTTACGAAACCCTGGGACACATTGAGTGTGGGGGGGGGCTAGAAAAAGTTTGGACAAAACAATTCTCTCTCTCTCTTCCTCCCCTTCGCATTATTTCTTTCTCCCTCCCTCTTTCTCTCCCTTCCTTCCTCTTTCTTTCTCTCTCTCTCCATCCCTCTTTCTTTCTCTTCCTTCCTTCCTCTCTTTTTTGCTCTCTTTCTCTCTCCCTCCCTATGTCCCTCTATGTCTTTCTCTCTCTCTCCTTCCCTCCCTCTCTTACTCTCTCTCTCTTGCTTTCTTTCTCTCTCGCTCTCTCTTTCTTTCTCATTCTCTTTCCTTCTCTCTTGCTTTCTTTCTCTCTCTCTCTCTCTTGCTTTCTTTCTCGCTTGCTTTCTCTCTCTCTTGCTTTCTTTCTCTCTGAGCTTCGCGGCACACCTGGCCATGTCTCACGGCACACTAGTGTGCCACGGCACACTGGTTGAAAAACACTGGTCTGGAGGACAGAAGGGTAAGGGGGGACATGATCGAAACATTTAAATATGTTAAAGGATTAAATAAGGTTCAGGAGGGAAGTGTTTTTACTAGGAAAGTGAACACAAGAACAAGGGGACACAATCTGAAGTTAGTTGGGGGAAAGATCAAAAGCAACATGAGGAAATATTATTTCACTGAAAGAGTAGTAGATGCTTGGAACAAACTTCCAGCAGACGTGGTTGGTAAATCCACAGTAACTGAATTTAAACATGCCTGGGATAAACATATATCCATCCTAAGATAAAACACAGAAAATAGTATAAGGGCAGACTAGATGGACCATGAGGTCTTTTTCTGCCGTCAGTCTTCTATGTTTCTATGTTTCTATTATTGTTCAGCCAGTAGTTTCAAACAATGGATGATTATCAATTAAAATAAAAAAATGTTTCCAATGAAAGAAACAAAATTCATGAGTGTTCTCATTTCAGGCTGCTATGTGTCCTTTTTGGGAGATAATGACATAGAAAAACAAAAGTCTCAGCAATAGCATGGGAAAAAATTATTATTAGGACTGAGCAATGTTATTAAAAAGTATTACCAAATTAAGTCCCTCCCATAAAGACGATACTATAAGGCAGTGATGGTGAACCTTTTTTTCCTCGGGTGCCAAAAGAGTGTGGGCGCACACTATCGCACATGCTTCCATAATTCAATGCCTGGGAAGGGTGAAAACAGCTTCTCTCACCCCCAGGAGGCCCTCTGGAGGCCATAAATGGCCTGTTTCCCAACTTCTGGTGGGCCCAGTAGGCTCGTGTTTCATCCTCCCCAGACTCCAAAGGCTTCCCTGGAGGAGGGGGATGGTAACACCCTTCCCCATCCCCCCAGAGGGTCTCTGAGAGCCAAAAGCACCCTCCCAGAGCCAAAAATCAATTGGCCGGCCTACACATGCATGTTGGAGCTGAGCTAGGGCAACAGCTTTTGTACCAGCAGATATGGCTCCGCGTGCCACCTGTGGCACCAGTGCCATAGGTTCTCCATCACTGCTATAAGGCGTTTTAGTTGACATCCTTAATCCCAGGAATTCTATCTACTTTTACATCTGTTTCTACTTCATTTACCATCCTATACTCTATCCCAGTGTTTCTCAATCCTAAATATATTTGGACTTCAATTCCCAGAATTCTGGGAATTGCTAAGGACGACAAACCCATTTATCCAGTTTTATTCCACGGTTGCTGTTGTATGGGGTTTTGTTTTTTGAACCTATGGCTTTGGGAATGTCTCTTTGTTCTTCTACTCCTTCCCTGTTTCCTGAAGTCTGTAGGTGCTCTTGGAATGTTGAATTTTATTCACATTTGGTGGTTGTTCCTCAGAAATGTCATTCAAGGCACCCTTGTAAAATTCTCTGCCTTGACTACCTCCAATATCTGTACTGTATTTCAGGATTGCTGGACTCATACATACATTTCTGTGGCTGTTGGCAAATAACTGCAATTGTGCACTAAACTGCTCCAGTGCATTCAATTCTTTTGGTTCTGCTCCCTTCCTATCTACTTTCCTACCTACCTACTTGTTCTGTCCCATTTCTTCCTTTCTCCATCATTGATACACTTCCTCTTTAGTCAAGCCGCCCTTTTTAAAAAGCCAGCACTCCTAATAAGGCATGGGCAAAAGTAGGAGAGCTGTGTTATATGTCCTTTCTCTCACATTCCTCCTCAAGTTTCTCCCCTAATTGTTACAATGTCTAACAAACACTCTTAATAAGACTAAATTAATTGAATCTGAAAAGTTGCAGTATTACAGTTGCAGTAACTGAGTTACAATAACAGTTGATTACAGTTACAGTAAATGAGACATAAATGTGGCAGAAAAGTAAAATGGTTAGTTTCAATAGTACAGTAGTCCCTTGATTATCGTGAGGGTTCCGTTCCAGGACCCCTTGCGATAATCGAAATTTCGCGATATAGCGGTGCGGAAGTAAAAACACCATCTGCGCATGCGTGCCACTTTTCCATGGTGTTTTTACTTCCGCACCGCCCGCCCGCTGCCCGCCACTTGTCCGCTGCCCGCCCGCTCACCTCGCCAGCAAGAGGGGAAGACCCATGAAAGGTTCCTTGGGCCGCCTAGCAGCTGATCTGCTCGGCAGCGCAGCAGCAGCCTGCGCTGCCGAGCAGATCAGCTGCTAGGCGGCCCAAGGAACCTTCCATGGGTCTTCCCCCTCTTGCTTGTGAGGGCGCTTCAACGTTTCCGGACGGCAAGCTCGGACTCTTTCTTTTTCCCTCAGAGGACGCTTATGACAGGCGGCTGAGGCTTCGAGTGTGTCCCCTTCCACCGCCAAGGCCTCCCAGGAGTCCACACCCCCTTTTAAGGCGCCCGCAGATCAAGCGCTCTAGCCAGGCCCGGGCGCACGCCCCCTCTTCCCGCTTCGGTGGGCCTGCCCGGCGCGGGGGTCTCTTCCCCCTCATGGACACTCTTCGTGCCTGGCTTCCTTCTCTCTCCTCCCTTCCCCCCGCTTTCCTCCGGGCGTGTTGGAGAAGAGGGTCTTCTTCCGCTCTTATTGTCTTGGGTGGGCGGGAGGCAGGAGCTGCAGAAAGGGAAACTTTTTGTTTTCCTTCGCTCCGCCACCCAAGAGAGCGGAGAGGCAGCGGGGGCGCAAGGAAGAAGAAGCGGTGGTGGCGGCGGCTTCCTTCGGGGGCAACGCCAGCAAGAGGGTCTTCCCCCTCTTGCTGGCGTGCGTGGGCGGTGGGGAAGACCCATGGGAGATTCCTTGGGCCGCCTAGCAGCTGAGGGTCTTCCCCACCGCCCACGCATGCCAGCAAGAGGGCGAAGACCCTCTTGCTGGCGTTGCCCCCGAAGGAAGCCGCCGCCGCCACGCCCGGCTCGGCTTCCCTGGCTCCTTGGCCGGGTGGGCTCGGCCGAAAGGGGCTGGAACTGCAGAGCCGAAGGGTGGCCTTTTTGTCTGGGAGGGAAGATGACGCGCGGGCGGCACAGGGGGGGGGGAGGCAAAGCTCTGCGGCTCCAGCCACTTTCAGCCAAGCCTCCCCGGCCACGGAGCCAGGGAAGCCGAGCCGGGCGTGGAACATCGGCGCAGGAGGCAGGACACGATCGGGCGACCGGAGCAGCAGCGCCGCCGCCGTCACGCCCGGCTCGGCTTCCCTGGCTGCGTGGCCGGGGAGGCTCGGCTGAAAGTGGCTGGAGCCGCAGAGCTTTGCCTCCCCCCCCTCGCCCCTGTGCCGCCCGCGCGTCATCTTCCCTCCCAGACAAAAAGGCCGCCCTTCGGCTCTGCAGTTCCAACCTTCCATGGGTCTTCCCCCTCTTGCTTGTGAGGGCGCTTCAACGTTTCCGGACGGCAAGCTCGGACTCTTTCTTTTTCCCTCAGAGGACGCTTATGACAGGCGGCTGAGGCTTCGAGTGTGTCCCCTTCCACCGCCAAGGCCTCCCAGGAGTCCACACCCCCTTTTAAGGCGCCCGCAGATCAAGCGCTCTAGCCAGGCCCGGGCGCACGCCCCCTCTTCCCGCTTCGGTGGGCCTGCCCGGCGCGGGGGTCTCTTCCCCCTCATGGACACTCTTCGTGCCTGGCTTCCTTCTCTCTCCTCCCTTCCCCCCGCTTTCCTCCGGGCGTGTTGGAGAAGAGGGTCTTCTTGTTTTCCTTCGCTCCGCCACCCAAGAGAGCGGAGAGGCAGCGGGGGCGCAAGGAAGAAGAAGCGGTGGTGGCGGCGGCTTCCTTCGGGGGCAACGCCAGCAAGAGGGTCTTCCCCCTCTTGCTGGCGTGCGTGGGCGGTGGGGAAGACCCATGGGAGATTCCTTGGGCCGCCTAGCAGCTGAGGGTCTTCCCCACCGCCCACGCACGCCAGCAAGAGGGCGAAGACCCTCTTGCTGGCGTTGCCCCCGAAGGAAGCCGCCGCCGCCACGCCCGGCTCGGCTTCCCTGGCTCCTTGGCCGGGTGGGCTCGGCCGAAAGGGGCTGGAACTGCAGAGCCGAAGGGTGGCCTTTTTGTCTGGGAGGGAAGATGACGTGCGGGCGGCACAGGGGGGGGGGGGAGGCAAAGCTCTGCGGCTCCAGCCACTTTCAGCCAAGCCTCCCCGGCCACGGAGCCAGGGAAGCCGAGCCGGGCGTGGAACATCGGCGCAGGAGGCAGGACACGATCGGGCGACCGGAGCAGCAGCGCCGCCGCCGCCACGCCCGGCTCGGCTTCCCTGGCTCCTTGGCCGGGTGGGCTCGGCCGAAAGGGGCTGGAACTGCAGAGCCGAAGGGCGGCCTTTTTGTCTGGGAGGGAAGATGACGCGCGGGCGGCACAGGGGCGAGGGGGGGGGAGGCAAAGCTCTGCGGCTCCAGCCACTTTCAGCCGAGCCTCCCCGGCCACGCAGCCAGGGAAGCCGAGCTGGGCGTGGCGGCGGCGGCGCTGCTGCTCCGGTCGCCCGATCGTCTCCTGCCTCCCGCGCCGATGTTCCACGCCCGGCTCGGCTTCCCTGGCTGCTTGGCGGGGGGGGGGAGGCTTGGCCGAAAGGGGCTGTACCCGCAGAGCTTTGCCTCCCACCCCTCGCCCCTGTGCTGCCGGCGCGTCATCTTCCCTCCCAGACTCCCCCGGCAAAGTGACGTGGAGGAATGGAAAGCTGAAACCGGGCGGTTTGAGTTTCCCATTCCTTCAAGTCACTTCGCCGCTGCTCTCCTGGCTAAACTGTGTGGCAGGAGACAGGCTTTGAGTTTTTGGCTGGGGGGGAGAAGTAGAACCTTCCTAACTCCCCCCCCCCACCAGCCAGAAGGAGCGGCGAAGTGACGTGGAGGAATGGAAAGCTGAAACTGGGCGGTTTGAGTTTCCCATTCCTCCAAGTCACTTTGCCGCTCCTCTCCTGGCTAAACCGGCGGCAGGAGACAGGGTTGGGGGGGGGTACTGGGAAGCCCCCCAGGCCGACTGCCACCTTTTCAAACAGCCGCGCCCTTCCCAGCTGAGTCCTGAAGCCAAGCGCCAAAGGCGAACTTCTGCGCTTGGCTTCAGGACTCAGCTGGGAAGCGGCACGGGTGTTTTAAAAGGTCTCCCCCGGCATGGGGGGCTTCCTAGCACCCCCCCAAACCCGGGTTGGGGGTTCGGGGGGGTGCTAGGAAGCCCCCCATGCCGGCGGGAAGACCCAGGGAAGGTTCCTTTGGCCGCCTAGCAGCTGATCTGCCCGGCGGTAATGCAAACTCCACCATCTACGCATGCGTGCAGATGGTGGTGTTACTTCCGGGTAGAAAACTCGCGATATAGCGTTTCGCGAAGCTCGAGATCGCGAAACTCGAGGGATCACTGTAATCTTTCTCTCTCTTTCTCTCTCTCTCCATAATTAATAAATATTTTTAAAATATGATGGTATTTCTATTAGAATAGAATAGAATAGAATAGAATTTTTTTTTTAATTGGCCAAGGAGTTTGTCTTTGGTGCATATGCTCTCAGTGTACATAAAAGAAAGTACTTGTCAAGAGTCATGAGGTACATGATTGTCATAGGCAGCGGTGGGCTATGAGCCAGAACACTAAATTGGGCTCGCCATGGCAGTTCATAAGGTCTTGTGGGGCCAGCGCGATTTTGCTGCTGCACCTGTGGAGGTAGCAAAATCGTGCACAGAGCCACAGGTGCACCTGTGTTTCAGCAAGGTTTTTTTGCTTCCGTGCATGCCAAAACACGGATGCACCTGTGGCTCCGTGCGTGATTTTGCTACCTCCACAGGTACAGCAGCAAAATCGCGCTGGGCTCGCAAGAGCTTACAAGCCACAGTGGTGAGCGCAATTTAGCATTCCAGCTCATAGCCCACCACTGGTCATAGGGCACTAATAAGCAATCAGGAAACAATCAATATTAATATAAATTTAAGGATACAAGCAACAAGTTACAGACATATAGTCATAAGTGGGAGAAGTTAATAAGTTATCAAGCTTTCTATATTTCTTAGGAATATTTTTCTACATTTTTAGAATGCTTCCCTCTCAAAGTGTTCATTGCAAAGGTAAATGGACTCACAATATTATAATATGATGCATTGTACCATTCACTTAATTGTCTAATTCATCACTGCACAAGCAAAAAGCATGGAGAAGGAAAACAACTTTCCCCTGAGTTTGTGCTAAATAAAGAAGAAAAAGGATGAAGAAGTGACCTTGTTTTTAAAATATGTTCAGATTCGCCAAAGAAAGCGACCATTTAAGCATTGTGCATTTTTTAAAAAAAATATTTTTGGAAGAGACTTTTATTGGATGAAGTTTAACACTGAATAAAATTATAGGAGATTGGCTAAAAAGAAACTCAGTTGGATAATATAATCCTATTTCAACTGTTTTTATTTACCGTAATTTTATTTATAATACTATTGGGAAAATATGCTCCAACACTGATTTTACAACCCCTTAACATACCACAAAAGATGCACAGTAATGCTATGTAAACAGCTAAAGGCTTTGGGCATTTTTATTCACTTTCAATTTTTTGCAAGAAACAAGACAATCTGTTTACTATAAACTGCAGAAATAGTAAGACTAAATTATGAAAACTTATAAATTGGGCATTTTCAATCATCTGTCCATGTTTAAAAAAGCTACCAAATAGGGAGAATTTAATGGTATTTCTGAAAACCCAGTTAACAAAAATTCTATTAAAAGAAAGTTTTTTTGCTTATTATATAGCAGTAATGGTGAACCTTTTATTTCTCAGGTGCCAAAAGTACATGTATTGCATGCACACAAGTTCCCACACCCATAATTCAATGCCCCCATGCACCCCACCCCCTTGGGCATGCGCTCAACTGCTCCCATGCTGCCCCGTGCATGCGTGCACAATCCTCCCGCTCCTCTGTTTCCCAACTTTTTGTAGACCTGATAGGCCTGCATTTCATCCTCCTCAGGCTCCAGAGGCTTTCCTGGAGCCTGGGGAGGGCAAAAATGGCCCCCCAGAGGCCCTTCGGAGCTGGAAACACTCTCCCAGAGCATCCAAAAATCAGCTGTCCGGCACACACATGCACACTGGAGCTGAGCTAGGACAACAGCTTCTGTGCTGGCACATATGGTTCCACATGCCATCTGTGGTATGCGGGCCATCGGTTTGCCATCACAGCTATATAGTACACCAGTCACATAGCCTCTTTTACCATTCTTAAAAGTACAGGTTCATCCCTTAATGCAGTGTTTCCCAACCTTGGCAACCTGAAGATACTTGGACTTCAACTCCCAGAATTCCCCAGCCAGCAAATGCTGGCTGGGGAATTCTGGGAGTTGAAGTCCAGATATCTTCAAGTTGCCAAAGTTGGGAAACACTGCCTTAATGGTTATAACTGGGAAAAATAGCACTCCTAAAAGTGATGGAAATCAAATGCAAACCCTTACTTTTATCTGTACAAACTCACCTTCTTTTTTAGTAGTAAAATTAATCCATTCTGAAGTAGTGCTTCCAACTGAATTGTAGGATACCACTCTCAGTTTGTATGTTGTATAAGGCTGAAGGTCACTCACAATGGAATGCTGTTTCTTTCCACTATATCTCACTTCAATAGGTCCAGGCTTACAAACTCTTTCTATGGGCAGTAACCAAGTGAGACAGGATGTGTACATTTGGAGTTCATATCTATAACAAAAGAAATCAGCATTAATAATAAACATATCACTTGCGTTTGCATTTGGCTTTCAACTGTAATATGGCTTGTTTCTGGCTTAGGTGATGAGCAATCCATTTTGAATTTTGATGTATATGTATATGTGAACCAAGGTAATTTAGCTTACTAAATTATCAAATGATTAATAGTTTTCTTAGCAAATCATAGCTAAGCAACCCATAAATTATCAGAATATGTGAAGTCAATCCTTTCTGGCAATTGTGAGTTTATCCTTCTCAATATCAAATGCTGATTAAACTGAAAGGTTGACATCCAATTTAATTGCTTTAGAGGTCTATATATCCCATTCATTCTACTTATGTGCCTGGGCATGATTTTTATAGGAAAATGGTATGTCATTATTACAATGAAGCAGTGGAGTAATATTTTCAATAATCAGAGATTAATAAAGATAATTCCTTAGACTTCACAGTTATATTTTCAGAATCAGTGTCAAATTATAATTCATACTATATTCCAAAAGTCTAGATATAAATACACGTTAGACATTTAGATTCTACTACATAGTTTCCCCAAATTATGAATGTAAAAATAAGAACCAATTTAATCTCTGTGGTTTTAAAACACTAGTTTTAATTCACAATTTGCCTCGGAAACTCTATTTTACATTTATGAAGTGATTGAAGGGAAGAATGTACTAAGCCGTGGGCTCACTGATAAAGCTGTATATAAATAACAAGAAGTTACTATTATTCTTCTGTGTATGTTTTAGAAAAAAATTGATCTCATTTCATTAAACATGGCTATCTGTAAAGAATCTGATGAAAGGCTGATGTAAGAAAAATTCTCCAGACCAAGAGAATAAAAGCTAAAAAACCTTTATTAATCACATGATATATATATATCATAGAAACATATATCAAACATAACATATATCAAACATAACATAAAGATCTTAAAGATGCCATCATGATAATACAGTATCATACAGGGACCAAGAGAAGTCACGGGAAAAATACCCATTAACCTCAAAAGGTAAAGTACCTAACTTCAAGAATCATCTTATATAAAATTTTCATGTCTGGTTTACACCCCCTTCTTCCTGTTCATATATGGGGTTGTCTTGCATCCAATTTCATCATAGTTCCTCGGAACTCTCTAGATTAATCCATCAAGTTGTTGTCCTGCCTTTATGGATGTTTCTTGGCCTAAAAAATAGGATTTCTTCATCTCTGCTACAGGATGTAAACATATTATTGTACTGTTTGCTTTTCTAGCAAGGTCCGCTGTCCAAAAGGTCGGAAGTTTAGTACTCTAATAAGAGTGTTTTGTATCTATCTAGGCCTTGGATGCCTAGATTCTATAGATAATTCTCACAGCTGAAAACTAACTATCGGTAGCTAGTTAGTGTTGGATTAAGGAATTTAATACAGTTAAGCACAGGGGATAATCTTTTTCAACATATAGCCAGTTTGTCTAGTGATCAAGGTGTCAAGCTAGAATCCAGGCAACTAATTTCTACTTTCACCTTATCCATGAAAACCAGCTGGATGATTCTGGGCCATTCGTTCTCTTTCAGCCAAACTCAACTTACAGAGTTAGGTTGTTGCATAAAAATAGAAGGAAGAAAAGTATAAGGTATGTTCACCACCTTGAGTTACTTATAAAATAAAGAAAGTGTAATTTAAAAAAATCTAAACAAACTGATGCTGATGTCCCAATATTTTTAGTTCTTTAATGATTGTTACATATGTTATCAAATTAGTTTTGTACATCAAAACTATTTCATGTATAAATAAAGTGCAGAGAAGGAAAGGGGTTATACACAAATACACAACTCTCTTGGTGAAGGAAGAGAAAGAAAGGTACAAAAAATAATGAGAGAAGTAAGAGAACGGATATTGAGCATCACTAAAGAGCCACGGTGGTGCAGTGGTTAGAGTGCAGTACTTCAGGCTACTTCTGCTGATCACTAGCTGCCAGCAGTTTGACAGATCGAATCCCAGTAGGCTCAAGGTTGACTCAGCCTTCCATCCTTCCAAGGTTGGTAAAATGAGGACCCAGATTGTTGGGGGCAATATGCTTGCTCTCTGTAAACTGCTTAGAGGGAGCTGTAAAACACCGTGAAGTGGTATATAAGTCTAAGTGCTATTGCTAAAGCAATACGTAGGTGTGAGTTCCCAATTATAGATTTTAGCTGATTATATCTGAGCAGTTACCTTCTCACAATGCCATTGGGTTCCTGAGGAGCATCCCACAGAAAAGAAGCATTTCTTGAAGTCAGGTTCTGTATATGGGGAAAAGGCTGCTGAGTGGGTGGAGCTGGCTGGGTAGTGACTTGAGCCATTGGTCCCTGGCTGCAGCAGTTGAAGCATGTGCAAGCTTCAACCCCAATAGAATAAGTTGTAAAAGGTTTGAGTCCATGGATTGTCTGCTGAGCAGTAGTTCCTTCTGAGAGCTGAAAACGACAAAACAAAAGCAGACGTAGACACTGAAATGCAAGTAGTCTTATGTACTGCACAATGCTCAGCTGGACAAACTATATATTTATCCATTTGATTTTTATCCTGTTTTTATTTTTATTTTTACAACTCAAGAAGTTGTATTTGGTGCACCCACTATTTTCTCAACAACAACAATAACAATCTTATGAAGTAGGCTGGGCTGAGAGACTGGTCCACTCAGCCAACTTTAATGCAAACAGGAGGCTAAAACTCATAATCTCCAACACCATAACCACAAGACTCTGCTGGCTGGCTGACCAAATCTTAGACAGTTTTAGACCAAGGAAAGGTAGACAGCTTCATAAGAAGCAGTGACTAAGCCAGACCTTGAACAGTAATACCAAAACTGATGGACATAGTAGTTGGTAATCAATAGTACTTCCATTTTTTTCATCCCCCAAATTGCATATATTTTGACAAATCCGACAATACTTTCCCCCTCAATAGTACCCTTTTTGAAGAAAAAGTTGATATCGCATGATCTAACATGGATACCTAATGTAAAAAAAGTCATAAAAAAAGCAGAACAAAGAATGTTCTTTCTGCACCAACTCAGAAAGCTCAAACTGCCCAAGGAGCTGCTGAAACAGTTCTACAGAGGAATTATTGAGTCTGTTATCTGCATCTTCATAACTTTCTGGTTTGATTCTGCAACCCAACAAGACAGACACAGGCTTCAGAGGATAATCAGGATTGCAGAAAAAGCAATTGCTACCAACCTGCCTTCCATTGAAGCCCTGTATACTGCATAAGTCAAAAAAAGGCTGTGAAAATATTAAGTGACACCTCACATCTTGGACAAAACCTGCTTCAACTCCTACCCTCAAAATGACGCTATAAAACACTGCACACCAGAATAACTAGACACAAGAACATTTTTCCACAAATGCCATCACTCTGCTAAACAAATAATTGTCTCAACACTGTCAAATCTACAATACTATTAATCTTCTCACCGTTCCCATCACCCATCTCCTCCCACAAATGATTGTATTGTACAAGCAACTTTGTTGCTTATATCCTTACCATTTATATTGACTGGTTCCTAATATGATTTGATTGCTTATTTGTACCTGGACTATCATTAAGTAATGTATCTTATGATTCTTGCTGAACATATCTTTTCTTTTATGTATACTGAGAGCATGTGCATCAAGACAAATTCCTTGTGTGTCCAATCACACTTGGCCAATAAAATTCCATTCCATTCCATTCTATCATTTATTTTATAATTTCACACCAGTAATAGTTAAAATCTATAGTGAGATATGCAATACCTTTACTCTATGCAATCAAGAGGATTATTGAGGGCAATCCAATAATAATTATAGTACTCACCATCACCACAAATTTTATCAGCTCAAAGAGTTTTTAAAAATATTTGTATTGATTTTATAATATCAATATACAAACACACAACATATAACAATGTGCTCAGTGTTTTAGTGCCCGCCACCAGACAACATTCACACCCTTCCACCAAAATGGGTGGCAAATTTGGTTTATACCATTTTAACTTAAGAGCCTAACTCAAAAAGTTTGATTAATACTTACCACCTTCTCCTTTCCTTTGGTGGTATTAGAGAAGAACCTGTAGAGGGTGATTATTCCATTTGGCTTTAGAGGAGGACGTATGTGGACTACAGCAGAAGTAGAAGCTACTGTTTCAAACAAAGGGGCAGAAAGTCCTTGAGGAGGGGCTGGACCAGTCTTACATTTTGTCCAATTGCTAGCAGTTCGGCCAGCAGAATTAACTGACCAAACCTGAAAAACAAGAATTCATGACAGCCTTAAAACATTTTCTGGGGGAAAAAACATATTATAATTTCTGCTTTTGTTTATTTAACTATGGCACCCAGAGTCTATACTGCCCAGAACTCCTCTATGAGAAACACTTTGATATATAAACAAAACAAAACAAAAGCAGAGAATGCTTCAGAACAAAATGAATTTGAGAAATATTTTTATAGTTTGCATCCATATTTATCTGACTACCACATTTCCCTGAAAATAAGACCCAACTGGAAAGTAAGCCCTAGCATGATTTTCAGAATGCCCGTAATATAAGCTCTGCCCCCAAAATAAGCTCCATTTAGTATCATCAGCCAGAGGGACACATTTAGGATCCTATTTTCCCCAAAATAAGGCCTAACTGGAAAATAAGCCCTAATGCATCTTTTGGAGTAAAATTAATATGACCCAGTTTTAGTTTTGGGGGACATGGATATTTATTGATTGTCTTTTCATCCTGGTGAGCTCTCAAGGTGGCTAGAATGGGACAATTATCTTGCCCTGAAATGTAATTTCAGATGGTATCTATGGCCAAGTTAGTTTTCCCCCAGATCCATCTTGTGCATCAGATGCTTCTCTTCCTGGATCAGGAGCCCCTTCTGATAGTCCCACATTTCCTAGTCATTTTTACAACTCGACTACTACAATACATGCTATATGGAAATGTCCTTGAAAACAAATCAGAAGCTTCCATTTCTATATGCAGTGGTGGAATACAATGGTGCAGGCAGTGATGGCCAAGCCCCAGCCTGTCAATATGAGCCGTACTAGTTGATAGTTTGGATGCAAATCAAGGTGCTGTTAGGAGCTATAATCTAGGTATAGGAAAATGTTATTTGAAGCTACTTACAGTACATGCTGCGGATAGAGTAAATTTAGATTTTAGCAAAGCATTTGATAAAGTAGATCACTTCTTAATAAGATAGAGGATATTGTTTATTGTACAATATTTTATCAGATGGATTTGCTTCACTCAGTACATGATTCTTAATGAAATTACATCTACATGGAATATGTAGTGTGGTTCCTCAAAGTTTTGTCTTGGGCACAGTGACATTCAACATCTTCAAAAATGACCTAAATGAGGGGATTGAAGGGGTGCTCAGCAAATTTGAGGATAATACAACACTGGGATGAATTGCTAACATTTGGAAGCTAAGACTTAAGAATCAGAAGGATCTCGACAGACTTGAGCATTGTATCCAACAAGATACAGCTCAGTGGTAAGAAAAGTAAGGTCCTGCCCTTAGGCAGGAAAAACCAAATGCATAGGTACAAAATAGACGGCAGTTGTTTCAACAGTAGCATCAGTGAGAGAGATCTAGATATCATGCTGGACCACCACTTAAGTATGATTCAGCAGTGTGCCATAGCTGGCAACTAAACAAATGCAATTTTGGGCAGCATCAACAAAGGGATAATATCAGGATCACAGAAAGTGAAAATGCCATTCTGATGACATTCTGTTTGGAATATTGCATCCAGTTCTGGTCACCATAATACAAAAAAGATGCTGGAGCCCTAGGAAGAGCACAGGGAAGAACAACAAAGATAATAAGAGTTCTGGAAACTAAAGAATGGCTAAAGAAACTGATTATGTTTAGCTTAACAAAGAGAAGCCTGGACAGAGACATGATAGCAGTCATCCAATACTTGAAGGGCTGCCAAAAGAAACCTGAAGCTGTCTTTTAAAATTGTTATTATATTTAAATATTAATAACACTGGTAAGTGTGATTTTATATTTTCACTGTAAACCAATTGTTTGGTAACCAATGGACTAGGAAACAAAATAAAACAAAAACAAAAGTAAGTTTATTTAACGACTGTACAATTTTAAAGGATCATCATACATGTCAATATTTCATTAAGATCTCACACGAACAACTTTCAAGACTTTCTATCTGAGTAAATACTACCCTAGTATGCTTGACATTACCTTAGTTCCAGGAGATAGAGGATTGTAGGGACCTTGAAGATTTTCTAGTCCAGTTTCTGCCCAGTACAGGAATTCTCATATTCTGGACAAATGGCTATTCAATCTTTTCCTGAGATCCTCAAATTTTGGAGCATTCACAGAAGCCTATAAAGCAGGCTGTGAGAGAGACTTAACAGCTCTCACAGTCATCAGGTCCAGCAGTCTCTCATGTTCATTCAATGTTCATTCAACTTGCTGCTGAATTATTTAATGTTACACTGAGTAGCATGGAAAGGTTATAACACAGAAGTGCAGTAAACCTTCTAGAATTCCTGATCATTTGCATGAGGTCAGTCAGCTCAAGTCACAACCCACCTTTAGTAGCATAACATACTTAGTTCAGAGCACCCATAGAGTAAAAAAATCTATGAAGATCATAAGAGAGCTAGAACTCAGTTGTATGTGAAATGTTAAGGACCTTGCACCTATAAATCAAACTTATCCAAGATATTAAAATTTAAATATAATGAACATATAAATAATATATATTAAAAGCTTCAAGAATATCTGTGTGTACTTAGCAAATCAATATATTCAGTCAATTCTTAGTATTTTCTTTATTCATCTTCAATAGATTATACTGAACATGTAATAAGTTGATAATATTGCTAAACTGATAATAAGGCAACAAATATATTGCCTAAGATACAATCTTTACTAAGGTTTTGCAAGTATTTTATGAGATTATCTTAATCAATGCACATAGGAAGGATTCCAAGATGTAATAGCTACAAAAGTGTCTAGTTCAAAGCTCTTCTTTGGAGACGGCTTTGTTTTTGTCAGCTTCACAAAACCAGGGTGATCTGCACACTATATGAAACTCAGCAGTTATTAAACAGGACCTGCAACAAATCTGCATGAAAATTAAATTTTACTTTCATCAAGGAGAGAATAAACATATGGGAGGATGTTTAATCTTATTTATCAAAGACCATTTGTATAATTAAACACGAATATCATAAAAGGTTGACTGAGGTCATGATTTGCATGAGTAAGTAATTTGTAGAATGTCAGGTGCAATAGATGGAATAGATGGATGTGTGAATATATAGGGTTAAATTAGACTCAATAATAGTGAAACACACAGTGATCAATCAGAATGATAGATCTAAATGGCAATACAAGGGGACTGTCTGTGATTTTTGAGTATTAAGTATTCCTTAGTAAGCTTTCATGTCGAGCAGTTCTAACTGTACTAAAACCTGCTCTTACGCTATCTCCTAATTTTATGCTGTAAAATTAGAATTTATTGGAAAAGGAAGCCAAAGGTCCTAAATACTTTCATAAATGAAGATTTAATGGACCTTGTTATTGTGGATCTAGCTTCAATTGCAACCTAGAAGTCATTAGTAGATCATTGGTGCTAGAAGATTCAGGAAAAGAAACCAATTTTAGTGGCCAACTGATGTCTGAAAGATGATGATGATGATGACAATAATAATAATAATAATAATAATAATAATAATAATAATAATAATAAAGCGGCCTTTTGCAGTTGACAGATGGAGATTTTGTCAATTCTGATGGTTTTCAAATGTCCACTGAGATCCTTTGGCATTGCGCCCAGCATGCCAAGTACCACTGGGACAACTTTCATTGGCTTATGCCAGAGTTGTTGCAGCTCGATTTTTAGATCCTCGTATTTCACTAATTTCTCTAGCTGGGATTACGATGTCAATGATCCATGCTTTCTTTTTCTCCACAATCAGGATGTCTGGTGTGTTATGCTTTTGAATTCAGTCAGTCTGAAGTCGGAAGTCCCACAGTAGTTTTGCTTGCTCATTTTCAACCACTTTTTTGAGCTTATGATCCCACCAGTTCTTTGCCACTGGTAGATGGTAGTTCTGGCATATGTTCCAGTGGATCATCTGTGCCAAAGCATCGTGTCTATGCTTGTAGTCAGTCTGTGCGATCTTTTTGCAGCAGCTAAGTATGTGATCGTCTGTTGATTTTTCAATTCTGGCTTTGACAGCATTTGTTCTAATGGCCTGTTCTTGTGCTGCCAGTATTATTTATTTTATTTTATTTATTTATTGGATTTGTATGCCGCCCCTCTCCGTAGACTCGGGGCGGCTAACAACAGTAATAAAAACAGCATATAACAATCCAATATTAAAACAGTTAAAACCCTTATTATAAAACCAAACATACATACAGACATACCATGCATAAAATTGTAAAGACCTAGGGGGAAAGAGTATCTCAGTTCCCCCAAGCCTGGCGGCAGAGGTGGGTTTTAAGAAGCTTACGAAAGGCAAGGAGGGTGGGGGCAATTCTAATCTCTGGGGGGAGTTGGTTCCAGAGGGCCGGGGCTGCCACAGAGAAGGCTCTTCCCCTGGGTCCCGCCAAGCGACATTGTTTAGTTGACAGGACCCAGAGAAGATCCACTCTGTGGGACCTAACTGGTCGCTGGGATTCGTGCAGCAGAAGGCGGTCCCTGAGATAATCTGGTCCGGTGCCATGAAGGGCTTTATAGGTCATAATCAACACTTTGAATTGTGACCGGAAACTGATCGGCAACCAATGCAGACTGCGGAGTGTTGGTGTAACATGGGCATATTTGGAAAAGCCCATGATTGCTCTCGCAGCTACATTCTGCACGACCTGAAGTTTCCGAACACTTTTCAAAGGTAGCCCCATGTAGAGAGCATTACAGTAGTCGAGCCTCAAGGTGATGAGGGCATGAGTGACTGTGAGCAGTGACTTCCGGTCCAAATAGGGCCGCAACTGGTGCGCTAGACGAACCTGGGGAAATGCCCCCCTCGCCACAGCCGAAAGATGTTTCTCTAATGTGATCTGGGGATCGAGGAGGACGCCCAAGTTGCGAACCCTCTCCGAGGGGGTCAATATTCCCCCCCCCCCGGGTGATGGATGGACAGATGAAATTGTCCTTGGGAATGAAAACCCACAGCCACTCCGTCTTGTCTGGGTTGAGCTTGAGTCTGTTGACACCCATCCAGGCCCCAACAGCCTCCAGACACCGGCACATCACTTCCACTGCTTTGTTGACTGGACATGGGGTGGAGATGTAAAGCTGGGTATCATCAGCATACTGATGTTACCTCACCCCATGCCCTTGGATGATCTCACCCAGCGGTTTCATGTAGATATTAAATAGCAGGGGGGAGAGGACTGACCCCTGAGGTACCCCACAAGGGAGAGACCTCGGGGTCGACCTCTGACCCCCCACTAACACCAACTGTGACCGACTGGAGAGGTAGGAGGAGAACCACTGAAGAACAGTGCCTCCCACTCCCAACCCCTCCAGCCAGCGCAGAAGGATACCATGGTCGATGGTATCGAAAGCCGCTGAGAGGTCAAGGAGCACCAGGACAGAGGATAAACCCCTGTCCCGGGCCCGCCAGAGATCATCCAAAGCAGTTTCATCCAAAGCAGTTTCCATGCTGTAACCAGGCCTGAAACCCGACTGTTGAGGACCTAGATAATCGGCTTCTTCCAAGGACTGCTGGAGCTGGAGCGCCACCACTTTCTCAACAACTTTACCCATAAAGGGAAGGTTGGAGACTGGACGATAGTTATTAAGTATGGCTAGGTCCAGGGAAGGCTTCTTGAGGAGGGGGCACACATTAGTCATTCTGTGTCCTTTTTGAGTGTTTCACTTGTAAGCCATGACCAGGTTTTTTCTTTATCCACTTTGCCTTCAATCTTCTCCAAGAACTGGCCATGCAACGCTTTGTTCCACCAACTGTCCATACGACATTCAGTTACAGTTTTCCTGTACTGGTCCTTAGTTTGCTTCACCTTGAGAAGCTTCCTATTGTTGACCTCCATCAATGCTGACTCTTTGCTCTCCTTCACATAGTCAGCTAATGCATGCTTCTCTTCTTCCACTGTCTGCTTCACTTGCAAAAGTCCTCTGCCGCCTATTTTCCTTGGTAAATACAGCCTGTCAATGTCACTGTGGGGATGTAGTGCATGATGGATCATCATTAATTTTCTGGTTTTCCTGTCCAAGTTGTGCAGCTCTGCTTGAGTCCAGTTCAGTATGCCAGCTGTGTATCTAATGGCAGGTATGGCCCAAGTATATATAGCCTTGATAGTGTTGCCACCATTCAGTTTGCTCTTCAAAATGTTTCTGGTCCTCTGGATGTATTCTTTGCTGATCACAGTTTTCACATGACCATGCTTGATATTATCCAGTTGCAAGATGCCCAAGTATCTTTAGGCTTCTGGCTGGTGGCACTTGATGGTTTGACCATTTGGCATTTCAATGCCCTCACTTTCAGTGATTTCCCCCTTTTTCAGTGCCACTGTAGCACATTTATCCAGGCCAAACTCCATGCTGATGTCATTGCTAAAGATTTGCACAGTGTTGGTTAGTGACTGTATCTCAGTTTCTGATTTTCCGTACAACTTCAGGTCATCCATATACAGCAGATGGATTATCTTCTTGTGGTTACTGTCCCTCTATTTAAACAAGATTGCCTTGCAATTAAAACCTTCCATGTTTTAGTATCTAATCCTGCTAAGTTTTTTGGATGAAAAAATAGGAAACGTTTGACTGTCAGACAATAAAACTTGGTGACTGAACTCTGGACATAAATGCCAGACGCACAAAAAAAAAACCTTAAAAAGCCAGTTTCTACAATTGGTTCATTTTGTGACAGAGGGATAAAAACACATATTTTAAAAAATATATAAAAAAAATAAATCAAAGCTTTCCACAACTATTGTTCCTTTTAAATATTTCATTGCATCCATAACTAACATGGATGTTTACCTCCAAAAGACAGACAATTTAATAATTTGTTCCTATTGGTACATAATGAGATAGTTAAAACACTCCCAGGAGAGAGATAAGCAGATATTAAAAGGTCTTTCCAATACCTGCACTGACTAAGGGCAACAGTTAATTCAATAGATTCGATCAAAATCACTACTTCTTTCAGGCCTGCTGATTTATTGCTTTGGCTGTAGTTAGTCATCACTCATTTTAGTTTGCTTTTCAGAGCTCATGAATTATGCGGTATAAATAAAAAGATACAATCAAGGAAACCATATCAATTCACATAACAGCCAGGGGATATATAGACTCCCATGGCACTCACAGTAATGTCTTTTTAAAAGACAGGCCTATCACGGTGTACGTATCTCAGAAGCAAACAACCAAAGAGGTCTTGCCCTAATGAAGAATTAGTGAGCTCATAACTACTGTATCTGTATGTATGAATTTATCATAATTAAGCAGGGACTTTTTATTTACTTGAGCAATTGTGCAAAGATTAATCACCAACTTCATCACCGCACAAAGATCTGAAAAGGGTAAAGATAAACATAAATGGGTATTTTTGTTGAAATTTGTTTTCTCCCATCTCTGTTTCTGCCTCTCTCTGATGCTGCACCAATCAGAAACCAGCTTGATTAAACATCAATCAGTAGTCAGCAAAGAGTAAACAGCTATAAAAATAGAAGTCCTGTCAATCCCTGCTTAGTTGCCTGTGATTTGCATAGAAGATTCATCTTGCTTCTGAAGATACCAATCACTGTTGCCAGCAAAATATCAAAAATCTGTTGTTTTAGACCACTGTCATTAAAACCTGAAGCCAAAAACTGTCCACGGTGCTTCATATATAAGTAATGATAGTTTCATTTGTTTCCTGAACTGAAATCCAATATAAAAACAATTCTGCGGAATCCTCTCTGGCAAAATAAACTCTATAAATCAGATGCCACCAATGAAAAGGCCCTGCTTTGGTAGATATAGATCACAGCTCTGATAAGTAGCATCTGAAACATTTTTAAATCAAAGTATATTTTATAGGATTTGCATTGATTTTTGTACTCTGTCACATTATAAAACTAAATTATTGAACCCTTGAGCATGATCATTGATCTTTGTACCATAAGTAGCTCTCTAGATGGCAATTGCTGATTGCAATTCTTTGTGCTTCTTTAGAAGATATTTATTAATTTTATTTTATTTATTTATTTATTTATTTTGTCAAGTACATATTGGTACTACAGTATACAAAGATATAACAATATTTATATACATGATACTAGTAAGAGAGAAACACTAGGACAGGGGATGGTAGGCACGCTGGTGCACTAATGCACGCCCCTTTACTGACCTCTTAGGAATCGGGTGAAGTCAACAGTGGATAGTCTAAGGATAAGGTTTTTGGGGTTAGGTGATGACACTACAGAGTCAGGTAGTAAGTTCCATGCATTAACTACTTGGTTAGTAAATTTCCTGTCTTTGGATTTTAGGAGTCTTTGGATTTGGATCCAAGTCTTTGGATTTTAGATCCAACACTTTGGATCCAAGTCTTTGGATTTTAGGAATCCAATTAAATTCTGAGCAATCCTGTGAGTCATTACAAATACATAAACACAGGTATTTGATTAATCTTTGTATTTTCTATACAAATATGCCAATGGCTTTATATGAAGACAAAGTTCTATGAAAGCTTGTCACAGACAATGGGATGTAAGACACTGTAAATAATATGACATTTCTTGCCATCTTAAAAAAAATGCTACTTAAGCTTAGATACCTGTATCTTTGAGTAAGGAAAGAACAAATGCTTCTCATTTATTTCATGTCCATTGTTCTTGTTGATGCTATGGGGGTTATCTGGAAAGTATTTGTATTTTATTTGTATTTATTAGATTTGTATGTCGCCCCTCTCCATAGACTCGGGGCGGTTACACGTAGCTATCGCGGGGAATGTTTGCAAGGGAAGTTGGTGTTATTATCATGTAGCAGGAAGAGAACAAGCAGTGTCAGTGTTCAATGGATCATTGACTGGCATTGTGGTGAAGTTTAGAGATGAAAGCCCTCATTCCATTTCCCTCCAAGTGTGAAGTGCACACTGTAATACGCTACCTGAATGCTAAGGGCATGAACTTTGCTGCGATGGGTGCCCACGATTTGTGTGCGATCGGTGCCCAAGATTTTTCTTGATGATTGCTGAATTTTGAATTTTTTGGCTAAAGGAGAATGGGTATGGTGCCACTGCATTGACTGACATTTGCTCTCTGGAGTATGGTGATAAACCCAAGTTTCATCTCCCGTCACTATATAGTTGAGAAAAGCCTTGCCTTCAATCTCAAAATGGTCAAGAAATTCTCAGGCGGCACTGACTCTGTGGATTTTGTGAGCTTCAGTAAGCATCTTGGGCACCATCACAGCAGCGTTCATGCCCTTAGCATTCAGGTAGTGTATTACAGCATTCACTTCATACTTGGAGGGAAACGGAATAAGGACGCTTGTCTCTAACCTTCACCACAATGCCAGTCAATGATCTACTGACCACTATCACTGCTCATTCTTTTCCGCTGGCTTCTCGCTATAGTAATAGTAATAAATAGCAATATCGGTATAGTATATATAGTATACTATTAGTACATAGTAAATTATAGTAGTAATACCAACTTCCTACATGCCTTGTAATCTTACTTTCCGGATAACCCTCGTGTATCAATTTTTCCATGATAGCATTTCACTAAGCTCAATGCCCAAATACTTAAGTGACCACACTTGTTCTGTGTCCTTATCATCTAATGCCCATTTATGTCTCTTTTGTCCTTTAATAAATATTGCCATCTTACTTTTCAAATAATTTATATGTAAGTATGCATTCCTGCAGTAGGTACCAAATTCTATCAGGATTTTTCTCTAATTCTAATTAATGTAGTTGACATTACCATCATGTTGCCTGGTATTTTGTCCATCTCTCCTTTCTAACTGAAGATTTCACAACTAAACCTGGGGGTCCTTGATGTGAAAAGAATTGTTCCATCCTAAGATCTTTCTCGTACTGCCCTGGATTAAAGAGTTTGTTAAAGCTTCAGAAATAAAAAGAAGAAAATATACTATCATTTCTGACCTTAGTTGTATTGTTAATGTCAGAACCATCAAGCTAGACTCTGAAGACTGACAGCATTTTTTTTAAAGGCCTTCTTTCCATTTTAGGAAATTTACTTGCATTTAAAACTTTATAGCCAACAAACAGGGCTCTGAGAGAGATGCGGAAAAATCAATATGATACTTAATGAAAAATAAATCTGGGTTTCATCAAAAGTCAATTCCTACACTTATGAATTAGATGTCTCACAAGCAATATAAATATATTGTCAACAATAGTAAGTCTAAGAATAGCTCCCTGAGGGATGATACATATGACATCTGCAGAAGAAGAATACAGGCATGCTTTTTCTCCCTTTCACATAGACACCTTCTCCATTTTAGAATAAAACTATAATTGCTAACATATATGGCTTAGTTCATCACTCACTAATTTTAAAGTAGCTACCGGTATTAATAAATACTTGATTAATAAAATAAGCCAAACAAAAATAAGTGAGCAATGACTTGCTTGTTTGTTTGCTTGTTTGTTTATTTATTTATTTATTAGATTTGTATGCCACCCCCTCCGAAGACTCAGGGCAGCTCACAAGATACAATATAAAACAGTGCCTACAAAACAAATCTAATTAGTTAAAAACTACAAAGCTAAAAACCCAGTATATTAAAATCAATCAACTAATTCAATCACAGCCATACATCACATTTATTGGCCAGGAGGTCCAGATCTACGTAATTGCCCCAGGCCTGGCAATTATAATTTATTTGAATTCTTATTCAGTATGCTGGTGGTTTCAGCTGAAGTCTAACTCTTGGATACCGTACAGAGTGTTACAGCCCATGTAAATGCTTACAAAAGGAGACATGCTAGAAGAAATATCCAGATTCCTATCATATGAATAATTAAAAGTAAAAGACTGAATATATACTAATAACATTTTCCAAAGGAAACTCATCATTTGCTTAAAAGATCATAAAACTTAAAAGATCATAAAACTTCTGGTTTTGCTGCCTGCATGTGTTTGCTACAACTGCATAAAACCCATCAATTTAAGTTGCATTAACAGAGGGATAGAATCAAGATCACATGGTGTTAATACCATTTTATAATGCCTTGATAAGACCACACTTGGAATACTGCATTCGCCACAATGTAAAAAGGATGTTGAGACTCTAGAAAGTGTGCAGAGTAGAGCAAAGATGATTAGGGGACTAGAACTTATGAAGAACGGTTGCAGGAACTGGATGTCTCTAGTTTAATGAAAAGAAGGACTAGGGGAGACATGATAGTAGTGTTCCAATATCTCAGGGGTTGCCACAAAGAGTCAGGCTGTTCTCCAAAGCACATGAGGGTAGGACAAGAAGCAATGGGTAGAAACTAATCAAGGAGAGAAGCAGCTTAAAACTAAGGAGAAATTTCCTGACAGTTAGAACAATTAATCCATGGAACAGCTTGCCTCCATAAATTGTGAATGCTCCAACACTGGACGTTTTTAAGAAGATGTTGGATAACCATTTGTCTGAAGTGGTGTAGGGTTTCCTGACAAAGCAAGGAATTGGACTAGAAGACCTCCAAGGTCCCTTCTAACTTTGTTGTTGTTGTTGCTATTATTATTATTATTATTATTATTATTATTATTATTACTATTATTATTATTATTAATAATAATTATTATTAATAATTATTATTACTATTATTGTTATCATTACTATTAGCATTAGCATTAGTATATAATCTCATTCTCTCTCCCCCCCCCTCTCTCCCTCCCTCTCTCTCTCTCTCAAATATTCCAGCCTATAACGTGATTCCCTGAAGCATTCTAGCAGTTCTCTCATTGTTAACTTGTTGAAGCTCAAATAAAGTGGCACCCACAGAAATAAGAAATTAAATGTCTTAGGACCAGATTACCTACAGGACTGTCTTCTGCCCCATGTATCCCAGTGGCTGGTCAGGTCCCACAGAGTCGACCTTCCCCCATTGGCCCGTCAGCCAGGCAATGTTGTCTGGTGGGGCCTAGGGGAAGAGCCTTCTCTTTGGTGGCTCTGGCCCTTTGGAACAAACTCCCTCTGGAGATCCGTATAGCCGCCCCCCACCCTCCTGGCCTTCCAAAAGGCTTTGAAAACTTACCTCTGTTGGCAGGCTTGGGGCTGTTGAATGTTAACATCAAGCCCAGCCTTAGTACGATTGTGTTGTGAGTGAGTAGGGGTGTTTGATTTTAAATTTGGGGTTTTAGACTGTTTTAAATACAGTGGTACCTCTACTTACGAACTTAATTCGTTCCGTGACCAGGTTCTTAAGTAGAAAAGTTTGTAAGAAGAAGCAGTTTTTCCCATAGGAACCAATGTAAAAGCAAATAATGCGTGCGATTGGGAAAACCACAGGGAGGGTGGAGGCCCTGTTTCCTCCCAGGAGATTCCTAGAGAGGCCCCATGAAGCCTTCTCCCTGCCTCTTCTGGTTACAGTTTCGGAGGCTCGGGTTTGTAAGTGGAAAATGGTTCTTGAGAAGAGGCAAAAAATATTGAACACCCGGTTCTTATCTAGAAAAATTCATAAGTAGATGCGTTTGTAGCTAGAGGTACCACTGTATTGGACTTTTTTGCATTGGTCTTTTTTTATATATATATGTTGTAAGCCATCCTGAGTCCTTGGAGAAGGGTAGCATATAAGTCCAATAAATAAAATAAAATAAAATAAAAAAATAAATAAACAAATAATTGAAGAGCCATCATTCCCATGATCTCAAGCATTCCTCTGAAACTTGCCATGTACAGCCATCTATATCCCATGTGTAACTATGCAGACTCACAAGAGGCATCCAAAACCTTTTAGTGAAAAAAACATGTCCGAATTCCCAAGGTCCTAATTTATCCAGCTGAAAAGACACTAGTAATAATTACTAGAATTAAGTAACCATTGTTGCCCCTTGGTTGCGACAAGTCTTGTTGAGGCCTCTGGATATGCTATATCACTCAGATAATACGCTAACTGAAGTACTCTTTCTGGGGACTAAGTCAGCCAGCAAGAAAAGACAGAGAAATATATACACAACCCCCTCCCCCCATTTTTATATATCTAGAGCCTGTGCAGAAAAGAGTTACATCTGCATCAGAACTGGAGTAGAAGGCACTCGTATCCATTCAGCATCATGCCCCTGGGAATCTGTCAGCTTCACTACATCACAAAACAAGTTCATGTATAAAGAGGAATTGCTATGCCATCTCAAAGCACTGTGACCCCTAACAGTTCTTAGAGAGAATAATACCATTGCTAAGATAGTGTATATTAACCATTTGATAAAGAAAATTTCTCAGTGAGATGCCCAGAAATGTTCACAGCAATGTCCCGTTTTCCTACCTGATATTCATAGTCGGTGAAAGGCAAGAGTGTGTCATCTTTGAATGAAGTGGATGAACCATTATAAACAAGGCTGACATTGGGTTGATTGGGTACTGACTGTCTTCGATAAAGCTCATAATGTAAGATGTCTCCATTTGGGTGCTTTGGGCCAGTCCACACAATGGAAAGAACAGTCTGGAATCCATCAGAACTTGACTGGGCATCTATGAAAGGAGCTGGCTGTATTTCAGGGGGTGCTTCAGGAGTTTGTATGGATGACCATTCACTGTGAGTGCAGCCCAGAAGACTGCAAGCTTGTACTTGTACTTCATACCTTTACAAACACAAACCACAAATGAGGCAGTAGAATCTAGGCTTTGCACTAGATATAAAAGTAGTATACAGTGATCCCTCGGTTAGCGCGGGGGTTACGTTCCAAGACCTCCCGCGCTAACCGATTTCTGCGTTATACTGGATGCGGAAGTAAAAACACCATCTGCGCATGCGCGCCCTTTGTTCCATGACCGCACATGCGCAGAAGGTGGAGCGACGCAAGTTCGGAGGCTGGCAATGCAATGGTGATTTTTCCGGGCTCCTCGCCGCTACCCACAGGGCAGCGCTGGCGGCAATGGCAATGGCAACCCTCCCTCCTTCCCTCCTTCCCTTCTCTCCCTCCCTCCTTCCCTCCTTCCTTCCTCTCACCGGCTTTCTTGGGGCAGCGCTGGCGGCAATGGCAATGGCAACCCTCCCTCCTTCCCTTCTCTCCCTCCCTCCTTCCTTCCTGATTTTGGCCAATCAGCAATCAGTATGACGTCATCGGGCGGGAAAAACCGTGGTGTAGGAAAAAAACCGCGGACTTATTTTTTAATTAATATTTTTTGAAAAACCGCGTTGCAGTGTTTCGCGCTAATCGAGAACGCGCAAATCGAGGGATCACTGTAATGTCCATGATGTTCCACAAGACTAAGTTTGCAGATATTGAAACCAAGAAGAAATGCATGTCTTAAAAAGACTGGACTGTTAATTAAGATCTTTTAGTGAATAAGAATCTAATCATATGAGTTGAAAATATTGAGATACTTTCATCTGGAAAGAAAAGAACACAACACTAAATTTGTTAGAAATATAAAATCTGATTGGCAAAGGCTAGCTATAAAAGAACAACAATCTTATTGACTAAGTAAATTTAGTCCACAATTCTTACATTGGACAAACTAATATGCACGCAGCTCCCAGCTTTTTCATGGATGCAGTGAGCTAAACGTATGCCTTGGGAAATCAACTTATGTTCTAAAGTACAAGAATTCCCTCCTCGTTTACTCATTACAGCATATACTTATAACATACCTGTGATAGGGTTTTAATTCTGTTAAATTGTAAGACTGTCTTCCAAAAGAATCATGGAATGAATCCAGATAAATCATTTTCTTTTGTGATTTAATAGGCTCCTGAAGAATGATAGTATAATTGATCAGGTTACCATTAATCTTTGCTGGAGGATCCCAAATAACCAAAATTGTCTGTGCGGTCCATGGATGCAACAGAGGTGGAGACATTCCAGATGGGGCAGAAGGATCGGCTCTTATCTTGGCTATCTGACTGGTGACACTCCCTTGGCTGTTGTTTGCAGTAACAGTATAAATGTACTCTATACCAGAAGTTAACATAAAGTCCTTATAGTGTCTATCTAGACCTGAATAAATCAGCAATCCATTCCTCCTTAGCTCATAAATCAGGATTTTACCATTTGGATTATTGGGAGCTTTCCATGTAATTTCTAGAGATTCTGAATCTGTCACTAGTAACTTGGGGGGATCTAAGTTAAGAGGAGGGGCTTCCATTGTCCAAGCAGATTGGGAAGCACTAACAGTGCAGCCTCCATTGGTACAGGCAACCAACGTGATGTCAAATTTAGTATAAGGTTGTAGATTCACTACTGTCTTGAATAAATTCTTCCCAACATATTGTTCATCACCATTCAGCTTTAAAATATACTTTATGATTTCACCATTTGGAATTTGGGGTGGCGACCAAGATACATTAATCTGGGTAGCATGTATACCTTCTAGAGTAGGAGGGCTGACCATTGCTGGGGCTGCTTCTAAGGTCTTTATTCTGGAATGGTTACTAGAGCAGCAGCCTCCCAGGGTACAAGCAGTTATTACATAATTGTACTCTGTATATGGAAGCAAGCCTTCATCAGTATAATTGAAGGTTGAAGCATCAAAGCTAAAAGGATAGGGGACATCATTTCTTTGGAGCTTATATGACAGCAGAACACCGTTGCTTTTTTCTGGGAATGACCATGAAATCCATATTTTGCTGGGGTTTTGAGGAATATTTGTTAACATGGGAGCAGCCATGCCTTCTGGGGCAGCTTGGCTGGTTTTTGCAGCAGACCAAGGACTATCAGTGTAGCCTGCTGAATTCCAGGCACGTATTTTATATTCGTATGTAGTCCATGGCTGCAAATGCTGAGCATGATATACAAATGCATTACTCCCAGTGTTATATTCAGTGAAAACAATGTTCTCTTCTTCTGTCATGCTATTTTCCCCTGGAGCATTTTCTTTGGTGTGTCTGTGAATAACTTCATAGCGCATTATTTTGCCATTTGAATTAATTGGCTGAGACCAGCTCAGTTCAATGCTGGTTGCATTCACCCAATGGATTATGGGAGCCATTTGAGAAGCAGGAGGGGCTGCGTCTGTCCAAGTTTTCTGCGGTGAAGAGCGAGTGCAACCAGCTGCTGTACAGGCTTCAAGAAGGAGGGTGTATTCAGTGAAGGGCTCAAGACGTCTGAAGAGGAACTGACGAGACAAACCACTGTATTCTAGATTACCATCACTGAAAATATTGTAAACCTGAAAGGAAAGACAATGTCCATACATTAGCAGCAAGACCATTAGTGGCCTCATTAAGCAGCTTTTTAAACTTAATATAACCCCCAAATAGGTATAATAACTTTTCATAGGGTCCAATGGCAGCCCATCCCTGCTGCTCTTTGGATATTGTAAAAACAGGGGGTTATTAAAGATCCAGCAGGCATAATAAAAAGCATGAAGAAAGTGTTCAGTTTGATGGTTAACCTCCTATCTATCTTTTTTTGGGGGGGGGGAAAGTTTTACTCTATTCACTTTTTTGCATATGTTATTTGCAGACACCGTTGAGCTAGTGTTAATTCCTGTAGGCTAATTCTTTCTTGTCAACATTGCCTTCTTCCAAGGGCAGGGAGAGAGTGACTGGCACCAAATCACCCAGGTAGCTTTCTGCCTAAGGCAGGGGTACAACTTGAGTTTTTTCATTCAAGGGCCAGTGCCTTAAGTACTAGATTCAACAAGCTCAGAATGCTTACATTATGTACTCAGCATTGTTTTAATGTTGAAGGATTCACTGAGGAAATCAAGATGTACATATAGATCCAAAGTTAATGGTCTAAGCATTATATTTGGATTATTTTTAAGAATACTGGAAAGCTCTGTGTTTGACCTTTTAGAGGAATCACTATGCTGTTGCTTGGAACAAAGACATGAAAATGTCATATACTGGTGGTATTGAAAAGGATCCACTTATCTAAGAAGGATCCACTTAACTCAGTCTGATTTAATTATGGATGGATAGATAAATTTTTAAATCAAGTCTTGATTTTTAAATGAAAAAAAAGGGCTGGGGTTAAAATTTTACCTGATCATTGAAAGGATCATGAAAAATCTCTAGATGCTAAAAGCAATCAGATATTTACAAGTATTTTTTAAAGTATACTTTAACAATATCATCTTTATATTAAAATGAAAGCCTCTATTGAAAAGTGTAAAATAATAGCAATAGCAATAGCATTTAGAGTTATATAACGCTTCACAGTGCTTTACAGCCCTCTCTAAGCGGTTTACAGAGAGTAAGCATATTGCCCCCAACAATCTGGGTCCTCATTTTACGGACCTTGGAAGGATGAAAGGATGAGTCAACCTTGAGCCTACTGACATTTGATCTGCCAAACTGCTGGCAGCCGGTGATCAGCAGAAATAGCTTGCAGTACTGTACGCTAACCACTGCACCACCAAGGCTCAAATAATACAATATCTCCTTCCAGATAAAGACCAGCAGAGGGGAGAAGGATAGCAAAAAGTATCCTGGAGATGCTTCTCAGAACAGGATATATTCACGGATGTAAGGCTAACATATTTTATTATATCATAAGCCCACTTCACTAACTGTGCGATAAAACTAAAACTGGTAAGTCTTTAAATCCTACAGATGATTCTTTTACCATAAGTGTGATGATTGGAGCTCTGTGGAGATTCTTAATCATCTATGTCATGATTATCTCAAAGGTGCCTTTTCAAAAGGCAGCTGGACTTTCTTTATTTTTCCTTGAAGACGTTTTCCTATCTTATCCAAGGAGCTTCTCAATGCATTTTGATATGAACATTTTATCCCAGTAGTTATCATTTGTTTGGTACTCAAAGCACAAGCTAGGACTTGTTGTGTTGGCTGCCTTGTGACTCACTATTATTTCTTATAGGAAAAAATTGTTTGGTTCTCATAACTTCTGGCATTCATTGGAATTCTTGAATTATGAGGGTGGGCACATGTGCATGCATGATAGCGCACGCACGCACACTTTTGGCGCCTGAGAAAGAAAAAGGTTCACTATCACTATACTAGAGCATTAATGACTTTTACATCATGACTATCTCCAAAATGTTTCTGTTCCACCTTGATGAAATAAGATTCAATTACCTTAATGTTACCATTGGGCCTGGAAGGCTCTGCCCATCTGAGTAATAATGCCCTGCCATTCTCTTTCTTATCCACTGTAAAGTTGCTTAGGCCACTTGGAGAAGCTTCCAGAGTGCGTACTGAAATCCATGGACTAGCAACTTGCCCAGCGTTATTGACGGCAGCAATATGAATGTAGTAGGTTGTATACGGCTTCAAACCAAACAAGTAAGTTTGAGATATCTCTCCCTGTAGATGAAAGAGACAAATTTGTCATTTTTGTATGTGATTTGCCTGAAGATTGAGCATTTACAAAAAGTATTTTACACTATCATCTAGACATAGAGTTTTTAGTGGAAGCAATTTTTACAAGATCGATTACATAAACATGTATAGTAATATTAAATGGACTCCACTAATGTCTGTAGGTCTTGGGTCAAAAATGCACTTTTTTGTTATAACAACCCTCCCCTCTTCTGTTTTACTATTCTCTCCCACCATCTATGCTACGTAAATTTTCTCTTCTGCCATTACAGTCTATGTTTCCTGGGGGGGTTTTGTGTTTTTTTTTTAATATGAAGCAGTATATCTTCACCATAAGTAACACCCTAAATTAAAATGTAAAGATCTAAAAGCTGACTAAAAATGGTTAAAATACTGTTCAACTCCACTGGGAGTCCTAAAGAATCAGGTTAGGGATAGATCATTGATCAGTGACAAAGGAAATCGATCTATGTGGTTGCTAAGAGTTAACGCCAACTTGATGACACATTATCAGTCAATTAATTATTAGACCGACTTAAATGACTTGGCTGAAGAAGAAGGTTTCACTTTATTTTCAGAGGGCAGACTATTATTTATTTGTTTGTTTGTTTGTTTGTTTGTTTGTTTGTTTGTTTATTTATTTATTTATTTATTTATTTATTTATTTATTTATTTATTTATTTATTAAATTTGTATGCCGCCCCTCTCTGTAGACTCGGGGAGGCTCACAGCAGTGATAGAAACAATGTACAATACAAATCTAATAATACGAAGTTAAAAACCCATAATTTAAGAAACATGCACACAACACACCATACATAAATTATATAGGCCTGGGGAAGATATTTCAATTCCCCCATGCCCAACGGCAGAGGTGGGTTTTGAGAAGTTTACGAAAGGCAAGGAGGGTGGGGGCAATTCTGATCTCTGGGGGGAGTTGGTTCCAGAGGGCCGGGGCCGCCACAGAGAAGGCTCTTCCCCTGGGTCCCGCCAAATGACATTGTTTAGTTGACGGGCCCCGGAGAAGGCCAACTCTGTAGGACCTAACCGGTTGCTGGGATTCGTGCGGCAGAAGGCGGTCCCAAGGAAGTGAGGGAAGGACTTGTAAATCTCTTGCAAATGTAAGAGATGGACCTCTGGAAGTCCAGGCCAAAAGTGTGCAGTATTTGAAACCAAAGTGAGTAAGGATGCTTTGAATCCTGTATGGGCAATCTCACAATACCTCTTTTTGCAGTTCCTTAAAGGAGGCATGTGCCTTTTCTAGGGTGCATTTGACAACTACGTAGGCTCATGGAAATACATTTTTGAGTTATTACTTGGGCACATTTAGCAAAGTGTTTCCTGATATTTTCAGTGCCCATTCAAAACTGATTCTGGCACATTTCAACTGAAAGAAAACAACTCAGTTCTTTCATAATATTTTCATTTAGAATTCTTTACACACCTTTTCTCTCTTTGATGGTGATTAGATACATCCCTTTCTGATTAGTTCATTTTTAAAAAAATACTCAATTTCTTGGTTTTAGTTAAGTAGCAAAAAGCCACACGTCCAAGCTGCTAAATATTTAAATATCTGGTAAGCGGCAAGATGAAAAAATAATCTCTTTTTTGCAGAAAAATAATCTTTTTTTAAATATTAAAAGTTACATAATAAATATTTAATAGTTATTTTCCCACAACAATGAGTTTCCCTTTTAGATAAATATAACATAGCATTTGAATGTCCATTTCGAATATTAAAGCTCAAAACCCACAGTGACTGATTACAAATATACTGTTCAATGACAATTATTCATTACCCCTCCCACATTGAAGAAGGTAAGCCCCTGTGAGAATAATAATGATGAATGCAAGGGGATTCTTTGGCTAAATAGGAGTTTTTGCTTTTCATTCATTGGGAAGATGAGCAAAAATTCCTAAGCTAAAAGACTTAAATTTGTGAAAAGCACTCTATGTCAATGGGCTTTTGTTTAAATTCATCCCATTCATATTTATTCAAAAAGACATACTAAGTTCAGCAAAGGTTAGAGGGAACTGTGTAATTCTCTTTTACTACAAACTTAAATGCTTCCGGGAAAGATTTTTCTAGTGAGATTTATAGATTTTATTTTTAGTGTTATCTAGAGCAGTGGTTCCCAATATGGGGTCCACGCCCCACAGGGGAGCAATTTCATCTTGAGGGAAATTGGAACCTTGTTTAAACCTAGTTAATGGCATTTTAGGCTTCCTCCGTGTGAGTAGTTCACTTTTTGAATAATAAGAATTATATATGGGGGGGGAGGCCTCAGGGTAGAAACATAGAAGACTGACGGCAGAAAAAGACCGCATGATCCATCTAGTCTGCCCTTATACTACTTTCTGTATTTTATCTTAGGATGGATATATGTTTATCCCAGGCATGTTTAAATTCAGTTACTATGGATTTACCAACCACGTCTGCTGGAGGTTTATTCCAAGGTTCTACTACTCTTTCAGTAAAATAATATTTTCTCACATTGCTTTTGATCTTTCCCCCAACTAACTTCAGATTGTGTCCCCTTGTTCTTGTGTTCACTTTCCTATTAAAAACACTTCCCTCCTGGACCTTATTTAACCCTTTAACATATTTAAATGTTTCGATCATGTCCCCCCTTTCCCTTCTCTCCTCCAGACTATACAGATTGAGTTCATTAAGTCTTTCCTGATACGTTTTATGCTTAAGACCTTCCACCATTCTCGTAGCCAGTCTTTGGACCCATTCAATTTTGTCAATATCTTTTTGTAGGTGAGGTCTCCAGAACTGAACACAGTATTCCAAATGTGGTCTCGCCAGCACTCTATATAGCGGGATCATAATTATATAGCGGGATTTTAGAGATGCTTAGGTGGGGCATGGCCAAAAGAAGGTTGGGAACCACTGATCTAGAGAGAAGATTCCAGAATTGTTCATTCTAAGATCTAGGGACAAGGCTGCTCTTATTTTATTACTGCTCAATTTATTTTTATTTTATTTAAAATTCACTATAAGGAAAATCATGGAAGAGTTGTTGTTATTATAAACCAGGAAACTCAAATTAAAACCTAAACAAATTTTGTTTAGTGCTGCCTTTCCTTGTCTCTTTGGAGAAACAGTGCTGAAGCCACTTCTGATTTCCAATGAAGGGGAAAAAATGGAAATGCTGCAGGTCCCAAGCCTACGGTCTAAAAACAGTGAAAGGAAAATCCAAGGGGCAAGTTTGAAATTAATTAGCAAAAGCAAACTAGAAAATCTCCAGCTAGATCATTAAACTGACCAAAGAAAAACAAAGATTTAAAAGTTCTATTGTGATTATATCTACTCAGAAGGCTGAAAACTACTTAGCTTATAATATATATATGTAAACACTATTAAAATTCCTGTATCTATTTATTTCTAACCTTCAATTGGACAAATCTAGAACATATAGGGCAACAATTATTAAATCAAGGGAATTCCAATGGATTAACTTATAGAATGCCAAACCCATCTTTCTGGTGAGAATGAAATTTGAGGAAATTGTGGTTGCTTCAGCACCATTGTGTCTTTTGGCTCTACATCCCTAAAACCTGTACAATGTGAGCTGCAAGGAAAATATTTGCATCTCAAAACTGTATGTAGTCCACTATGTTCTGTCCACATAATTCATTAACAATAATAACAATAACAATAGAGTTGGAAGGGACCTTGGAGGTCTTCTAGTCCAACCCTCTCCCTAGGCTGGAAACCCTACACTACTTCAGACAGATGGTTATCCAACATCTTCTTAAAGTCATTAGGTCAGTAGAACAGTGAATAGAAAATGTGGAGATCCTTGGTTTGTGGGGAAGCAGAGTAAGTTGAGTGGTGTAACTGATTCAGGTTCTCTGATATTGGCAAGAACATTTGGCTAATGAGATTTATTATCTATTTATCTCATTAAGGTCTCTGCCTAGTAGTACAGTGGTACTACCTAAGAATGCTTCTTTTCTAGATAAGAATCAGGTGTTCAATATGTTTTTGCCTCTTCTTAAGAACCATTTTCTACTTAAGAACCCAAGCCCGGAAAAATTTCCCAGGAAATTTGAGAATGGCACGAAGGCCTCGCCAGTTTCCTGCCATTCCCCCTTTAATCCCGGCCATCTCGGGCTTTTCTGGGCTGCCAGTGGATCCTTTTGGTGGTGCTTAAGGAGGCTTTGGCAGCCCAGAGCGAACGGAGGGGGGCGTGTACTCTTCCTTGCTGCCCCAGAGTCTCTCTCTCTCTCTTTTTAAGCCTTAAAGTTTTGGATTTTATTTTTATTCCCCTCTTCTTCTTCCTCCTCCTTCCACCCAAATTCTGAACTTTCTTTCCTAATGGGTTTGCACGGATTATTTGCTTTTACATTGATTCCTATGGTAAAAAATGCTTCTACTTACAAACATTTCTACTTAAGAACCTGGTCATGGAACAAATTAAGTTCTTAAGTAGAGGTACCACTGCAAAATGGGAAGGCTAGCACTTGAGTTCATTCATTTTCTCCTCTCTCTCAGCTTTTTTATTGCAGCCATGCAATAAAGAAGCTGTTGGTCTTGCAACTGTTGGTCTTGCAACTGTTGGTCTTGCAACAGAGAAGTTATTAGGATTGGGATGCACAGCTCAGCTCTTAGTTTAGTGGCTTGAGACTCCAACTCTTTGCTTCACACTTTATTTTGATGTTCTGGGACTGAGGATGACTGAATGGATTCCAAAGCAATGCTCAGAGGTACTGTCCTAAACATTTACTTTAAAAAAAAGTATTTTAAAAAGTATAAGTGTCTTTTTATTTTTTAAATTATTTTTATTTTTCTCCTCCATACATCAAATAATTACATCACCATAAACAAAGCATAATAAAGAATCACCGAAAATACCTTGGTTTGGCTTCAATCAAAATCATTACTATCAGTGTCTGCCAGTCTGAACTTCCATTATCTTTTCATTCAACCCTCCTTTCCCTTCCTCTTCTCTTCTCCCATCTATTTTCTTTGACTTTCTCTCACCCTTCCTTCTCCACCCTCTCCACCCTCTATCTCCTTCTACCTTTCTACTTCCTCTCCTTCTTTCTTTACCCTTCCCTGAGTGAAATATCTCTAGTTCTAACAATTGTTTATTAAAACAGACTGGAAGTTTCTTTCTACATTCTTACAGTCTTGCCAAAGATTTTATTATTATGTTATTATTTTCAATCTAGCATTTATTTGTTTGTTTATTTATTTACTTGTTTATTTATTTGATTTGATTTTTATCCCGTCCTTCTCCTTAGACTCAGGGCGGCTTACAACATCTTAGCAATAGCCCTTTTTAACAGAGCCAGCATATTGCCCCCACAATCTGGGTCCTCATTTTACCCACCTCAGAAGGATGTAAGGCTGAGTCAACCTTGAACCGGTGATGAGAATTGAACCGCTGACCTACAGATCTACAGTCAGCTTCAGTGGCCTGTCTATTTCACCTGTTCAAATTCTAGATCAATGGCGAGTAAATAATCATATAGTTTCTTTATCAATTTTTCATTTTTCTCTAGTAGAATTTCATCTAGTTCAGTCACTTCTAGGTTTATACCTTCTGCTTTTTTATCTGTTTCAAATCTCGATTGTAACTGCAATCTCATGAACCAATCCATTTGTATTCCCTCTTTCTCTGAAGTTTGTGCAGATTTTAATTCACCATTATTTGTTAAAATGTCCTTTTACCTAGAGATATAATCTCAATTAATTTGACTTGGGTGTGATAAGGTTTCAGTAATATATGTCCAGTATGGCACACTCAAATAATGTTTAGATTCCCCCCCCCCCTACTAAAGATAGTGAGTTTCTAACTGCATGCCTCTGGAAGTAGCTACTGTATGTATTTTATTCTTTCCATACCAAATAAGTGCGTGACATCCCTAAACATTTACTACTTGTTGAAAATGGGTGTGGCAAAACTAAAATGCCTCGTTTTCTGTAGCCTGCCTTTCTGTGTCCATCGCATCTTACTATGCCAGCTTGTGTCTGCTGTTTCTAGTAATATAGGTTGTCCTCACTGGACTATGGGATGCTGAGATATCATAATGGCAGGCTGGGCACCCAGTGCCCAGATCACAATCACATGATTACATGGATGCTGCAACCACAGAAATGCAGCTACCACTCATACAGTGCTGTTGCAAGCTTTAACAGCCATGGAGCAAGTGTTTGTTAAATTAGGACCTATATACCTAAGGTTCTATATTCTGGTAGTGATGACAGGTCCTTCAAAGAAACTAAACCTGCCAACAGTTATACCAACGCTTCTGACATCTCAAAGCCAGTGCTTTCCTTTCCTATCTTTGCATCAAAAATGCATTGCAGTGAAATCCTTGAGCAATAGTTTCCAAAGAATCTATCAGGTGTGATGTCTTTATCACACTGAGCCAAAAACGATTGTCTTCATTCTGGTGCCTCCTCATTATAGTTTACAGGCAGATTTTTTTTAAAAAAATCTATGTTAATTTTAACTTGGATCAAACTGCCGTGCCCTTGAATTGCAAACTCAAATCAAATAATTATTTCTTCAAATGTATTTATTAATTGGATTTGTATGCCGCCCCTCTCCAAGGACCTGAAGATGATTCAAATTAGAGGTGATTTGCATAGCAGCAGTGAAGGGCTACCAAAATTTTTACTACCACACTGTGGGCGTGGCTTATGCAGGATGCCCTGCATTTTCTTTCAACATCTTTCAGTGCGAATTGGGTGCGCTCTGGGGTGGAGTTCCATTTTCGCTACTCCACTGTGTTTCCCCTCCGCCCATCCGGGCAGTTGCCCACCCCTGCATAGCAGTCACAACATGATTCTCAGTAATAGAGATTATTAATAACTAACAGACATGTAAAACAAAGTGCTACAATATTGCAAGTTATTACATTTTCCTTCTGACATAGTTTTAAAAAGCCCTTAATGATCACTTAAAACTTAGGGATCTGATCAGATTAAGAGAATAAAGAAATGGACTCAAACACACACACAAATGCTTGGGGATATTTAGCTATATCTTTTCTCATAGAAAGCCTGGGAAGCATGTGTGCTTTAAAGAAAAGAACATATGCATATTGTCAATAGTAGAACCTGTTCAATTACAGTTTATTTCAGTATGGAGAATCCAGTTTAGCCCCCTAGATGGCAATACTATCAAACAGTTTTTATACCATGAGTACTTAATGATTAACAACCAGCGTTCAGTCATCTAACATACTCAAGGCAGCCATTAAAAAAATAACAAAAATGATTTCATTATAGATTCTTTTAATAAACATTTATGGCTTAGATCCTTGAAAGTGGAAGCATTCAAACTGCCATAGCCAAAGGGAACTTGTAGAGCCCAATGCAAAATTATGGACTGTGGGTTAAAATACAGAGTTCAAATTGAAGTTCATGCTTGGCATAACAATCTGGCATCAGAAATTATGCTGGCACAAAACACTATTAAAATTAGCTTTACAATCAGATGCAGACTATATTAACAGTGTTTTATGAAAAGAATTATCTATTAGGCTTCAGCAACTGAACTTTTAAAAGCCTACAATCTACAATTTGCATCTTAAGATTTAGTGGGAGAAATGGAATGAGCACATGAAGCTAAATGCTTGTTTCTGATAAAAAAATTAAGAGCTTTGGTTACAGAACAACCGAAAAGTATATTGTATGTACCATATATAAAGCTCATGTTTCATTGTAGATATTTATGCATATGAATATATGCTTATGAAATAAACATGTAATATAAAGAGGTTAATTTTAGAGAATGAACAATTGCCATTCTTGCTATAATAATCTAAATAATAACTACATAACTTTAAGATAGAAAAACTTTGTTGACTATACCGGAGGTGGAAAAAAGCTTCAAAAGTTATAGGGTTAGCTTAAACAGAATGCAAGATGCCATCCATCAGTTAATTACGCTTCATCATATTTCTATAACAGGCTGAGCATAATTTGTGAGACAAAGTTGGATATACAGTAAATTCAGTAACTAATTAAATTGCATAGTGAATTTATGATCACAATTAAAATATCATTACATTTATTTAAAGAATACAGGTTGCAGGATAGTATGGGTGGGTGGGAGAAATTAGAAAAAGGGCCACAGTACACAGGTATATTTTAGACCTCATTTCAAAGTAACTGGTGAGAACTGCTCCCTTGAAACTGCAATTTCTCATGACAGAATTGCCAATAGCATCTGCGAGGAAAAGCACAGAGAAAAAGAACCAAACTCTTCTGTGAAGCAACTTGAATCTAAGACTCCTTGGGGAGCTGTCTTTAGCCATCCTTTGAATTACTGAACTGGGAAAACTAAAGACCAGTAGAGACAGAGAGGCAGGGAGGAATTCCTTGTCTCTGAGCTGGAAAAAAAGATGTGTGTGTGTGTGTGTGTGTGTGTGACCAAAGCAGAAGGCTGCCATCTGAAAGATCTCAGGATTGTCTTCAAAAAAGTTGTCTGTGAAGACAGCCACTTCTCATAGTTCCCGATCAAAGTAGAGAGTTGTGATGTAATGGCACTCTGAAAACATTCTAGTTGAAATCCCATATGGACTTGACCTGCGTTATTTACAAAGAGCAGATCTGTGTACCATACTCCATGACTCTCTTCGCCAGTAGTGGGCTGCTGCATGGACAGTCCGGTGTGCAGTCCCAGTTGGAAAAATGGAAATGCGCAATCATTTCCATATTCTTGACATATGATGTGCGCACCCATGTGAGATTCAGCTTCTGTGCATGCTCAAGAAGCGAAATCTAGCACAAAGATGCTCACACATGCAGGATTTTACCAATTTTCAGCTTTTTTTGCTTCCGCACATGCTCTTGAGAGCACCAAAACACTTCTGGATTAGAAGGATTAGCTAGTAACATACTGTTACCCAGGGATTATCCAGTTGGGGACTCCTTTCATGTCCCCAACTGAAAGGAGTTGTCATTAACTTGCCCACCTAAGTGGTACCCATCTACAGTAGAACCACTGGTCACAACCATAATTCATTCCATAACTTTGGTCACAAACTGATTTGGTTTCAAAAAGGGAGAGCCCACCCTAGTTGAAAATTACAGACTGATCTCTTAATGTTGTATCACCTGCAAATTCATGGAATCAATCATTAACCAACCCATTACCACTTAGAGACAAATAGCCTACTTTCTAACAAACAATTTGGTTTCAGAAAAAAATTATCCTGTAATCTGCAACTCCTAGACTGCAAAAACATATGGACTAACACAGGAGTGGGCCACCATTCCTGGCACTACAGGAATAGGAATGCGCGGAAGTCAGCTTCTGTACATGTGTAGAAGCCGAATCTTGTGCGAGGATGCACCCACGAGAGATTTCCAGTTATTATTATTCCAAAAATAGACCATAAGGTAAGTCACTGCCACCGCTTGGCCTGCTGCTTACCCTGCCGCGTCGCTCGCCACTGCCGGCCCTGCTGCTTGCTGCCGCTTGCCCCACTGCTTGCTGCTGCTTTCCTGATGCTCACTGCCATGAGCGGCAGTTCTGCCACAAGCAGCACATCCCACCACAAGTAGCAGCTCTGCCGCGAGTGGCCCATCCCACTCATTCACCCCACTGCTCCACCATGCTGCCCTTACCTTGCTCTGGTGCTCACCTCCTGCAGGGGTGCCGAGAGGATGGGCCATGGTGCAGGGAGCAGGCTGGGTGGTCCCGAGCTCCAGCTGAGTGGCCTGCTCTGTGCTCTCCCATGCTACAGGCATCTCTCAGCACGGCGATGGTGCCCCAAGCAAGTCGTGGTCCTCAGGAGCACAACGCTGCTCCCAATGGTCATGACTCGCTCGAGGCGCAGACTTGAAATTTTTGGCTTAGACAATTTAGAACTATGCATTATTGATCAGGAAACCTAGGTCAGAACACTATCTGACTGTGGTTTCTTCTCCAAACTCCCACAACTTTACCTTAGGCTATCTACTGTTGACCTCACCCTATTCCTAAGAGGTCTGTAAGGGGTGTGCAAAACTGCCCCAATGTGCCTACTGTCCCTGTCCTAATGTCCCCTTTTATTTGTATCCATTTCATGCATTAATAGCCATGTTTATACCTTTATCTGTTATCTGATACATGAGGCCCTTCAGGATATCTGATATCCATGTGGTCTCCAAACCTTTTAGGGACAGTAATCACAAACATGAGTATATTAAGTCAGAAAGGAGTCATTCCGTGTCAAGTGGACCAATTTTAAAGATCATCTCCATCTTACCACCTCAGATTTTGATGAAATTTGACAGTTAGTTTTTTTATGATATAAAACTATGCTGTGCAAACTTTTAGTTCAAAAGACTAAAAATTGGGAGTTCTAGGAGTAAAGGGTTGCAAAAGGCTGAGTCAGCAAAAATGACATTCAACAACTTGAAGGAAAGTGCTGCAAATTGGAAGTCCTCATTGCAGCTGTGTACTGAATACGCCTGCCAAAAATCAACCTGAAAGGCCAAACTTTCATGTTGATTTGCGTGGAAACTATGCGTGGAAACCATGCGTGGTATGTCTGTATGTATGATTGGTTTCTTAAATTGGGGTTTTTTACATTACTTTTAATATTAGATTTGTTCATATTGTCTTTTTACTGTTGTTAGCCACTATGTTAGAGTCTATGGAGAGGGGCGGCATATAAATAAATAAATAAATAAATAAATAAATAAATAAATAAATAAATAAATAAATAAATAAATAAATAAATAAATAAATAAATAAATAAATAAATAAATAAATAAATAAATAAATAGACAGACAGACAGACAGACAGACAGACAGACAGATAGATAAATAAATAAATAGATAAATAAATAGATAAATAAATAAATAAATAAACTACAGCAGCTTGATGATTGCTGTAAATTCATTTTTGAGGGTTGTTTTTTTTTGCAAAGTTTGAGTCTGAACCATGTAAAAAGTAAGAGAACTGGGTACATGGGGTTTTGCCATGTTTATAAAGCCTTATGAGGTGTGCAGGTTCTCCAAATATCTCCAACATACTACTGAAACTGCCATGTTTACAACCTCTGGAGGTTGGCCCAAAATGTTATTTTTGCTGATGAAGCATTTTGCAATCTGAGATGGTAAGGTGAGGACCACTAGTCAACTTGACATGGAATGACTCAAAGGAGACTCAGTTTGGTGAAGCAGTTAAGGCATTGGCTAGAAACTAGAAGGCTATGAATTCTAGTTCTGCCTTAAACATAAAACCAACTGGATCATCTTGGGTTAGTCATTTTCTTTCAGTTCCAGAAAGCAGACAATGGCAAACAATTTATGGAAAAAATAACACACATACCACACTCTCTCTTATACACGCTCTGAGGCCACCAGGAGATAGCTGAACAGAAGGAGGCACTTTATTTATATTTTATTTATATTGGCTGGTTTTTGCTATCACCTTTCCTCATCAGTTTCCTATCTCTAGGCTCTAAAGAGGCAATCTTCACATAGTTTAAACCAAGCAAATCAGCCAAAAATAATTTCTCTCTCTTTTAAACCTATATGCTTATTTTACCAATAGATCTTTTACATCCTGATTCTGAGAAAACCACATTCCAATTTAGATAGTCACTCCATAAATAGCATTTCCAAAATAAGGACAGCTTCAGTCACATCTTTTTCACCAGATCCAGTGTCAGTTTCTTCCAGTTTAAGGATGTATAAATCTGTAGCTATCCTACAGATACACTTTTACATCTTATCCTTTCCACCTAAGCCAATTCAAAACATGGAGACATATTTTTCCTTCTATAATGATATTTGGATGAATTGCTATTTGCACAGTACGAATCTAGATGTGCCTAGTTAAATTTGAATCCAGCTGTGGGCAATAAAAGCTTAGGTCCAATAAGATAGTAAAGCTGTAGTTTTCCTCAATATAAGGAAAACCAGGCACTATTGACTAATTACTATTTTATTAAATCTATATGCTTCCCAATTCCTGACAACTCTAAGTGGCTTATGCAACAACTTTGAAAAAAAAGCAAAGAACCATACACTTTCAACTCCTGTCTCCTTTAAAAAAACATTGACTTATATATAAATGAAATGTTTTGGGTTTGTTCCCTTCTGCTGCTTTTTAAACAGCACTCATTAGTTTTTATGGTGAAGGTAAAAATGCATGATGCAATAAGACATTTTGTTTATTGCTTTGGCAGAACCTGGGACTGATTTTGGCTGAGCTGGACTGATTGGTCCAAAGTCAGTTCCCTTTTTGAGTCTCCCTGCTAATTATCCAACACCTTTACCACTTTACAGTGTAAATGTGGAATTTTGGAAGTTGAAGTTCACACAACTTAAAGTTGCTAAGCTTGAGAAATACTGCTCTATATCATTTAAAAACCTCCCTTTTTATGATTCTCTAATCCCTTAATTCAGGACAGAGTCATGGTGACTGGCTAGAGCTAGTGTTTACTGGCTGGATGCCCTTCCTAACACCATGTGGAATTCATAGCAGATACATAGGAATCATTGAGTCTGTCATCTGCGCCTCTATAACTGTCTCGTTAGGTTCTACAACCCAACAAGACCTACACAGACTTCAGAGGATAATCAGAACTGCAGAAACAACAATTGCTGCCATCCTGCCTTCAATTGAGGACCTGTATAATGCACAAGTCAAAAAAAGGGCAGTGGAAATATTTACTGACCCCTTGCATCCTGGACATAAACTGTTTCAACTCCTATCCGCAAAACGTTGCTACAGAGCACTGCACAGCAAGACAAGTAGACACAAGAACAGTTTTCCCCCGAACGCCATCACTCTGCTAAACAAATATTTCCCTCAACATTGTCAAACTATTTACTAGGGTTGCACTATTATTACTACTAGTTTTTTTCATCATTCCTGTCACCCATTTTCTCCCACTTATGACTGTATAACTGTATGACTGTAACTTGTTGCTTGTATCCTTAAAATGTTTATTAATATTGTTTCCTCATTGCTTATTTGACTCCTATGACAATTATTATTATTATTATTATTATTATTATTATTATTATTATTAATTAGATGTGTATGCCACCCCTCTCCGTATACTCTGTAGAGTGTTATACCTCATTATTCTTGACAAATGCATCTTTTTCTTTTATATACACTGAGAGCATATGCACCAAAGACAAATTCCTTGTGTGTGCAATCACACTTGGCCAATAAATAATTCTATATTCCCCTATCATCAGAGGGGGGGGGGGAGCCTTAAATTTAACATTTCATGTTGCATACATTCAAACTTTTACCAAAGATAGCTAGTTTCACTCACAAATCTCTCTGCTTCTAGCCACCACTCAAGCAAATAATAAATTCCCTGGGACTTATATACAAACAGAATATTTTGCTCTAACCTCCTGATGGGAAGCATTTGGCTTAAGGGTTAATTTGCCACTTTATTATTATCACCTTGCCCTTGCTCTTAATCAACTGCAAAAAGATCACACTTCCTCTAACGGGAAGAAGATAAATCCTCCGTTGATAGAATAGGCATCAAATCAGCATCTCCAGAAAGCCGGGCGTGGAGAGGTAATTGGAGTCTCCATGAAGCTGTTCAAAATCAGTTCATTGATTTCAGCTATTTGGAGCACAAGACTTTGCAGCAATAGGATGTTGCTATAGGCCTGCACTTTGAGAAACAAGGTGGCCTCAGGAAATATGTGACAACTTGTCAAGGATTAAAGTATCAGCACTCTAGTTGCCTCTTACTTTGGACTGCTTTAAAAAGTAACAGAAAGGACCTATGTTTGCATAGGCTCTGAAGCAGTTTTTCCAAACAATATGGGAAACATGCCCAGCCTTGTTTTTGATGAATTTGAGATAATCTTGAATCCTGGTGATTGCCTGCTGTTTTTTTGGCAAGTTTTTTGGATGTGGTTTGCCACGGCCTTGTTCCTAGTGCTGAGTTAGAAAGATTACCAAACATAAGTCTTTTCTCTGACTTGCTTTAATAACAAAAAACCTGTAACATTTAATTAATTCACTAATTAAGTTACCAGTTTGTATTTCTTAAAAGGAACAAGAAATTATAGAAATATGCCCAGCAGTAATGACTGTAGAGCAGGTTGCTGAGGACCTAAAACAAAACAAAACTTTAAAACATTAAAGGCAAGATAAATGAATGTAGTTTAATTTCCTTTCAGAAAGAACTGAAGCCAAGAACACCCCAAAGGTAAGAAAGGCATTTTCAAAACTACCCATAAGAATCTTGACAAGTTTGTACGTCCATCTGGTATTGCTTTGACTACTTGAAATGCCCCAAAGGTGGGTCAAAATATTTATTTAGGTGAAAACAGATAAAAATATTAGCATTGACCTATGGTTGTCAATAATGTATGGGGTAGGCTCCCCTGCACAAATATTAAAACTGCACAAAGCTACACAAATTTATTTTTGAGTATGTTGCTGGAAAACTATTGGTCAGGTGGTATCCAGTCATTTCTACAATTATTATTATTATTATTATTATTATTATTATTATTATTATTATTAATAATAATTAGATTTGTATGCCGCCCCTCTCCATAGACTCAGGGCGGCTTACAGCAATGATAAAAACAATATACAATAACAAATCTAATAGTTGGAATCTAAAATAACAATAATACATTTTTAAAAGTCTAAAAAACAAGAAACCCCAATATATAAGAAAATACATACAGTCATCATACACAAAAAACTACATAGGCAAAGGGAGATGTTTCAGTTCCCCCACGCTTGACGGCAGAGGTGGGTTTTAAGGAGTTTATGAAAGGCAAGGAGTTTACAAAAGGCAATTATCACTCTGGAGTTTTGTTCTTACTGCTTATTGTATGCCTCACAGTTGTATTTCTAGAGGCAAAAAAAATCTTTAGCTGCTTTGAGACAGAGCTAATTGATCAAGAATAATAATTTATAAAATTTGAGATTATTTAATAGAAACACAAATGCAAAACGTACAGATGGCAGCAACTGTTATAGCACAAGCATTTCCACTTATGTAACCAAAGAAATTGAATGTTTCTTTGAAGTTGGAATATCACCGACAATATATTCACAAAAAACACATGAAAGTATGATGTTTATGCAGGTGTAAAAAATGGATCAATACATTAATTGATGACAAGTATAACAGTCCCCCCCCCCAATCCAGGCAATAGCTATATGGTTCCTTAACAATGTAAAGCTACTGATCAAAAGAATTAAAATCCAATTGACCAAGACATTTGAAATGTTTTAACAGTAACCATTTTCCCTATTTGCATTTAGGAGCACAGAGAACATAAGGAGGGAAGCATATGTAGCTTATTGGAAACGAATGAAGGACATACAGGGGCACCCCTTAATAACTGCACTTGGCATCAGTTAAAACAACTAGGGTAGTATTTGATCACACCCTAAAAGTAGACATTACTTACTGTGACTGTGAATTGTATTTTCTTTCTCTGACACCCCTTGACAGCTAGGGATTTGCAGCAGTCCCAACAAGAATGCGAACTGCCTGCTTTGACTTGAAAACAAAGCCCCATAAAAGAGCAGCATTTTACAAGTTAGCACTTGGCATTCAGTTAGTTTTTCAGGGAGCAGGAGGCTTTTAAATGATCAACTCCTTCATCCCAGTTTTGCAGGCTGAACATGACAGCACCTTTTTTTCCTTGATGCCAGTGTTGGTCTGTTCCTCCAGACTGTTAGAATTATGTTTTGCTTTTCTTTGAAACTCCTGAATATGCACAATTCCATTTGAAAGCCATTTCCTCCAAAGACATCTTTTACACATTGCTTTAAAAACGCCCCACCAACACACTTCACTCAGGGAAAAGCAAGGGGATTTTGCCCTTACTAATTCACATTAACCATGCATTTCAAAACATGGATCTCATCTTGAGACATCACAAAAACAAAACAAGACAAGACATCTCTAGAGATAGAATATTGAGAGAATACAGGGAAACCGTTTGTATTTCAAAAGGAATTTACTTCGTAATACTTATGAGCTTGAAAGTACCAGGTCATAGAAGCCAATTTTCTTGGCAAGCCTCACAATATTGAGATTTTGCCATTAGTGCCTTTTAAATAGAGATATCAGGGCCATCAAATCCCCTCCTTTCCCATCCTAGGAAAGCCACAATGCAAGGCACTGAAAACACTTTGAAGAAGCAAAGTGAAGTGAAATGTATAACTACTCTCATGTGAAATAAAGCTCAATGCTATTCATGTTTTGGTTTTCACAGCTCTAAAGATATCTTAGTTGATTGGTGAAATTTTGCTAATCAACTAATTAGTTTTTCATGTTTATTTTATTTTATTTTATTTATTTATTTATTTTGTCCAATACACAATGAGAGTTTTAGTGGGTATATATATAATTTTCAAATTCTTATAATTTTAATAATTTTCAAACCCTTAATTTTCAAATTCAGCAAAAAAACATGTGACACATACAGATAGAATTGTCGGCTATCAATAAAATTAACTGCCTTGGAAATGGCCCTGGGTTGGGCCGAGAGGCAAATAAGGAGCTGTGATGTTCCTTCAATACACCAGTTGCAGAGCTGAAGGGATTGGATACTGTAGCCTAGAGGATACTGTAGCCTAGAGGATAATTCTCTGCCTTACAGGGCAAAGGTTGCAGGTTCAAGTCCCAGTGGGTATGGCTAGCTGATGAGGCCAAAATAAGGCCGAAATAGATCTATCCTAGTCTCACTTAATTTTCAAATTCAGCAAAAAAACATGTGACACACACACACACATATACACACACACATAGTAATTCCTAGCAAAACAACATAACAAAAGAAAGAGAAGTAGGAACATTTAAGTTGAGATAAAGTAAGCAATAAAAATAAGCATTTCTTCCTATATGAGGAAGAAGAAGCCAATGTATTTATTGATTTATTAGAGGTATAGCTTACATTTCCTTTCTGAACTTAAGAAAGTGTATGCAGTAATGCTTCCCTCGGCCTCTAATACTCTTGCGATCTTGTTGTCTAGGAGAGAATTACTGGCTTAAAATGACCTGCTAAATTTTTAATGGTGATGGTGGACTCGAACATGGATTTTCTCTGTTCTAATCTAGTCCTGCAACCACTACAGAACCTAGTTTTTTATAAGGATGAGTAAAACTAATCAGGCATATCTGCTGTCCTCTTCTATAAAGTTTGACCTGTTTAAAATAACAGATTAATCTTCATTCCTTAAATTCATGATTAACTCTTATTGGAGAACAATTCTGTTCATGTCTGGTTAAAATAATTCTATTCAATGAGAAGTAACAATATGTAATTTACATCATGTATTCTGTGATACAAAAGATCGATAATACCTTCTGATCACATTTAGGATTTAAAGTAATAAATTATAACTAAATTCCAGATGGAGAAGAATCTTTTCTTCTGCTTGATTTTGTTTTATTTACTTTGCATTAACAGTGCTCTTGTTTTGACTTTTCTCAGGATGTTTAGAAAAGGAACAATTTTATTTGCCTATGCAGACAAAGATTATAACGGAAAATTAAAAGAGCCCGTTTGAGATAATGGCTAAGGTGCTGGTCTATAAACCTCAAAACTGAGTTCTAGTCCTGCTTTAGTCATGAAAGCCAGCTGGGTGAATTTTGACCAGTTTCTTTCTCTCATCTCAACCAACCTTGCAGGATTGTTGTTGTAGGGAAAGTAAGATAAGGAAGGAATATTGTGTATATTCTCTGCCTTGAGTTCTTTATACAAAAGTTAGAATGGTGGGATAAAAAAAATATGAAATAGAAACTAAGCCCCTTTAGAAATATTATTTCCTAAATGAACCTTCCTTTGATACCTTCTAACTATGATTTACAAAATGTTACATATTGGATACAATCCATAGTAATCCTTGAAATAGACAGTTAGAATCTTTCCTTTCCTTTCCTTTCCTTTCCCTTCCTTTCCCTTTCCCATTTCCCCCTCTCTCCCCTCCTCTAGATCAGTGTTTCCCAACTTTGACCACTTGAAGAAATTTGGACGCTGGCTGGGGAATTCTGGGAGTTGAAGTCCAGATATCTTCAAGTGGCCAATGTTGGGAAACACTGCTCTAGATCATTATAAATGGAATCTTTCTACAGCTACTAACATCCTACATGTGAACCAATGTAGAATTATAAACAAGGAAAAGTAGAGGCAAAATCTAGAATACACATGGTGACCTTTTGTATACAGACCTTTGGACTATTGCTTCCATGTACATTTGCATAATCAAAGCTTTTGTTTTTGCTTTTCTTTAAAAAAGAATAATTGAGTAACAGTAAGCAACAATAACTATGGATTGGCACTGATCCCAAAACTGAAAGAGCTCTTGACACTATGGAGGTTTTCAAGATGCTCCAGTTCTATACTTGTTCTTTCCTATGCTAGGTTGCCTACCATTATGTTTATGTAATTCTGACAGTGTTCTTAATGACACACTAACAGATTGTAAAACACGCTGCTGGCATTTACTTGTTTTTTATATTTTTAAAACAATGTCCTTCATGTAACAGTAGTTAAGCGCGGCAGAAGGACATCATTAGAGCCATGGTTAAACTGTAATTTACACCATTAGGAAGGCAGGAGCAATTTTTATTGCCTGGCAATTTTCTTGCTGAAATATTTGGACCATATGGCTCAATTTGTGTAATAACCTTAATTTCAGCACCCTTCAGGTTTGCATTCATCTCCTACAGAATGGTAAAATGCGGTTTAGCAGAAAAGGCAACTGTCTATACTTAGAGAGTTGAGATTAATAACATGTCACGTCCTGTTTTTGGTGAAGGAATTCGAACAGCCGCCAGATGGTATCTCTGCAAATAACTGTCAGGGGTCTTGATCTAATCAATACAACGTATTAATACATCTCCCTTCACTCTTCCTCAAGGGGCTAGTGCTCAACATCTGGAAAGATTGGGGGGATCGCCAAGTAGAAGGCTGAGTCTTTTCAGAATCAAACTGAGCCCAATTAATTTTTCATGTATACTTGATAACTATTTCATAATGAGATATGTGTCTTGATGGATTTAGGGCTGGCAGGATGGGCTGCGCGGGATTCCTATCCCCATTCAGTCCACTTACAGAAACCAACCCATTAATCAAGCTATCTGGCATAAAACTGAAATCTCAGCTCAGCAAGAGATCAATAACTATCTTTACACCCACATTCACAGAGAGAGAGAGAGAGAGAGAGAAAGGAGGAGGGTGTAAAGGAAAACACACTTGTGGGCAAAGTTATCAGCCATGACTTTAGTAATCGTTGCAGCAAAAAATAAACCTCGCAAGCTGTAATTACTGAATGGGAACAATCTACAGGAAAATTCATTACGTGGTTCCTGTCAAAACCACCTTTTAGGCTTTTAAATATATAATGTAATGTGACTTTTTAGAAACACAAGGCACCTGGCTGATGTTCAGTGAGATTATTTTAATTGCCATGACTAACTTTTATACAATCCAGCTGATTTAGACAGCCATTTTCAAACAGCTGTGACAATTGCCAAATAGAAGATGATGCCCATAACAAATAGCTAGATAGGGAGAGATCCATGCAAGGTTTGATTTGGCTGGGGGTGGGGGATGGAAGTGCGGAATTGTTCCCCACAGCTGGCAAGCAGAGGAAAAGGAGGTTGCTATGTAGAACAAGACCACTGACATGCATGCACAGTGTCAAAAACCAAAAAACCAGAAGGCAGTGCCTATGGTGCTAGCAAGAGAGCTGGTTTGGGGACGTGAGTGGGGAGAAATACCCACTATCAGTTCTATAGAACCAGTCTGAACAGGGAGCCACTCACCTCTGCCACTATTTTATCTAGAGGGCAATTGTTGCAACAGGGCAGTTGCAACAGGTGACAGTGATTCATGTCCTCATCACCTCATGCTTACATGCTTAGGCTTACTGGAATGAGCTTCACAGAGGCTGTCTCTGAAAATTGAAAGTTGCAGTTGGTTCAGAATGCAGTAGCCCAGTTGCTAATAGGGAGGAGGTCTATTCAGTAGCATTAGAGTAACAACTTCACTTGCTGCATTACTTGGAATATTGGGCAAGTTCAATTTTTTTTAAATAAAATATAAATATTGTAAATAAAAGCATGCTTTGCAATAAAACCAAGCATGGAATGTAATAACAACACCCATGATTAACTTATTCATCATGCAAAACCTGGTTTTAAAATTGAGTTCTTGCTTTTTTGGTGAAAATGGGCATAGCAGAACAATCTTGGGGCAGTGCCTTCCAAAACCTTGGGAGGAATCTTCATCTGGACCCTGCAAAATGAGGACATCTTTTCTGGTAACCAAACTGCTTATATTGAGATAGATGAGCCTTCATTCAGTCCCATGCTGTTTTTCAGGATTAAAATCAACATCTTACCCTGTGCCAGGAAAACAACTGATATGTTTTATAACACAAGAATGATATTCCTCTGTATCATATACTAATTAAAAGTTTGGCTCCTCCATTTGGTAAAACTTTAAGGTATTCCTGAAAGATAGCTGCAGGTAGAGTATATTACAAAAGTGGCATCAGAATTTGCTTTACTTGCTAAGCGACTTTGAAATGTTTAAGGAGTCACAGCAGAGATGTCTTTTTATATAACTAAAGAATGAGGAATTATTGCCAAGGCTACTAATTTAGAAATAGTGGCAACTGGTTTTATTTATTTATTATTGCGACTTATATGCTGCCCAACTCCTTGGGCTGCTAACAGCAATATAAAAAGAATAAAACAATTATAAAAAACCCTTAATTCATCCATTCAGACAGGACTAGATGGAGCCACTCACTGGCTTCAGGCCTGTTGGAAAAGACATATTTTTACAGCCTTTTGGAAGGCTAGGAGGGTGGGTATCGTGCAGATCTCAGGAGGGAGTTGATTTCACCAAGCTGGAGCTGCCACAGAGAAGGCCCTCCCATGCAGTCCCACCATCTGACACTGTCTGGGTGAAGGAACTTTGGGAAGACCAACTCTGTGAGCCCTAACCGGCTGCTGGGAGGTATGTGCCAGAATGCGGTTCCATACATAATTTGGTCCTAAGCCATGTAGGGCTTTAAAGGTGATAACCAACACCTTGAATTGTGTCCAGAGACCTATTGGGAGTCAATGCAGCTTGTGGAGTGTTGGTGTTTTCAGGATTTAGCATATCCTGAGGTAATGTCTCAATGCAGAAGAAAGGCCTACATAAAGAATGCTGAGTCATTCTGAGGCAATTAAGCACGCAGCAAGTGAAATCAGGTGAAAAGTCTTTAAATATGCAAGAGCTCCCTTCTCTTGCTTTCTCTCTGATATCTGATCCTGATCTGTGTGAAGTGTGTTCTGAAGTGACTGTATTGCTGCATTGATGTGTTGGTTCCTGTGAGTTATTGTAACTGAGATAGTTGTAGTGAGATACTAGTGAGATACCTGGGTGATATATGTATAGTATAGTATAGTATAGATAATATACTATGTATGGTACATACTATGTATGTATAGTATAGATACAGTAGTAGTATGTACAGTATAGATACAGTAGTAGTAAATAATTAAAAATAAGAAGTAAATATATTTTTCCAAGACTTCCTACTGCTGCTGTGTTTCATTGGAGACTTCAACTCCATATCTACTACTCTGTGGCTGGCTGGTTGGGTTGGTTAGCTTGTTGGGCTGGTTTGTTGCTTGGGCTGGCTAGTTTCCGCAAATGCAGCTCTGATAGGTGTAACATGGGTGTACCTAGGTACACCCATAACAGCTGATGTGGCTGCATTTGGACCAACTGTAGTCTCTTAACACTTTTCAAGAGTAGCCCCACGTAGAACACATTGCAATAATCGAGACATGAGGTGATAAGGGCGTGAGTGGCTCTGAGTAGATTCCTGATCCAAATAGGGCCTCAACTGGTGCAGAAGATGAACTTGTACAAAAGCCTGAGAGATGATGGTCCAGTCTCAGCTGTGGGTCTAGGAGGACACCCAAGTTGCTGATCCCCTCTGCAGGGGTTAATATTCCTCCCCCCCCCAAGAGCCAAGGATGGATGGATCAAACTGTCCTTCAGCAGCAATGCCTACAGCCATTCAGTCTTGTCTCGGTTGAGTTTGAATCTGTTAACACCCATCCAGATGCTCACATCCTCTATGTCCACTGCTTCGCCAAATTGGCACGGGGTTATTATTTGCACAATTATCTCTGATGCACAAGGGATAAGTGTGCAAATATACTTTTGGTCACTACTTCCACCTTGGAACCCAGAAATAGTTTGGGGTCAAGGAACACTTACTATCTGCAAGATATACCACTACCAAGCTATTAAAATTATCAGATCCAATAACAATAGAATCTTATATACTGAATCTTATAATTTCTGTTGAAAGATGCAATGTAACAATAGTCAAAATATTTTTTTTTATCTTAAAATTGAATTCAAATAATATGAATAATCTGGGAAGCATGTATCGGAAGGGAGCATTTGATATGATCGAGAAAATAAATGCCTCTCTATTTAAGAATTTGTTCTACCTACCGTTAGTCAAGTTAAAATACTTGAAGAGAAATTTTATCCATTTAAACATTGCAGTATTGTTGTAATATTTTTCTAGGCTTCAGGAGTTCACAGTTGTTTGGCCCAATCCAGTCTGGGAACACTGGAGAAGTTATCACCCATCAAGGTAATTACTTTCAAGTTGAAATAATTACTCCATCAATGTTAATGGTCTTTCAACTTCAATAAAGCACTCACCTGCCGATAATCACCGCTAACCTCTTGCTCTCTTGCAATTCCCTCTCTATTTAGCTAGTTATATTGCAGCCGTTAGAGTGGTCACTTGTCCTGAACAGCTGCTGAATTTCACTTTGCTTGGCTGTGAACCATAAAAATATTAGTCATCTGTGTATGATTTCCTCATAACCCAGAAGCCCTTGCAGAGCGAAGGATACAATATTCTAACTTGAAGAGGGCATGTCTGGGGCAGCCATCTTGCTTCGGCTGGTAGCTATTTTCTCTGATAACAGCACAGCAATTCAATTAACATCTGTCCCCTTACTGCCACTTGCAGCTTTTGGTGTTTGCTAAGTGACACATGGTCTAAATTAGTGCTATACAGTTCAGAAGCAGAATATTTAATACGTTTTCAAAAACATTTCCATAACTTTGTTGTAAAATAGTCTGTTGCACAATGTGCACAGTCCAATTTCCTATTTTTAGTATCTCATTGGTGATAACGCAGATACATGTATCAATCATCATTTAAAATGCTATATGGATTTTATAAGATTATAAATATGATAATATTACATTTGTGATTTCTATATACATTTACTAGAAAGTATAAGCATCACTGAATACAAGAGGGCTAACTTTAAATATATATGCCAAAAGTCACACTGTTCAGTTTTTCAACCCAAGTTATCTACTTATTGGCTGCAGAAAGAGCATTGCGTTATATGTGATGATCGTGCAAGAAAGATATGGAAGGATTTGTATGAATTAAGAGAAATGAATGAAATGATACTGCATAAAGCAAGGGAAGAAAAGAGGGCTCACATCAATTCAACAAATAGAGAAAAAATTGGGAATCTGCCTGCAAGCATTTCTTAGTTATTGAAACGGATGTCCATGTGCCGCCTCTATGTTGGTTGAAGCAGGCAGGATTCCCTTGAGTACCATTTGTTGGGGGTCAAGGGAAAGGGAGGGTTTTGCCTTATCTTTCTGTTCAAGATCCCCATGTACACTTGGTGGGCCACTATGTGACACAGAATGCTGGACTCAATGGACTTTGGCCTGATTCAACATAGCTCTTCTTATGTTCTTACGTTGGTGAAACTGTCCAAATGATAGTGAATTGGGACTGTACCAGTAGTGGGTTCCTACTGATATGAATGAGGATGCCCACTGGTAATAAAACTGGAACTGTGTGCGCAGTTTCAGGTGTCTGGCGTGCATGTGCATACATGAATAAGTGAGATTTTGCTTCTGTGCATGTGCAAAAAGTAAAATCTTATGAGGGAACACGCACGTGTGTGAGATTTTGGTGATTTTTTTTGCTTCTGTGTCTTCATGGAAGCAAAACAATAGCCAAAATCTCTCTCGTGCATGTGTCCCCTCGCAAAATTTTGCTTTCTGCACATGCGCAGAAGCAAAATCTTACTGTGACACACGCATGCCAAAACCCCAAAGCTGCACATGCAGTGCACTGTAGTGGTGGTAGCAGCAACCCCTGCCTGGACTATACATAGATAAGTTTATTCACAGACACTTCATTGTCACAGACACTTTATTCAATTCCTCTGGGAGAGGATCAGTTATATCAGTTATAAACTGATGGTTCAGTTATATCAGTTATAAACTGATGGTTCACCAAGAGTGGTTGAATAGCCTGTTGTGTAAGCTGCATCCCTAATTACAGTATCTCTTCTACAGAGTGATATTTATATAAAACTCTATTCTATAAAGTTCATTTGCATTTCATAATACAGTAATACCTGATTACACACTATATTAATGCATCTACTCCCTCTTTACGACCTTCTAATCCCTTTTACTGGGATGGAGTCAGGGCAATTGAATGCAGCTGAGCGTTTACGGGCTGGATGCCTTTCCCGAAGACCACACAGAATTTACAGCAAATATTTTTGTCTTTTGTGCTCTAAAAGATAAACATCTGCCATTCTCTAGGATTGAACTCTCAACTTTTCAACTGGGAGATGAGCATCTTCGCCACTGCTGCTGTATGTTAATTTAATGTTAATTAATTATTAACTAAATAAAATTGATATTAATGTTACTATTTTGCATAATATGTACATAATATGGAATTTTCTGCTGTATATAACATTAGAAACTTGATTGAGCCGGGAAGCTATATAAATTTAGTACATAAATAAATATACTTGAAAGAAAACATAAGAATTGAGAATAATCCATTTCCCTATAACCAAAGGTTTGCAAAATACAGATTGTATTCTTTTGCCCCAAATTCAGGTGCTACAACAGAAACAAAATTTAATTCATTAAATGAAGGGTGGGGAAGAAGAGAGAAACTACTCCCCATGGCTTGTTCTATCATTTTAAATCTTGCAAATTCATTATAGGAACATTTATTGGTAATATATCTGCTTTTTATACTTTTGAAATTTTTCACTTCCAGTTTTTTTTAATGGGTTACAATTTTTTATTTTACAGAATAGAAAGTAAGAAGACCAGTGAGATCTCACTTGGGTCTCCTTCATTGGAGATATGCATACAAAAAGGTTGACACGCCCCCCCCTCTTTTTTGTTTTATGCTTGGAATCTACAGATTTCAAAGCAGTTGAATATCAAGGTACCCCTATAATTACAATAGAATTATAGAGTCTTAAAAATATAAATTCAAACAAGAGATTAAGAATGGAGAATGGATCACAAGAATTGTTTAAAATTCAGTACAGTACAGAGTTCTCCAAACTTTTTGGATTGGCAACCCGGGGCAGGGAGAGTAGGGGAGAAAAAGAGGGGATGGTTTTGTGGGAGGGGCAGGTATGTGTGCATGTGTGTGCATGCAAGCACTTGTTGCTCATGTGAGTGCCCACATTGCTCACGTCAGCAAGGCCCTGAACAGCTGCAACACTGAGAGTGGGGCTCTGAGCACTCGCAACACTCACGTGAGGCTTGAAGTCCCCATGCTACTTGACAAGTGGGGCCCTGAGTATCCTTGCCATTTGGGTGAATGGGGCCATGAGCTCCCATGATAATTGTGTGAGTGGGGTTGAGCCTGCTCGCCAACTGGCAACTTATATTGTTCGGTTATGAATAAGCCATGGCTGAGGCCGTCAGGTTAGGGACCCCTGCACTAGTAGACATTTATGGTTAATTATTATTTCATTCAAACCCATTTCAAAGGGCAATGAAGATACACTCTTATAAAATTTGGGATGAAAAATTAATAAAAGGACAAATAAATACTATATAATAGACTACATATATCAGAAGGAGTGTTTACATATGGCAAATTATATGAGATGATTAGACCTAGAACATGTCACAAACATAGAAACATAGAAACATAGAAGACTGATGGCAGAAAAAGACCTCATGATCCATCTAGTCTGCCCTTATACTATTTTCTGTATTTTATCTTAGGATGGATCTATGTTTATTCCAGGCATGTTTAAATTCAGTTACTGTGGATTTAGCAACCACGTCTGCTGGAAGTTTGTTCCAAGGATCTACTACTCTTTCAGTAAAATAATATTTTCTCACGTTGCTTTTGATCTTTCCCCAACTAACTTCAGATTGTGTCCCCTTGTTCTTGTTTCCTATTAAAAACACTTCCCTCCTGAACCTTATTTAACCCTTTAACATATTTAAATGTTTCGATCATGTCCCCCCTTTTCCTTCTGTCCTCCAGACTATACAGATTGAGTTCATTAAGTCTTTCCTGATACGTTTTATGCTTAAGACCTTCCATTCTTGTAGCCCATCTTTGGACCCGTTCAATTTTGTCAATATCTTTTTGTAGGTGAGGTCTCCAGAACTGAACACAGTATTCCAAATGTGGTCTCACCAGCGCTCTATATAAGGTGATCACAATCTCCCTCTTCCTGCTTGTTATACCTCTAGCTATGCAGCCAAGTATCCTACTTGTTTTTCCTACCCCCCCGACCACACTGCTCACCCATTTTGAGACTGTCAGAAATCACTACCCCTAAATCCTTCTCTTCTGAAGTTTTTGCTAACACAGAACTGCCAATACAATACAGATTGAGGATTCCTTTTCCCCAAGTGCATTATTTTACATTTGGAAACATTTTCTCAAGTTTTCTAAAAAAAAGAAAACATGTACAGTACATAGTTCAGTAGTCTTTTAACACATGCCTTTAGAAAACCAAGCAATGGCTAAGGAAAAAATGTAAAAACTGAGATGCATTGAGAACTCTAATTAAAATAATTAATATGTATACTATTGTGCTTTGAAAATTACTGCATCTTTTTCATACAATTCTGTAGTATCAAAACTGCAGTCAGCTACATTAAGCACTTCCACTTGCTACTAGTCAAAATCCTTACCCAAGAGTCTCCTCTCTGTGATTTTCTTCCCTTCAGCCCATCAATATTCTGTTCTTTTCCGTCCTCACCAATGTGGCACATAAAATGTAAAATCTGCCAAACATTATTGTCTCAGATTCCACTTCTGAGGCAATAATATCTATTCAGCTCCAGATTACTGCGTTTATTAAGCTTTGCAACTTATAGTATATGAATAGCATGTAAAAGCTCTTTCTTTCTGTAATAGTTGATTTATTTCTGATTCTGAAGAGTTATGTGGCAAATCTCCCTAATTACCAAACATAAATCATTGATGTCAAGCTAATGTTAATTTTACTATCATGCTTAAACCAGCATGCACTGTAAATGGCATAGATAAAATTATATTTCAAGGGTTGAAAAATATCTGATTTTGGTAGGACTCTCTTCATTCTAGACATTCAAAGCTTAAGGCACCAGTCCAGAATTATGTTTAGTAGAATTTATCTCTGAGTAAACATGCTTCTCCCTAGGATGGCTCATTGGTAATGAAAATGTTTAACTAAGTTTCTTTTGGGTGCCTTATCACTTTTGCTCAATTAAGAAATATATAGGAAAATAACATACTGCAAAGCCAAAGTTAGCCTATATTTACAAAATACCTCTGAGACCATCACAGATCATGTAGCAATTCTTATAAAACATAGATGGAGAGGTGATATAGGAAATTATCAGCATGTCTATTTGCAAATTAAAAAAAGAAAAACTGGGAAGATAGGGAATATCCTGTGAAAGGGCTGGGTGGCTATCAGCTGAATGGAGAACAGACTTATTGCTTTGCCTTCTTGAATATGGGTGATTTGGGACAGAACATGCCATCATAATCACATTTTTTTAAAAGAAAAAAGCAAGTCCATTTCTTCAAGTCATTTTACCAGGTACGCCTATTGGCTCAGGAAGATTTTCCACCCATGTGATAGCCATCATCACCTATATTAACCATATATCAGTTAAAGGACCATACTTGAACAATCTAGCAATTAGCTAGATAGGGAGGTTAATATGTCCCTGAAGAAAGCAATGATAAGCTAATATGTATACAGTCACTTGGAATCAAGCTCAACTCAAATATATTGCTCCTTTTTTAAAAAAAAATCAACTCCTCCCTCTCAAAATAGAACAATTAGATGTGAAAGGCAATAAAGATAGGGCTACTACATACCTTGCATTTGACCATTTCATAATCTGTAGTCCAAAACATTTGGTGCACAACAAATAGGAACATGTATGCTAGTACTAAAGTAATAGTGACTCATTAAGCTTATGAAAAGCATCAAATTATCAGGGGAAACAAAATCTTTACTAAACTGTTCTTTCATTTCTTCTATGCAGGAAGAATATCTCTTTTAAATTGATGCCTACATCAGTTTCAGACAAGGGAAGCTTGCTTTTGACACAATAGTTATATTTCCCCCGATAAATTTTATGGTTTTCTGAAATTCACTGAATTAAACAGCCGACTTATGTTTAAATAAGCAGGTCCTTTGAAATACGTGTAGAAATCCTAAGAGAGGTCAAAAAATGGATACAGCATTTCTGAATACTTAAACTGAATCCAAAGATGATTCACACATTGACTGGTTAATCTAGTACTTACTGGAACTGTTAGTGCAGTAACATCCTGAGTGTTAATTGTTGGGTCATTCTGTTTTTCTTGATAGACAACATGATACTGAGAAATAGCACCATTAGGAGAAGTTGGGCTGGTCCAATTTAAGAACAAAGAATGAGCGCTGATCACTTGTGCTGAGGGAGCTTTCATGCCTGATGGTGGAGCTTCTAGGGTCTGTGTTGAAGACCATGAACTATTCACAGAACCTTTGGAATTCTGAGCCTCGATACGGTATTCATACTCTGTAAATGGCAGAAGAGCATCTGTAGCATCAATAAACTCTAAAGGGCCCTCAGACCAGATGAATACAAGCATTTCCTCTTGAGTCTCCATAGGACGTCTGAAAAGCAGACCAAAAATATTTGATGGTTATTTGGCCAAGTTCAAATATAATGACTAGATCCTAAAGTACACATTTCAAAACTACCACAATCTAGTATAGTTTCTCTGATAAATGTTAATGCTGATCTACAAGATTGCATTAAATGCTCCTCATGTCCAAAACACTGACCTTTTTGAATTCTCCTAAAGAGAAGAAAAGAGAAGAAAAGGAAAGGGAAAAAAGGTGACCATTGCAGGGTTCTTTTTAAGGGTAACATGGAAAAATGTTTGAAATGTTACCAGAAGAATTATGTATTGATTATTTTGGTATTTTATTCATGGGTGTCATTTAGGTGAAAGTTTAATATATAGGAGACAAGTATACAGCCTGCGCACTAAGATGCATACATTAATAATCTGTTTTAGGAGTTCTCTAATTAAGAATAAAAATGCTGAATTGTATGCACAGTCATTAAATAGATGCTTAAAACAAGAACCTCAAAGTTTATCTGATCTAGTGTAAAAGTGAGTAATAATTTGAGTTCTGCAGTCTTTGACTTTTGAAGGTATTTTCATTAAATTCATTAAATTCATTAAATTCATTAAATTCATTAAATTCATTAAATTCAGTTTATTTCCATGGTGAGGACTAATCCCAGCGACCAGTTAGGTCCCATAGAGTTGGCCTTCTCCGGGTCCCGTCGACTAAACAATGTCGTCTGGTGGGACCCAGGGGAAGAGCCTTCTCTGTGGTGGCCCCGACCCTCCGGAACCAGCTCCCCCCGGAGATTAGGATTGCCCCCCCTCCTTGCCTTTCGTAAACTCCTTAAAGCCCACCTCTGCCGTCAGGCATGGGGGAACTGAGATAGCTTCCCCAGGCCTATATTGTTTATGTATTGTATGTTGTGTGCATGTTTTTTCAATTATGGGTTTTAGTTTTAATTATTAGATTTGTATTGTATATTGTTTTTCTATTACTGCTGTGAGCTGCCCTGAGTCTACGGAGAGGGGCGGCATACAAATTTTAATAATAATAATAATAATAATAATAATAATAATAATAATAATAATAATAATAATGGTTTAGAAAATGTAAGGGAAAAACTTCAAACTAAAAAAAAAACCCCATGTGTTTTATTCTGCTTGCCACTGAGAACTGATTCCATATATATATATGTGTATATGTATACATTTTAGTGCAAAATGTCTTTTCGCTTTGATTATAAAAATCAGTTATTGAAGAAAAGTGGAGGAAAAAAAATCATTTTAAGTACCACAAGCCTCTTTTTAATGCTAAGTAGATGTGTTTGCACTAAACAGCATTTCCCTTTAAAAATAGCTGTTTGCTGAATTTATAAATTAATGTTTAGCAATATGGGGAATCTGTAAGAAACAGCTTCCCTGCGCTGAAATATCAAAAATGTCACCAACTGTGAGCTTTTCCACCAGCAAAAGCTGAACAATGTAGCCTGGTTAAAATGTTTAGATCATATTACTGCTGAATATTTAATGAACGAAACTTATGCTTAGGCAAATAGTTCCATCTGTAGTGCTAAAGAGACAGCATATCTTGTATGAATAAACTGTGAACAGAAGTATTTGAGCAATCTCTAATCATTTCAAAAGGCTGAGTATTTAGAATTCAACTGCTCATTTAAGTGGAAGTTTTTCTCCTAACATAGCAAGCAATAAAAGGAGAAGGATGCCATTTTAAAGAAATGTCAGTTGCCTCTACTTCTGCGCTTTTCTTGCCTTGCCACTTACTCCTTAACATATGTAGTCAGATTTTCAATTTTTACCATGGCAAACCTGCATAGCCAATAGCAAAGCCAGTATATTTGAAGTGTTAATTCTGAAAATAAAAGGGATCCTTTAAAAAAATTAAAATAAAATAGAAGATGTCATTCTTTGAGTCGGTGTGTGAAATTTAATTTTGTGGGTTTTGCATAGCTATTATGCATATGGCTTTTTTCATGTGACAATTGTGTGCTCATTATAGAACACTCTCCCTTGGCCTTTGCACATTCAGTCTTAGGTCGGAAAAGAAGCTTGGTGAATGTAATTGGCAAACTCCATGCATGTGATGAAATGTAGTGAGGAGGTGGAACTCACGGGGAAGGGGCTGTATTCCAGAGGAGCCCCTGCCTGATAATTCACTGGGGTAGATCTGTACAATTGGGTATCATCAGCATATTCTTCCTATGGCAGTGGATATACTTACCCAGGGGTCACATATACATGGTAAATAGGAGAGGAGAATTCACTTTTATATTCACTCACTTTACAAATATTGTAACTTTAATGAAAATGGTAAGTGTGTTAGAAATGGCTGACACTAATATATGGATACATCTTGAAGTGTAGACAGAAAGTGGTTCCAATAATCAGAGATGTCTCTTAACTCTTTGCATTATCCTTTATAGTCTGGAGAAACTCTTGAACTCCATTCCCATCTTTTAACCAGTCAACATCTAACCATCCCTCCCCTCTATAGAACAAGTAAATATTGTTCAAATGAAAAACCTCCTTCTAACCACTTTGAATATAAAATATCCTTCTAGCCCCCATTAAATATACTGCTCAAAAAAATAAACACTCAAATAATACATCCTAGAAATGAATGAATGAAATATTATCATTGAATACTTTGTTCTGTTCAAAGTTGAATGTGCACAACAGCAGGTGAAATTGATTGTCAATCAGTGTTGCTTCCTAAGCGGACAGTTTGATTTCACAGACGTTTGATTTACTTGGAGTTATATTGTGTTGTTTAAAGGTTCCCTTTATTTATTTTTTTGAGCAGTGTATAAAATCAAGTCAACCTAATGATAACATGCCTTTAAATCTTATCATTATATTGACTTTATTTTGTATTTATTCTGTAATCAAGTCTCTCTGTGTATAAGCTTGCTTCACACAAATATGCAGCAGCCACATAAATACACACAGATATGCACAGGTTTATGGTTCCGAAATAAATGGATAATAAATATTGCCACCCCTCACATAGTTTTATTCCAATTAAGACTCTAGGCCTTTGAGAAAAAAAAAAGGTTTGTGACGGGGAAGGAGAGAAAGATATCATGAAGGTTAGCATAGAAGAAGCCGAAACCCTTGAAAATTTAGATCTTTCAGTTTTAATGAAAAACTGCCTACTCACTTGCTGGTTAAATAATTTTAATTTGATGTATACATGCCAAAAAGGCAGGGCAGCAAAAGATGAAACAGAAATTACATGCAAAACATCATCTAAAAATATTGAAGGGTTTTTGTTACAGCAGTCTAAGGCTGTGTATGAACACTGCATGGAAAAAAAAGTGTGCTCACATTCCATTTCTGTCCTTACATATTTCTGATTTCCCCCCCCCATAGCTATCTGAGAAAGATGTGATATTGTTGTTGTCTAAGCACATTTAAACTTCAGCTGAAATAACTGCCAAGTGATTCATGCCTATATAGGTGAATATAACGATTGTATCTGGAGCCCCAGTGCGCCATTTTCATTTCACTTTAAATAAAAAACAAAATGTATCTATGTCAGTCAGTGCCCTTCTGCTGTACTCCGAGGTATCAAACAGGCTACAATTATGATTGTGAAGTGATTGTGTCACATTGGAGGAAGGTTTATTGCTTTCGAGTCTGCTAGGCAGTAACACATTCTGTTTCATATTACTCTTTATATCATTGTTTGGCTGTGACTGGAATAATCAAATGCCATCAAATGCTGTCAAATTCAATTTACAATATTTTCCACTTTCTGCATTATATTTCCTGCTTTCCCTTTCCCTGGCTGCTATGGAATTGCTGCTATAATCGTCAGTGTTGTTTACAAAATCAGCAGAATGAAAATGTGTTGCGGACTGTGAAAGATACTTTATTTCCTTTTATACACAATTGGGGCTTAATCTATTTGGTCATACAATTAGCATAGAAAAGGGAAACGATTCCAAATCGAGCCACATTTTACAAACTACTAGAAGCCTTCAGCCAAAATACTAGCAAGTTGGTTCAAGAAAAGACATACTAATATCAACTGCCTTTTAAAGAATCAATCGCTCCTTGACAAATAGTACAGAAGCAGCCAAATCAAGTTTGACCAAGTTCCTTTGTCACTATGAAGATCTTGCACCTTCAAGCATCAGCCTGATTATTGTTTTCCTTGCTAAGCCATTGTCATTGGCAGTTATTGCCTAGCCTAATGAGCAATTTTTCTTTTTTCTGTCACTCCTTCCTTCAACTCCATGGGTCATCATTCCACAGCAATGATAATTTTCAGATTAATGCCTAGTTCTTCCTATTTAGGGATCGCCTTCTGCTGCACGAATCCCAGCGACCGGTTAGGTCCCACAGAGTGGGTCTTCTCTGGGTCCCGTCAACTAAACAATGCCGCTTGGCGGGACCCAGGGGAAGAGCCTTCTCTGTGGTGGCCCCGGCCCTCTGGAACCAACTCCCCCCAGAGATTAGAATTGCCCCCACCCTCCTTGCCTTTTGTAAGCTACTTAAAACCCACCTCTGCCGCCAGGCATGGGGGAATTGAGATGCTCTTTCCCCCTGGGCCTTTACAATTTCATGTATGGTATGTCTGTATGTATGTTTGGTTTTTTATATTAATGGGTTTTTAATCATTTTTAGTATTTATTGGATTATTATTGTACATTGTTTTATTATTGCTGTTAGCCGCCCCGAGTCTCCGGAGAGGGGCGGCATACAAATCCAATAAATAAATAATAAATAAATAAATTTATTTTCTTCAAACTGCTTTTTACTCCTTCTCATCCTTTCCTCTTAACTTGTCATCTATCAGCATTCATTGCAGCAGATGTCGGGCCTGCCCGGAGCTTCTGGCGAGGGGCAGCCCATCACCTTCCAAAAGGTACCCAAAAGGAGATCACACAGTTGCTGTTAACACCCAATTCTGCCCCCTTTTTTGCCATCTCAGTGACCAAAGGGATTTAAGCCAATTGCCATAGCCCTATGTCTCTAATAACAGCAAAGCACCCCCTAACCTGTCCTGTCCCCAAATCCTAGTCTGGAGTAAGCGAAAAAATGGCTGTCACGTAAAGGTGAGGCAGCCGTAAAAAAAATTCCTACTCGGCCCCAAAATCTGACCATCAAAAGCTGACAGAAAGGGGAGGGTGGGCGGGTGCCTGAAACATGGTCCATAAGCAGAAGGAAAGGGGGGATGGCGGTGAGCCAGCCCCTCTTATACAGGGATCACCGCACCCACTGGGTGCTCTCACATGTTCATGTGAGAGCGCCCTCAGCACTCTGCAACAGCGGCTGTGTTTTTCTGGCCCTGCCGCAAATACGTTTACTTTCAATTCTACAGAATTGCTGTCATTTTTCAAAAACAATTTTCCCAACATACCAACTTTTCTTGCTTGAACAATTGAACATTCTTATCAATTATATTTTCTTGATCAATGAATACAGAAGACTTCCTGCACAACCCTAATATATCACAGAAGTCTGGGGCAAGCAAGCCATGTGCAAGTTTAAAATAGTGTAGAAACATGTACACAATACTAGTGACTTGTTCTTCTAATTGGAGTTTCTTGAACTTGGTGGATAAAACACCAAAGTATATCTGATCATAATTAATGCTGACAAAAGAATTACATTGCAAAATAAAGCTAGAAGAGTTTTAATGCAGACGCAGATTCTGCATCCAGCATGATGCATATTTAAAAAAGCTATTTGATCCATCTGCATTCAAAAAGTCTCACTGAGACTTGATTTAAATGTTATTTTTGCCATGCTGAAAATTCAATTCATGGTTAAGTCTCAAAATAGCAGTAATGTTAAAATACTCTTTTTATAACAGAGATGATATAATCTTTCTTCCATAAGCACTATGTCTTTCTAGAGACCTTTGAATGTTTTGCTTAACTGCCTAGGACTTCCCAGTGAAAGGCTACCAAAATTTTTACTACCACAGTGTGGGCGTGGCTTATGCAGGACGCCCTGCATTTTCTTTCAACATCTTTCAGTGCAAATTGGGTGCTCTGTGGTGGAGCTCCATTTTTGCTACCACACTGCGTTTCCCCCCATCCGGGCTGTAGCCTACCCCTGGGGCTACCCATATTGAAAAAACCTTCAACTTCACAGAAAGCATCCACTGCATCATAAGGTCTATAATATTTAAGGTTTAAAAGTACAAAACTTCAAGAACTACCTGTAAATAAAGTAGTTTGTAATTATCCCATTGGGGTTTTTGGGAGGTAACCATTTCACATTTATATATGTTGGTCCAATGGCTGAAATGACAGGAGGACTCAAAACTTCAGGAAAGGCTTCAGCAGTGGTTGCATATACTTGTTCACCAACTCCGCAGTCAGCTAGAAGAATACAAACCAGATCTTAGGAATCATATTGCCTGTCAAGCATGCAAAGTACTCTTATAATTGTCGATGAGTCAAGAACTAATATCTCTTAATGAAAACACGTCTCTTTCAAATCATTGTAACCATGTAATAAAAAATAAAATACATGGGGTCTTGAGGCTTCTAGTAGAAAGTCCAGACAAAATTATTTTATTTATCTATTAAATATCTACATTACCTCTCTTATCTCTGGGCAGTTAACACCATTCATCAGAGAGTTCGGTAAATAAGAAAGGAAAGTACAGTGGTCCCCCGATTATTGCGAGGGTTCCGTTCCAGGACCCCTCGCAATGATCGGTTTTTCGCGAAGTAGCGCTGCGGAAGTAAAAACACCATCTGTGCATGCGCAGATGGTGTTTTTACTTCCTCCGCAGCAGCGAGGAGCCGAAGATTGGGGTTTCCCCGCCGCCCACGCAAACTCCTCGCTGCTGCCGCGCCCGCCGCTGGTCTTGTCCGCCCGACGCTTGTCCGCCGCCTGCCTGCCCGCCGCGCGCCTGCCCTTCGCCCGCCCGCCCACGCCGTTCGCTCGCGCCGCTTCCCAGCTGAGTCCTGAAGCGAACTTCCGCGTTTGGCTTCAGGACTCAGCTGGGAAGCGGCGCTGGGGTTTCCCTGCCGCCCACGCAAACTCCTCGCTGATGCCCGCCGCTCGCCCTCCCGCCAGCAAGAGGGGGAAGACCCAGTGAAGCCGCCCAGCAGCTGATCTGCCCGGCGCCATCTACGCATGCGTGGCCATAGAAAAAAGGGCACGCATGCGCAGATGGTGTTTTTACTTCCGGGTTGAAAAATCGCCATATAGCCGTTTCGCAATGATCGGGATCGCAATACCCGGGGGATCACTGTATACTATTCATAGCATCTTCCAAATCAAGCTCAGCCCCTGTTGTCTTACGAGACAGATCCATGCAGCTTGTTGTGATTTATTTCTGAAGGGTTTTATTTATTTGCCAGTCTAGCCTTGAGCTATGGTATTCTACAGAATTTTCCATCCCAATATTGTTCAGACTCAAATTGACATGTGCATGTAAATGAAATAAAATGTTATCCAAACTGAATTTAATTGGATATGTCCATGCAGGTTTTTTGGCAAACAGTATTCCTTCTGAGACTGTTTTCATGTCCTAATTTGTTTATAGTTTCGTGGGGTTCCTGAAGGTCTACCAACCAAATACTAACTAGAATTAATTCTGATTACAGTAAGCCCTCACCTATCGCTGGTGTTACGTTCCAGACCCGGCCGCGATAGGTGAAATCCGCGATGGGGAATTTATCGACTGATAGTACTTATTTAAGTATTTATATTGTAATTGTTTGGTAAGTTTTCATTGTTTTAAGTGTTTATAAACCCTTCCCACACAGTATTTTATTTTAGATACAGTATTTAAATACAGTATTTACAATTTTAGATATTTTTTTTTGAAAAACCTGCCGATCGAGTTCCGCGGGCTGTTTAAATCTGCCGATCGACTTCCTCAGAAACTCGCGAACCAGCGAAGATCCGCGAATGATTTTTCTCATTAATATTTCTTGAAAACCCGCAATGAAGTGAAGCCGCAGTAGGTGAAGCACGATATAGCGAGGGACTACTGTACTTTCTGAGCCTATACAATATTGCCTAAAAATTGCCTTTCCCCCCCTTGAAAATGTTTCTTTAGAAATGGCGGTTGCAAGGACAGACAAATACCATACATTTCTCATGATAGCAGGAACGACAATTAATAGTGAACACATGAATTTCCATTTGCCTTCTTAGTTTCTGCACTGTATGGTGTGTTTCTCATAAGTTCCGTTCAAACATGTCAAATAAATTGATATCAAAGTCTGCTCATAACACATAGTAAGCTGACACAAACATAGAAACATAGAAGATTGACGGTAGAAAAAGACCTCATGGTCCATCTAGTCTGCCCTTATACTATTTCCTGTATTTTATCTTAGGATGGATATATGTTTATCCCAGGCATGTTTAAATTCAGTTACTGTGGATTTACAAACTACGTCTGCAGGAAGTTTGTCACAAAATCACAAAAATAAGAATCAGTGAGTTGCAATACTCATTCTTTCTTGCTTACTGTTTTGCTTTCTGAAAATCAGCCCTTTGAAAAATATTGGCTAAACTTGTGCTTTTTTAAATGTATGCCTAAGCTCAGTTATCAGTCCTTATTAAAACCTTATCTGTTTGGCAATGTATGATTTACAACATCCCTTATTTAAGAATACAGACAATGCAAGATACTTTTGGAAACAATTTGGTTTGGGGCAATATTATGATAATGATGATGATGATTTTCCATAGATTTGGTTTGTTTTTCAATGGAGGAATGCCACTTGCAGAAGCCCAGAGGCCAAGCCAGTCTCATATTCAATACCACCTGAAGAATTCCATTATGCTGTACCCATGTTAACAAAACCCATTACATTTCTTATAATTCTAAATAAGTGAGAGTTTATCCTTCTGTTTCCTATAAATAATAAAAGGGATATATAAATTACTGATGTAGCATTAATTGGGAATGGATTTTCTCCGATGTGTATTTCTAGAACAATTTTAAAAAACACCTTGTTTTATGTTTTTCATAAAAAGAGCTGACATTCTCCCAAATGTGAACTATTTAAATTTTCTATTGAAATATTCATGATACAATATGGAGATGTGTAAAATAAATGATTCAATCCTAGGTTTGCTTTTACTAGGTAAACATTTAGGAATAAGATGTTATTCTGTTATTTAAACAGAATATGTTTTGCAAAATTGCACTGTCTTCCAATAACAAAATGGAATTACGTAACATCTTACCATTCTGGCATGCTTGAATCCTTATCTCATATTGGGTGCATGGATCAAGTCCACCCAGAACAATGAATTTGGACTGCCCAGCTGGTTTTACAAGTGGGGAGGTACTGCCAGCATCGAGTAATATATTGTACTCCAAAGGTACATTGCTCTTAAAAGTCCCTGTAATAACATAAATAAAATAAGTTAATAGAATGTTATTGAATTGGAAATGGTTGGAAGAAAACTTCCTATATTTTAAAATAAAAGCAATGATTTTGAAACTGCTATAGCATTGATATTCTGATGAGTGAATGGAATGAAATGGGCAGATTTACTAAACTCAGTGGGGAAACCACATGATTTGGTTAGTTCCAGAGTTCATACATTTATGTCAGAATGAAAGGAACAGTAAAAGCAAAAGTGAACTAATTTACCCTAAGTACAAATGGCAGTTTTGTTATTTGGTGTCAAAGTTACCGTGAGCACAATGACAACCTGCCATAATGCATTTTCATGTTCACTAAAGAACAAGGATTTAGTTGGTTAATATTCCCAGCAATACTCTTTTTCATAATTTACAACAACTAGATGCTGATGGGTTATTTAACATTTATGAAGTTAAGATGTACGTAATCAGAAAGTTGTGATTATCTTTATGAATTAAAAAAGTTAAATTATTATGTTTTTTCCCTCTTATGACTTCATTGCATGGCAAGTGCAAATTTTGTAACAGGACAAGTCAAATAAACAGCATCTCAATTGTGTCCTCTGCAATTCTTCTTCATACTTGCACAGTGAAAAATGGACAAGTCAATGGAAGAGGATCTTGAATTGTTCAATACTATATTCATTTTAAAAGAAATATGTCCCGGAAGGAAAATGTTTAAACAAAAATAGTTGCTTTTAAATGTTATGTTCAGGATTCTTGATTAGAGACATTAGTAGAATCAACTGGCAACAGAAACTATTAATTTTGAAATACATTTTCTCAACTAAACCTGAAATGGTGGTATTTCAGATTCAATCTTTAATTCTTTTAGAATTTCATTTTAAGGGTTTTCATTCTTTGGATTAATATAAAAGAAAATGTTTCCATTTATATTTATTATTGTATATCTATCTTATCATAAAGCCAGAATATATTACACTGCCTTATTAATTACTTAAAGTAACTTAATTAATAAATTAGTTAATAATTGCTCTTAATACTGGCTTTGTTTTGTACAAATATAGAGCAAGTATATAGTAGTAGATCAGGAAATGTCAATAGAGAAGGAAGGCAAAATGATTGATAAATTATTATTTTATTTTTTTAAAAAAGCTGTTAACCAAGGTTAACAATTACTTGTCCACTTACACAGTTTCTAATTTTGGTTTTCAAGCAACAGTGTTATATGCTGCAAGTACTGAAATTAGTGAAGCAGAGGAGATAGCTGAACTATTATAGAGAAGTTCAAATGGCAAAGAGCTGGCAGTTCAGTTAATCTGTAACATTAAAGAATGACCTCTTAAGTCTGTTGGGTGAAATGTTGAGAAGATACTGGAAGGCCATTTCTCTGCTTCATTATAACCAAGGAAAAATGTCTTACAACAAGAAAAAAATGCAGCTTTATAAACCCTCAAAACTTATTCTAGTACTTTATAAACCCCCAAAACTTATTCTAGTTATGAACCCTCAAAACCTATTCTAGTTTAGAAGATATATTCCAACAGAATTTTAGGTTGGAAAAGTAAGGATAGCCAGGATCAGAAACTATAGGTGAAACTCAAAAAATGAGAATATCGTGCATTTATCCCCAAATCAACAGACTCTGGAAAATTTGCATCTCATTTGGAAACCAAGGACCCAGAGTATGGAGGAAGAATGGAGAGGCACACACTGCAAGGTTCTTTAGGTCCAGTGTAATGTTTCTACAATCTGTGTTGATTTGGGGAGCCATGTCATTTGCTGGTGTTAGAGATAATACCATGGTAAGATAATACCATGGTTTAAACATCCAAAGTAAAATAAAAGGAGACTCAATGGATATGTACTGGTGGGTCCTTATGCAATCTAAATTTATTAAAAAGACAAGGAACTCAAATGCCAAAATGTTGTTTCTTTTCATAGAGGAAGAATACTGTGACCACTAGCCTCTCATTAACACTTGATGAATAAAAAGTAATTTTATTCTAGGAGACAATATCAATTAAAATGACTATCTCAGTGGGAGAATCACTGTTAATCCTTATTTTAAAACTTGATTTCAAAAGAGAGAAATACTGTATATCATTTCTATATAAAGTATTAAAAGCATAAGAGAGAAATTATCCATGGAAAAAGTAAACTCTACAGAAAATAAGGTTCAATCTGACATAAATACTTCCTGCAGGGTGTGTAATGTCATTTTATAATAGTTATTACGTAGGGAGGAATGCAGTACTACTTTCAATTGCTCCTATCACCACCTGCTTTTTCATAGTACTGTACCGCATTTCTCAGGTCCCAATTTTATGAGTTGCCTTTCCTTTACAATTTAGCTTTTCATGGGTAGTCTTAGATATAGCAAAGCCTCATATTTAATTGTCAGGATCTTGTAAAAATATTTTATTGTGATTTTTCAAGTTCTCAGTTATTGATCTCTTGGTCAACACCATTCCACGCATCCTCAACCTATCCGCATTCTGTATCTAAGAAATCTTTATATTTAGCCTCTTGTTATTGGACCTTTGTAAAAACTTTCCTGCTTCATCAAACATTATGTTTCTACTTAATTTTTCAGATAATAAGCCTAATGGATACACTTTATGATCAGCAACAAACAGCAGGCTTAATAATTCCTTAAAATGCATTATTGTTTAGAATTACTGATTAAAGAAGATAGATTTTTGATATATTCTTCCTTTTTTCCGTGCTCTAATCTAGACTATGGTTCTCAACCATCTCCATCAGATAACTCAGTAAATTATCAATACAATATAGCAAAAAGCAGGTACATAAAATTCATGTACAAATTGTATGTCACAGAAGCGAGTATACCCCCTCACATTTTGTAAATATTAAAGTATATCTTTTCATGTTACAACATTGAAGAAATGACAGTTGGCTACAATGTAAAGTAGTGAATATACAACTTGTATAACAGTGTAAATGTGCTGTCCCTTCAAAATAACACAACACACAGCCATTAATGTAATTAGTGTATTCATTTCTGTGACGTATTGTGCATCCATGCACACAAATCATTTTGTGAAATAACAAGAAGAATTTTTTATAATTTAATTAATGATTCCCAGGTTTGGTGATGGGTGGCAAGTGCCCTCACCTATCACAACTGGTAGGAAATGCAATATTTATCACACATTTCATCAGACAAAGAAAGTGGATATGCTAGACAGGGAGAAATTGACATCAAAATTGTAATTATGAATAAGCTCTTATGAATAAGTTTATGAATAAGTTTTTCTTTTAACCCAAAAAAGAAAATATGAATGATTTCTTTGACAACATTGTTCAATGTTCCAGGGAATACACACAAGCTTTACAAATATACATGGCTATCAGCTGCTTAACATGTCAATGATAGGGTTGAATTCTTGGTGTGTGAGTGAACCATGCTGTACTTACTCAGCACATTAATTTCTAAGCAAGAGCTTCTTATAAGTCTTTCTCTTCACATCCCTTAGAAAAATACCTTGGTAATAGGACTGTCCTTTTAAAGTGATTGGCAAGTTTCTGTTTCAAATATTATTAACGGGTCTAAGTAGAAAAATCTTGGATCAAACCAAGATCCTATAGTGCCCCCATCTGTGTCCTTGTCAGGCACCCCAGGAAGTGCATAAAATAAAATAAAAGATGACAGCTGACTGTAATTATCTATTCCCCTATCCCTAGCAGCAGATATTTTACATTCACTTCCCACATGGCAATGTACACTAAACTATGAGAATCTACTATAATTTCTTATCTTTAAGTTTTAAAACGTATCAATTCAAACAGATAAAAGGGAAAGGAAAGAACAGAGGAAAGTTTTTTATTCTGATCCAAAAGAACTTAGCTTTCCTTTTTGACTAGGATTACCATATAAAAATTGTTGTTGCAGCCTGTCGGCCGCTGGCCCCTCCAGCAGCCAAATCAGAGAAAAAGGCTTGGGAGTCAGCACTACTGTCAGGTAAACCTGGAAGCTCTGAGGGGAAAGAGGGAATGGAACTGGCAGAGAGAGAGAGACAGAGGCAGAGCCTAAGCCAGTGATGGCGAACTTATGGCATGGGTGCCACAGGTGGCATGTGGAGCCATATCTGCTAGCACGCAATCTGTTGCCCTACCTCAGCTTCAACATGCATACGTGTGCTGGCCAGTTGATTTTTGGCTTGCACAGAGGCTCTGGGAGGGCGTTTTTGGCTTCCATAGAGCCTCCAGGGGGATGGGGGAGGACATTTTTACTCTCCCCTGGCTCCAAGTAAGCCTTTGGAGCCTGGGGCCGGCAAAATACAAGCCTACTGGGCCCACCAGAAATTGGGAAACAGGCCATTTCCAGCCTCTAGAGGTCCTCTGGGGGGGGCAGGGGAAGGTGTTTTCACCCTCCCCAGGCCTTGGATTATGGGTGTGGGCATTTGCGCATGCACGCACGCTCTTTCGGCACCTGAGGGAAAAAAGGTTCCCCATCACTGGCCTAGGCCATCCATCAGCTCTCAAATTGAGAGTCAACATCCCCCAGGTCTGGAGGTGATTAATGAAAAGGAAGAGGAAGATCCGGGTCCAGTATCAGTATTGGGCTGCAGCATGGACGATCCAGTACGCCGTCCCGGTAGGAAAAATGGAGATGCGCATGCATCTCTGCAGCCCCAATGTGTGCACCAGTGTGCGCATGAGATTTGGCTTTTGCACATGCACAGGAAGGAAAATTTTTGGTGGTTTTTTTCTTCCATGCATGTGCGGAAGCAAGGAAATTGCCCAAAATTGGCGACATCTCATGCATACGTGCATCCTCGCATGAGAATTTGCTTCCCATGCATGCGCAGAAGCTAAATCCCATGCAAGCACGCATGTGCCTGCACACCAGATGCGCACACACCGGTCACTGGGAGCGCACCAGTAGCAAAGTAGAAGAGCCACAGCTGATAATGAGATGCCACCCTAGCTCTGGAAAATAAAAGCAAGAGGAAAAGGTGAATAAGTGTGGCAGACAATTATTAATCTTCCAATTGGCCGGACTTGTTAGCCTGTGAAATAAACTTTTTGCTAGGACTGCTGTCATTCCTCATAAAAGACTCTATTGAGTTCAAGTCAGAAGATTTGTCGTGTTTGGGGAGCTGGGTAGATATTAATTCAGATACCTGGCAAATGGTACCAGTGCCTTCTATATAGCTTGAGATCATCCAGATATTTGCAGAACATGTTTGGTCACCAATTTTTTTAAATTAAAAATTCTTGGTGTAAACAACCTGATCACACAAAAAAATTCAACACAGAATCACTTTAGCTAGTTTTAGATCTGCACAGGGATTGGACTGTTAAAGTGAATACTCAAAGCTTTCATAGAAACTGATTATCAAAACTGAGACAGTACAGGACACTTTGCAATGAAATCAGCTGTAAGTCAAATTCATCTACTTTCCCCTGGGTTTTTAAATCCTTTTAGGCAGTACGGTTGGAGGGGAGTGAGTTTAATTTAAGATTTTAATCTTTTTCATATATTATAGCATTTCTATAATGGATTTTATGCTTCTAAAAACTAAAAGATTGACAGCTCAGGATATTATAGATCTATTAAGAATTGATTCAATGGACATACAGTAATATTTACTATGCCAGGCATGCATGTAAATGCTTACCTGGTAACTTTATATTTAATGCTTTTATATTATCTTTTCATCTGGTGACCTTTGTGCAAGGTGTAAATATTTTAAAATTTTAAATAATTTGGGATTAATACTGAATATTAAAATGGTTATTATGTTTTTAGCTGTATTTGAATATTTTTCATAACAGAAATGAATTGACTTTTTTTTAAATCCTAAATTATAAACAAGCTAATTTGTTATATATCAACATTACTTTTTTAAATAAATAACAATATTACTTATAAGCATCTTTATCCCTCCCTCCCCCCTCCCTCCCCCCTCCCTCCTCCCTCTCTCTCCCCTCTCCCTCCCTCCCTCCACCGCCTCTCTTTCCTCTCTATCTTCATCATCTTGCAATGCTACTTCTCATTACAAAGAACCTAGGATTTATTTTACCTCTCTTTCTGAATTTTTATTGGTCTGTGTTTCATTTGTGGTCATAATACATATTGATTCAATTAAACAGGAAAGAAAAAGTAGCATGGTTATCAGTGACTGTTTTAACCTGTCCTGAAACCAATTTTACTTTTAAAACTAAAATGTAAAACTGAAACAGACTGAAACTAAAGCTACTAGTATAACTCAATGTCCATCATTAAATTAAATCGATAATATGGCATTTTAAAAATATTTGAACAGAGTATAGTTGATTTTATTGCTTAACTATTTCATTAATTAGTTCATCATCTGTTACAGATGACTTAAATTATTTTGATGCCTAAAGTAGAAAAACCGAAAAGGTCTATTGCTGTTATCTGGAATTGATATCTTTTCCTAATACCTGCTTTAGGATTTATATCAGGGTATGTAGATTTAATAGCTGTAAGCTGATGAGCACTTGTAAGCAGAGGCAACCAGAAGCCGATGCAATGGGAATGAGATAGAAGGGTTACTGTCACTTTAAGAAGTTGGGTAAGAAGCTGTTTATATAAGGGAAGCAATTAGAGGGCGTGTCCCTACTCCACACATTGCTGGAGAGACGGAGTAACGACACGGACACAAGAGCTGGATTTAAACTGGGTCATTTTTTATTAACATAAATTTGCATAATTTATTCATTAAATTTGCATAAATTAGCATAATCAACTATGACCCCGGAAATGGACCTGCAGGGTCAAACAAATACTTCCGGGGCGGAAATGACGTTATGACAAAAAACTTCCTGGGCAACTCATGGGCGTATCTCGATGCAAGTCCAGGTGAGGGACCAGTCCATCACCTGCGACCCTGCCATGCTTTGCATGAGGGGGGTCCCACCGGCTACCCCGAATCCGGGAATTAAAGGTGCAGGACCCAAAGACAGGTTCCCCCCAGCTGCTCAGGCAGGCACTCCATCCATGAGCTTGCGGAGAACCTGTCAATCATCCCCAAAGATGCCCAAGGGAGAACGCGCGGTTGCTAAACCACCCAAGTTTTCCGCCCCTAACCTGCCTACCCAAATGACCAAAGGTAAGCCAATTAACCTAATAAATGCAAGCACCCCCTAACCGCACATCCATCTCCTCAGTGTGGAATGGGCGAAAAAACAGCCCGGCTAAAAGGCAGAACTGCAAAAAATTCCCATTCGGCCCCCTAATGGCGACCCCTAAGCACACTGCAAAATAGGGAGGGCGGGCGGGTGTCTGCTCGTGGCTTGCTGTCCGGGCGAAAAGGAAGAGCCCCGGGCCTGCTCGCCCTTATATAGGGCAAGCAGGCCCCGCCCGGACCAATCAGCAGCCGGGCCAGATCAGCGTACTGGAAGGCCCGGAGCAGAATGTCAGCCTGAGACGACGCATGGCCTCGCTGACCCTGAGGGCCCCAAAAAACATGACACAAGTCGCTGCCCTAAAAAGACGGGCCTCGTACAATGAGGCACACAGACTGTCAAAACCCCCGTTAATTAAAGACAGCTGCTCCACCGTCAGAGCCCGACGAGTGTCACCAGGGGCCCCCGCTTGCTCCCTCAGCCAGCCTTCCAGCATCTTCCGGATGCGAAAGTCACCCGAAAAATCTGCAAACCCCCCCGCCTTGGACAGAAAGGCGAGGCTGGCTAACCCGGACCGGATCATCCTAACTGACAGGCCACGCTGCCTAAGCTGGACGCAAAACTCGGCCAGGTGCTCTACAGGGACAGGCCAACTAAGTTGGTAACCCCTGCCCTGCCTGAAATCCCCAAACTCCTACCTGCACGCTGGTATGCCCTGAGGGTGCCGGGCGCTACAGACAAGGAGATTGCCCTGGATGCCTCGTCTCTCCACCACTCTGGATCCCCCCCAGACTCCAGAGGTGGCCGGGGAACGCTTCTGGCAACTCTCGGGCCCACGGGGCCAGGGTCCGAAACCTGGACAACTGACCACGGGACAAGGCATCAGCGACCCCGTTATCCAACCCGGGGACATGCCTAGCCAAAAACAATGCGTTTAGGGACAAGGACCTGTGCACAAAATGGCGGACAAGCCGCATGACCCTGTCGCTCTTAGAGGACAGGGCATTCACCACATGGACAACCGCTAGGTTGTCACACCAAAAGTGCACGGTCTTGTCCCTAAACTGCTCCCCCCAAAGCTCTAAGGCCACTATTAAGGGGAAGAGCTCCAAGAACGTCAGGTCCTTAACCAACAAAGAGGCACTCCATTCCGGAGGCCATGCCGACCAGCACCACTGGTCACCCAACACTACCCCGAAACCACAAGTCCCCGCGGCATCAGAGCAGAGCTGCAACTCAGCTTCCAAAAGAAGCCCGTGCCTCCAGGAAGACAAACCATTAAACCTGACCAAGAAATCCCGCCACACGCCGAGGTCAGCCCTGACCCCAGCGCAGAGGCGGGTACGATGATGGGGCAAACGGAGCCCCTTCATCGCGTCGTATAACCTCCTGGAAAAAGCCCTACCAGGAACAACTACCCGACAGGCAAATTAAGAATGCCCGCCAATTCCTGAAGCTGCCGTAGGGTAACCTTCCGGCAGTGCAGCACCTCGGGATTCAAGATGGCTGCTGCCATGAGGGTCCGGTGTCTCCCGGTCCCTCCAGCAAAGCCTGCTGCCGGGTAAGTACGGTGCTGCAATTGCTGGAGAGACGGAGTAACGACACGGACACAAGAGCTGGATTTAAACTGGGTCATTTTTATTAACATAAATTTGCATAATTTATTCATTAAATTTGCATAAATTAGCATAATCAACTATGACCCGGAAATGGACCTGCAGGGTCAAACAAATACTTCCGGGGCGGAAATGACGTTATGACAAAAAACTTCCTGGGCAACTCATGGGCGTATCTCGATGCAAGTCCAGGTGAGGGACCAGTCCGTCACCTGTGACCCTGCCATACTTTGCATGAGGGGGGTCCCACCGGCTACCCCGAATCCGGGAATTAACGGTGCAGGACCCAAAGACAGGTTCCCCCCAGCTGCTCAGGCAGGCACTCCCTCCATGAGCTTGCGGAGAACCTGTCAATCATCCCCAAAGATGCCCAAGGGAGAACGCGCGGTTGCTAAACCACCCCAGTTTTCCGCCCCTAACCTGCCACGGAGCGGGGGTCAGATCTCTATCTTGGCCCCCCGACTCCCCCCTCTAGCTGCGCCAGCTCACGCAGAGACCGCTGCAGGTTCTGTAAGAAAATGGCGTTCCCCTGTTCTGACAGGTGAACGCCGTCGGCCCGGTAAAGCCATGGCCGGTCTATTGTGATAAGGGAATGGGCCACTACAACCCCACCTAGTTCCCTAACTGTTTTCCCCAGAGCCCTATTCACCCTACGTCTCGCCCGGTGAATGGCCCTAAGGGAAGAGGCGTCCCTCCACACGATCCTAGGTAGGATCTCTGACCACACCACTTGCGTGGTGGGCCACACCTCACGAAGCCTTTGCAGGTCTTTGCGTGCCTGGATGATCAGCGCCAGGCCTCCCAGCATGCACAGGTCATTGCCTCCTAAGTGCAATACCAGCCACCTGGGTGCGGCCACAGGACGCTGCCCACCCAAACCCACCTGGGCACGACCCCGAGGAGCCGCCCCAGCCATACTGCTGGGCGCAGCCACAGAATGCTGACCGCCCAGCAACGCCGGTAGGAGACCCTCCCACCGCATACCTCTCCGGCCCATCCAGGCAACCTTGACCCACTGCCCCAGGGACAGCTGGGTCCCGATGGCGCTCCTGGCTGCTGAGCGGCCGGCCCAAAATATCATGCTGTGGCCACACAGCAGCGCCGTCGGTTTCATGTTAGCCTGGGGACCTGCAAGAGGACACACACAGAGAGGTTACCCAGCCTAAGCCCTGCCTAGGATCCTCAGTGGGCCTAACATAACCCAAATATGCCGCTGACCGCCAGTGGCCGATCTCCCGAATCCGATGGGCCGGGAAACCAGAAAGTGCTGCGCTAGTGGCGGTGCCGATGCGGAACGAATGCGTTCCATAACCGGCGGGATCCATGCCTACCCGGGCCATTGCCCTGGACACTAGCACCCAAAATTGGTAACGGGTCAGAGAGGTACCGTCCCAATGCCTAAACAGGTACCCTTGCCCTGACCCCCGCAGACCACAATAAAGCTGTAGGGCGGCCACCGGACACACCGACTGGTCGGCGGCCGCACTAAGCTGGATAAGCCCTCTGTGTAGCTGATCCGTCTTAGACTGCCTTACTACAAGGGATACCCCCCCTTGTCTAAAGGCCAGATCAGCGTACTGGAAGGCCCGGAGCAGAATGTCAGCCTGAGACGACGCATGGCCTCGCTGACCCTGAGGGCCCCAAAAAACATGACACAAGTCGCTGCCCTAAAAAGACGGGCCTCGTATAATGAGGCACACAGACTGTCAAAAACCCCGTTAATTAAAGACAGCTGCTCCACCGTCAGAGCCCGACGAGTGTCACCAGGGGCCCCCGCTTGCTCCCTCAGCCAGCCTTCCAGCATCTTCCGGATGCGAAAGTCACCCGAAAAATCTGCAAACCCCCCCGCCTTGGACAGAAAGGCGAGGCTGGCTAACCCGGACCGGATCATCCTAACTGACAGGCCACGCTGCCTAAGCTGGACGCAAAACTCGGCCAGGTGCTCTACAGGGACAGGCCAACTAAGTTGGTAACCCCTGCCCTGCCTGAAATCCCCAAATTCCTACCTGCACGCTGGTATGCCCTGAGGGTGCCGGGCGCTACAGACAAGGAGATTGCCCTGGATCCCTCGTCTCTCCACCACTCTGGATCCCCCCCAGACTCCAGAGGTGGCCGGGGAACGCTTCTGGCAACTCTCGGGCCCACGGGGCCAGGGTCCGAAACCTGGACAACTGACCACGGGACAAGGCATCAGCGACCCCGTTATCCAACCCGGGGACATGCCTAGCCAAAAACAATGCGTTTAGGGACAAGGACCTGTGCACAAAATGGCGGACAAGCCGCATGACCCTGTCGCTCTTAGAGGACAGGGCATTCACCACATGGACAACCGCTAGGTTGTCACACCAAAAGTGCACGGTCTTGTCCCTAAACTGCTCCCCCCAAAGCTCTAAGGCCACTATTAAGGGGAAGAGCTCCAAGAACGTCAGGTCCTTAACCAACAAAGAGGCACTCCATTCCGGAGGCCATGCCGACCAGCACCACTGGTCACCTAACACTACCCTGAAACCACAAGTCCCCGCGGCATCAGAGCAGAGCTGCAACTCAGCTTCCAAAAGAAGCCCGTGCCTCCAGAAAGACAAACCATTAAACCTGACCAAGAAATCCCGCCACACGCCGAGGTCAGCCCTGACCCCAGCGCAGAGGCGGGTACGATGATGGGGCAAACAGAGCCCCTTCATCGCGTCGTATAACCTCCTGGAAAAAGCCCTACCAGAAACAACTACCCGACAGGCAAATTAAGAATGCCCGCCAATTCCTGAAGCTGCCGTAGGGTAACCTTCCGGCAGTCCAGCACCTCATCAAGCTTCCTTCGGATTTTGAGCAACTTCTCCAGGGGCAATCTGGAAGATTGCTCCTCTGAGTCCAATTCAATACCCAGAAAAGTAATCCTGGTGGCGGGGCGTTCGGTCTTCTCAGAGGCTAAAGGCACCCCTAAGTGAGCACAAAGGGCTTCCAAGTCCCACATTAGAGCAAAGCATTGCTCCGAATGTGCAGGCCCCGCCAACAAGAAATCACCAAGGTAGTGAACGACAGTACCCAGACCACTTTGCCTCCTGAGCGCCCATTCCAAAAAGGTGCTAAAACCCTCGAACAGAGAGCACGAGACAGAGCAACCCATAGGTAAAGCCCTGTCCACGTAATAACCACCCTCGAAATGGAAGCCCAACAGCTCAAAGTCGTCGGAGTGTATGGGGAGGAGTCGAAATGCCGACTTAATGTCGCATTTACCCATAAGGGCTCCTGTCCCACACTTCCTAACCATAGTCACGGCCGCATCAAAGGATGCATACCGGACCGAACAAAGCTCGTCAGGAATGAAGTCATTCACTGACTCCCCTTTTGGAAAAGACAAATGGTGAATCAACCTAAATTCACCACTCGCCTTTTTGGGGACCACACCTAAGGGAGACACACGAAGATTCGGGAAGGGCGGTTTCGGGAAGGGCCCGAGGACCCTGCCCTCGGCCACCTCCTTCCGAATCTTCTCCCTAACAATGTCTTCATGACCAACAACCGACCTAAGGTTGTCAGACATGAAGGCCCTCCTAACACCCATGTAAGGGATCCTAAATCCCTCCGAAAATCCTAGCAAGAGAGCGGCCGCTCTCGAGCGAGGGTGGTAGTCGCCCAACCAACCCTCAAGCACTTGCAAATTGATTGGACTGGGCCCCTTTACCCCCAACAGGTGGGGGAGGCTTTGGGGGACCCCCGCCCTTCCTTTCCGCCCCCTTCTTGGGGCGGGGACACACGGCTGCGGAATGGTTCCCCCCACAAGTCCCGCATGCGTGACGAAACCTGCAAAAGGGACGAAAACACGCCCCTTTTGCGGCGAAATCGTGGCACACCAGAGAGGCCCCTTTTCCCACTCCACCCGCCGCGGCCTTGGCCGGCGCGGGCGTCACAGGCTCCTCTTCCATAAAGTGACCGCTGTCTGTCCTATCACATCCTTCCTTCCCGGACATATGCGTGGCCTGGAACCAAAGGTCCGGGACCACCATATCCCAGGGCAAGTAGGGGTCATGGGCGATACGCATCCTAAACCCCTTATCGTAGTGCCTCCAGATCATACCTGCGTACTCAAAGTGGCCTCTCGCTATTAGGTCTATGTATTTCAGCAGTGCAGCGGCCCTACCCGGCTGCCTCTGAATTACTACCGAAGCGAAGGTCAAAAAAGCGTACAGCCAAGAGCTGAAACACTTTGTGACCTTCGTTTTTTTAACCTTCTCCCCAGGCACCACCTCCTTGTCCTGCTTGGGGACCTCCCTATTTAAAAGGGAGAAAAGGTCGACATATTCCCCCCGCCAGATTGCTTCCTTCACAGACGGGTGGAGATGATAGCCCAATGGTGTCGCGGGCAACCCACAAGGGATGGCCCCAGGCTTGATGCTGGCAAACGGGTCCCACACCGTGGTGGCCCCCATCCCCAGCACACCAAGCCCCGGTGGATACACCAAAGGGGGCGGTGGCATAATGGCCGACGGAGGAGGGATCCAACCCCCCACCCCTGCCCCAGGTGGGAAAGATACCCCTGGCGCCCCTACTGGCAGAGCCGGCGGGGAGCAAACCTGCCCACATGTGCCCGCAGTGGCCCCCAGGAAGCTATTGCCACTCCCCAATGCAGGCGGGATAAACCCGGGACCCTGCACGGGAAGGAGCGGTGTAGTGCCTGCGTGTGGTGCAACCTCACCTGCCCCGTAAGGGGTGGAAGCCATCCACGGGGGGCCCATCCTCGCCGGGCCCTGGAACGATGACCACTGCCCCGACTGGGCCATCTGCCCGGTCTGGGCCGTCTGCCCGGTATGGGCCAGCTGCGCGGTGTGGGCCATCTGTCCCTCCTGGGCTGGTTCCTCTTCGGGGTCGTTACCCCATGCTGCAGAGGCAGTCATGGGAAGCCCCTCCGGGCCTGCCCCAGACCGCCACCACTCCAGCTCATCGAGCCTCTCCAGGACCCTGGCCCAAGAGAGAGAAGGAGAAACCTCGGTTTGAGGGACCGTGGGCATGAATCCCACCCCCCCCTGCCGCCGGGACCACCCCCGGGGGCCCTTCCGCACTGGCACGAGCCCGAGCAGAAGGCCTCGCCGCCCTCCTAGGCCGAACCACAGGTTGGGCCGGAAGGGCCTGGGCTTGCCTCTTTTTAGGGGCCATGGGCCTGCCTCAAACTATTTTTATGTTAAACAGAATAAAGAAGGGGGTGGGAGAGAACTACCCCCAAGGAGGCTGCACCCACGAGGCAAGGCCTGCTTATGCTGCAGGCCTCCCAATGCACCCCCTGGAGGTGAAAACCTCCCCCCTCCCCAGCGGTTGCAGCAAGGCCTCGCTGCACCACTTTATAGGGGCCTTTATTCCCAAGGCCTCACACCCCCCCAGGGACCCTGTACACCCCAGGAGGCCCCGGAGGAGAGCACCCCCACACCCCGAACGCAGGAAACTGGGGGGCAAACCAGGGCGGAGCACAGCTGCTGCTGGCTCCGCAATAAATCCTCTTCGCCTGAAGGCAAAAGGAGACCTTCTCGCCCACCACAGGCTGCACAAAATGGCGGCCGCCGCACGAGGCTCCTCCAAAATGGCTGCCACGAGCAGAACTGACAAGTGTCTGCTCGTGGCTTGCTGTCCGGGCGAAAAGGAAGAGCCCCGGGCCTGCTCGCCCTTATATAGGGCAAGCAGGCCCCGCCCGGACCAATCAGCAGCCGGGCCAGACAGGCCCGAACTCCCGAGCGAAGTCTCATCTCACGAGACTTCGCTCGGGATTCAAGATGGCTGCTGCCATGAGGGTCCGGTGTCTCCCGGTCCCTCCAGCAAAGCCTGCTGCCGGGTAAGTCCGGTGCTGCAATTCTCTCTGGCCATGTATTCTCATTACTGTTATCCATGTATCAGTAGCTGTATGATAAGGTATTTAACCACATATAAGTTTGTATAATAATAATAATTAATAATAATTTATTAGATTTGTATGCCGCCCCTCTCCGCAGACTTGGGGCGGCTCACAACAATAATAAAACAATGTACAATGTGACAAATCTAATGTTTAAAAGAAAACACATTAAAAACCCAACATTTAAAAACCATGCAACACAAGCATACCAGATTATATATTTAGCTGTAGATAAACCACTGTTAATTATCTAAAGGCTCTGTGTGCTGTATATTGTGTTTTGCTCCTGGGTTTATCTCATAATACTATCGTAGTTACGCTGCAAAACTCTGACAATGTATCCTTACATCAACACAGCTTCCAAGTCTGCCCCTTTATATAATGGGAACCAAGCAGAGGAAATAGTAAATAACTGAAACAGATACATAAGTTATCTATGAGCCTCTGAATACTAATACATACACTTACCAGGAATGTCCCATGCTACGAATATGGAATATGCATTCATTACTGTGATGTTATATGGTATGTGAATCTCCTCCGGTGTTGTTGCTGGTGTCTGGACAATATATTTTTCACTGATATTGCTACCACCCCATGTACTGGCTTCTAGCTGGTAAACATAACTATAAATACACATGAAGGTGCAAGGGGAGAGAAAGGATAAGCAGAAATTAAGAAGAGAATATATAGGCACTTTACAATTATTTTACCATTCATTATATTTATCATATTCCAACACAATGTAATGTCAACCATTTATATCAATGTCACTTCTCTCTCTCCCTCTTTCCCCCCTTTCGCACACACACACACACACACACACACACACACACACACACACACACACACAGAGGGAGAGAGAGAGAGAAAGAGAGAGAGAGAGAGAATTCCATCTATTTTGTAGTTATGCATTAAGAACAGGTGCTTGAAACAAGTGCTTATTCTTTGGCCACCATGCATATGTATAGTGTAAGGTGGACGAAGATCAAGGAGGCCAGTTTAACAGCTATCCTGCCTGAGGGATTTTACTCACTATCTCTCAGATCAAACTATCTCACAGGGTTGTAGGGGAAAAAAAATGGAGAAAGAAACATTATGGATGCAGACATTTATGCTCCTATATGAAAGATGGGATGTAAAACTTACAAGCCAATATCTTCCAAGCTAATTGTACTAAATTGTACTTCCTATGTGTACATGTAGGGAGAAAAGAAACACTTCCATAAATAATCCGTGTTACCATTTCGTCTTTCTTTTATTTCATGCACTATTTTTTTTAATGGGATTTCTGAAACAACAGCCTATCTACTCATGGCAGCTATAGCTGGATTGACAAAACAACATATTTGTAAACAAAATCAGCAGCAGTGATATGACTGTATGGTTAAACATTTTGCATGGCTTAATTAAAAATATTACAATATGATTAGATGTGATTGATTGGAAATTACAATGGATGGAAATAGCTATCCAGCCCTGGCTAATCTAGAAACTCAGGATTAGTTATGGTTAACATATGAAAGGAGAATCACTTTGACCCTGCAGGCTATAGATTAGATTAGAAAAATAAATTCCAGCAGAAACTCACTTCCATATCATGGTAATAAATGCACATGCTGAAATGTACTGTAATTCTAAAACTTCTAGACTTGGATTAATTTAGTACTGGCTAGGTGAAAGCTCTTCTGGAAGGCCTAATTATTAGTTACCTATAAGTTTGTTTTCCACAATCCACATAGGGATATTTATGTAAAGTTCACGGGGAACTATATTCAGTGTCATTTTGATTACAATGTTAATTTATATGAGACATTCATGCTGGGGCTAACAATTTAGGCTGTGCAGAGACCCTGATTCAGAAGCTTAATGTGATTTGGAACACATATACTGTAAGCTTCCAACTGGAAGCTCCTAAAACAGTTCTCTTTTCCTGGGCTTGTGTGGCTACCATCTACAGCAGATCCCAGTTGCGGAGAACGTGGAGTAAGCACACGGACACAGAACTGGGATTTGTGGGTCACTGTATTAATTCCAACTGGACCTACAGAGGTAACCAAAAGGGGGCGGAACAACAGTTCCAAACATTCCTGGGCAACTATGGGCGAAGGCTCCATTGCAGAGCAAGGGAAGGGTCCCCTTGACCTTGGCCTTGACCTTCCCTTGCTCTCTGCCACACCCAGGCATATGGGAGGGCTCACCCACCCAGGTTGTCATCTCTGAGCATGCGGTAGGTGAGCCCCAGGGGCATCTCGCCTCCATAACCCGGACTGGCCCAGCCTTGTAATCATGGCAAGGAGTGGCCCATCACCTTCCAAAAGGTGCCCAAAGGAGATCACAAAGTTATTGTCTTCTCCATTTTCTGCCCCTTACTGCCTTCCCCAGTGAGCAAAGCGATATGAACTTGTTCAAATTGCCCTAATTTTAAGCCGAATTGACCTAATCCTATGTAAAAGAAGTGCTAGACACCCCCTAACCATCCCCTCCCCAACTACCAGTGTGGAGTAAGCGAAAACAGCCAGATCCTAATAGTGTTATGGCCACCAAAAATTCCTACTCAGCCCTAGAGGCGACCACCAGTCACACTGTGGCTAAGGGGAGGGTGGGTGGGTGCCTGCAATCCAGGCTGGCGATTTTGTCGAAAAGTGGGCGACAAGTCGCCGCTCTACCCCCCTGTGCAATTCATGCCCTGCAACACGTGCATGGCATGCCAGGGAGGGGGTGCGTGCTCACTTCACACGCCCCCACTTATCCCCCTTCTTGCACCAGGCCATCAGCCGGCACCATCCGTGCACTCCCGCTACCACTGCAAACTCTGGCCTGCCTCTAGCGGCCTGCCAGTCCATCTCTGGAAAGGACATGTTTAGTTTAAGGTGATCCCAATGGCTGCTAAATGCCTGCTCAATTGTTTTCCAAATTATATCTTGCTCATCAAATCTACATATAGCTGCATAGTCCTTGGATTAAACCCCAACATATGTTAAAGTATGATAAATCCATATATATTATAGAAAATTAAACAATATTTTTTTTTCAAATAAATGAAATTTTACCTGTTGTTTGGTTGCATGGCAGAATGAGTAAAATTAAGATTTTCTTCACCACCTTTGAAAATCTCTTCTCCATTACAAAATAATCTATATTGAATGACAATTCCATTGCTTTTTTCTGGTTCATCCCAATACAATTCCACTATTTTAGAGCTTACTGTAATATGACGAGGCTGTGACCATACCCCTGCAATTACATTAGCAAAACTGTTTATAATGATACTTGTACATATTTAGTTTTATAAATGTATTAAAATATTTATTTATTTGATATGTTAACACATTAAAAAAAATCTAAGCTCTTTTCAGATTCACCTTTGGAATTACTAATTTTTAATAAATTCATTTCACTTATAGTTAATGTTCAATCTTAAAATTATACTCCACCTTCTTCAGTTAATACTAAACTACAGCAAAAGTACCAAAGTACACAATATAAAAGACCTGCAGTATATAGCAATACAAAATTCACTAATTATAATTCAATCAGTGCACAAAATATTACCATTCCCCCCCAAAAAATAAATGTTTGATTAGTTATTAAATAATATTAAGGTAATAATACATGAAGTTTGCTTGGGAGAGATTTCAAAATCATGAATCACTTTTAAGATTTGCAGACATCAGAAAAAAAGGGGCAAAATAAGATAACATTTTGAGGATCTTAGTATACATTTATATACTAAGGTCTTCAATATACAGTATATATTCTGTAAAAGGTTAGCAAAATATGACGTCCTAACTAACAGGCTTGCAGTCAGTGAAGAGCTACCAAAATGTTTACTTCCACACTCTTGGTATGGTTTTTGCAGGATGCCCTGCATTTTTTTTCAACATCTTTCTGTGCAAATTGGGTGCTCTGGGGTGGAACTCCATTTTTGCTACCCCACTGCGTTCCACCCCATCCGGGCAGCAGCACACCCCTGCTTGTAGCTGTATCTTTCTGAATCATCACTAAAAGACATTTTACATTTCCAAATCAAAAAAGTCTGCTGTAATATCTGCTGTAGAATGAAAGTCAAAAGGATATGAGGTTTTGAGGCCAAGACATCTCACTTAGGTTGTTACACAAATGCTACCAGTTTACACCAGAATTTATATTGTGCCACAGATGCAGCTTTTGGTAGTAATGTAGGGAAGATGTAGTTCTTTAGAGCCACCCTGCCCACAGTCCAGGCAGACAGATCAACAGCCTGTCGTGAATGAGCTAAAATTAAATTTATTGGTTCTTGTCCAGTTTATTAGCACATTTTACAGAACTAACTGGATTGACTGGATATATGACAGCTTTTTAACTTATGTCTCAGCACACTTTATTTTAACATGGATCAATGTAAGAGGATATGATTAGTACATAAATATTAATTGCCTGAGAATATAATTAGCAATTTATAATTTTTATATTTTGATTTTGGTCTATAAATAAGATTTATTTCTAAGTGTCTGCACCTCTGTGTTTACTTCTACCACAACTTCCTTCCTTCCTTCCTTCCTTCCTTCCTTCCTTCCTTCCATCCTTCCTTCCTTCCTTCCTTCCTTCCTTCCTTCCTTCCTTCTCCCTCCCTCCCTTGTCTTTCACTTAATTTATAGATTGTCCAACTCCCAAATATCTCTAGATGGCTTACAACTAAGAATGTTAAGCAGATGTTTTCTAAACATTTTTTTTCATTTACCTTGGTTTGCCATTCCATCCTGTCTTCAATTTTTCTGCTTAGGTCCATTTTAACATAATTCCTCAAATAAAGAATCAAATAGTTGTTTTTTTTAAATCACTGCCTAGCTATAGTGCCCTGAGTGTAGTTCTCACATAAATAATAATAATAATAATAATAATAATAATAATAATAATAATAATAATAATAATAATAATAATAACAACAACAACAATAATAAATTACCATTACCATTACTATTATTATTATTATTATTATTATTATTATTATTATTATTATTATTATTATTTAGATTTGTATGCCGCCCTTCTCCAAAGACTTGAAATGTTAATAAATTAGACTTTACCTTGAGGAGCAGCTTGCAATGTTCTACCTGCAGTTGTTTGACTGGTAGTACAACCAGCAAATGTACATACTGTGAGTGTGAAGTTGTAGTTTTCATAAGGCAGAAGATCTAAATAAATATTAAAAAGGTGAAACCTATAGATATTTTTAAAGTTAGAGTTCTATGAGAGAGAAAATAGAATATACTTTAACCAAAAACATTAACATTCATGGTTTTTAAAAATTGTGTATGAATATTTATTCATGTACATATGAATAAAGTGCATAAGTGCACCAGAGTGGCTTCTGTCCCCTATCCTAACGTTTCTCTTTTACTAGTATCACATACAGTATATAAATATTATATCTTTGCATACCACCAATGCGTACTTGATGAAACAAATTTAAAAAAAATAAAATAAAATATCTTGAATGTTCAATGGTAACAGGAAATCAGGCCATCAGAATACATGGTGGCAGGTTACTGTCAAAGCTGACACCAGCCAGGGCATAAGAAAACTCAAAGAAACAGTGAAAGTTTGGAAGATATGGAGAGATCTGGTTCTTAGAATCACCAACAATCGGACTCTACTAAAGGATAACATCATCATCATTTGGATGCTCAACACAAGCTATATAAACATAGAGTGGGGTGGGATGGAATGGAATAGAGCTAGAAGGGGCTTTGGAGTCCAGCCCCCTGTTCATGCAGGACACCCTATGCCATTTTAGACAAGTGGCTGTCCAGGCTCTTCTTAAAAATAAGATGAAGTGATGAAACATCCACAACTTCTGAAAACAAGCTGTTCTACTGGTTAATGGTCCTCACTGATGGGAAGTTTCTTCTTAATTCTATGTTGCTTCTCTCCTGGATTAGTTTCCAACCATTATTTCTTGTCCTGCCATCTGGTACTTTGGAGAATAATTTGACCCCCCTCTTCTTTGTATCAGCCCTTCAGATATTGGAATACTATGCTATCATATCAGCCCTAGTTCTTCTTTTCTCAGTTTCTTGGTGCTGAATTCTGGCCAACTCAGAAAGCCAAATCTTCATACATCATAAAGTTATATAACGTCAGGTTTTTTGAAGCACAAGTGATTTTCCAAAAGTGATAATAAGTATTTCAGCCAATTGCCTCTAAGAAACTACAAGCAGAGCTGGAAGCCAAAAGAGTTTCCATGCTGATTGCACCCCCTCAAAATATACTACTCCTTGTTTCTCATGTTTTATTCAGTGACAGCCAACTATCTGTTATTTTTCCTTGTCCTTTTAAAATTCAAATTGCCACTACTTTTAACTATTTACCAATTCCATAAAGTAAGTATGTTTAGCTTTTGTACATAGATCCACATGTCTCCAGGTTTAGGGAATAGATCTAACCAATTCTTTAAGTTAAACTATTTATTTTATAGTCATTGAATGTCTGTTAACATCTATTCCCAAATGTATTATCTTTTGCCATTCAGTACCAGTTTTCCCCTATTTCTATACCCTAAATTCACAATTACCTCCTATTGTTCCTTGTGAGCATGCCTCAGCATTTTTCTACCATAAAACACTGCAAGATTCAACATAACCTTTGAAAACGGATTGATAAATATGTAGATATCTATTCTTTCTTATGCATATGTTTCAAAAAACAGTTCTCAAGAAAGGGAAGCTTCTTGATTTTCTTTATTATGAGCTCTAAAACTGCTCATAACAGTCTACAATTTCACTTGTTTTTACCATTGATGGAAGATGTCTATCTTATCTTTGCATTGCAACTATTTTAAGGGGGGGGGGACCCAATAGAATTCTATGATCATAAAGAGGAAAAAAAATGTAGGGAATAGCACTTTGTCTAAAAGTGGTAAAATAAGTTAACTTAATCTTGCATAGCTTCTTCTCGATAATATTGTACTTTTAGCCAGAGCAATTGCTAGACCAATTCTCGAATACAGCTCATCTGTCTGGAACCCACCCTACATATCAGACATTAATACAGTTGAGAATGTCCAGAGATATTTCACGAGAAGAGTCCTATAATCCTCTGTTCACAACAGAATACTTTATGCCACCAGACTTGAAATTTTGGGTCTAGAAAAATTAGAACTACACTGCCTTCGATCTGACCAGTGTAGTACATAAAGTGATCTGCTACAATACCTGTCAATGATTACTTCAGCTTCAATCGCAACAATACACAAGCTCCCAATAGATACACCTAATTGATTTTTTATTACTAGCTAATACTATTATTAGGAACGTACTTTATCATTTATATTTCTAACTTTGTTACGAGAAACACATAATGGAATTCTATGATAAATAATATAGAAGTAGTTATTAGCAACCTCTGAAACCTGCAATAATCTCTCCATAGACATTGCCTTTGAAAAATATTCAGAAACTTACAGGGGTTTAGAATGCTGTAGCCAGTCCATTGATAAGAATCATATCATGTGATGTATTTTAATAGCAGATTCGTGACTATGTGTCTATTTCCTGCCCAAATTCAAGTTTTTGATCTATAAAATCCTTATAGAGTTTGGCCTCTGAAAATCCAAATAAGTCTAAGCTCGGTTGCAAAAAAATTGACTTCAGCAATAGAGTGGCCAATGCCTGGAAACATTGCCTGACTCTGTAGCTTCTTCCCCAAACCCCCAAAACTTTAACCTTAGACTATCTACCATTGATCTCACCCAGAGGTGGGCAGCAGGCAGGAGGGTGGAACGCAGTTCCACCGACGGAAATGAAGCTGCATGTGCAGCTCCAGATGACCGGTGGCAGTCACTTTCTGGATTACCAGGCTCGTCTCGGCTCTCTCTTTTCCCCCTCCTGCTGCTGATGTGCTTCCCTCTCTCCTGCCCGGCTCCCCTCCTGCCTAACGTGGCCACCTCCTGAGGCCAGGAAGGAGGAAAGAAGAAAAAAACGAGGAGCGCACAGCAGCAGCAGCAGAGAAAAAAATGGAAAGTCGACTGTGCCGTGCCAAAGCAGTCTGGGCTGTGATCTTTTTCCCCTTGCAAAGCCCTCATTCCGCCTGCAGCTGAGATGAAAAGACATTTTGTGACAATAATACCTGTCAGGCTGAAGTCTTCATGTGGAGTTAGAGAGTTCAGCCTGACACAACACAAGGGGGGATGGGAAGGGTAGTGAGTAGTCAGAGGGGAAAGTTACTAGACACAACCAAAGATTCCTTTCTCTAAGCCAAGGCCACCATTTGTTCTGCCTCAGCTGAAGAGAACAGGAAGTTGATAAGCCCCTGCACACGGACTGGCTCTCGTGATGAACTTGTGGGTGTGGGGGACCTTAACCTAGGTGGGATTCAGAATCGGAATAACAATGGCGTAGCTAACATGGTTCTGTTAATAAATCAAGCTCTGATTGAGAGATTTGGATTTTGTTTATTTCTCAGATGCTATTTGGAATGCTAACAATAACCTTGTGACTCTCCCCTGGCTTTCTGATATTTTTAAATCCCCCTCTCTCGTCCTCCTCCTTGGAAAGCGGCAGGGAGACCAGCACCGGCAGGACTTGTGGGGGGTCTTTTTCCTCCCCCAACTTTTCTCAACAGCTGATCGGCACTGTTCACCTAGCTACCCAACCTGATGAAGTAGACGGTGGGAAACGCAAAGCAAATGGTCACCCCAGCGAGCGACACTGGTGAGGTTGAAAGTCGAGGACTTAACAGTTCACTTGAATAATGAGGATCATTCAAGCCACTCCCACAAAATAAGCCACACTCACAGTCTGGCAGTAAAAATTTTGGCTGCCCATTACTGACCTCACCCCATTCCTAAGAGGTCTGTAAGAGGATTGCACAAGCGCACTAGCATGTCTGCTGTCCCTGTTCTCATGTCCCCCTGTTTATGTACTCATAACTATGCTTGTACATCTTATATATTCATAATCATCTTTATACTTTGCCTGTAATCATATACATGCTTGACAAAATAAATTAATAAAAATAAATAAGATAGCAACCTGATTGTTGCTTCCCCTCCCTTTCTCTCCCTGTTTCCAAAAGACCAGAAAGAAAATAGCGGGTCACTGGAACACTATATTGCTTGTAAATTGAAGAGGGAAGTTTTTTTAAAAAAACATGTGAAATCAAGGCAGGAATCAAGAGTAAAGACTGGACTACAATTGTTAACTAGAACAGAAGAAGGGGGAGAATTATCTCTGTATTATTTTAATGAAAGCCAGAGTTAAAAAGAGAAAGCAGGTATGGATAGAAGCCAAACATTCAATATTTTGCTATTCAACAGATTATTTTAGCAATAGGTAACCTCCATTTTTCCTAAAGGGAATAATTTAATTCTCTACTGAAAGACCCGTTGTACCTACCTGAACGGTCTTCTCGATGCACTGGAAGGAGAGTCCAACATGGGTATTTAACCAATCCGATTGGTAGAGACTGAGTAAAAATTTACATAATAAAAGTTACCGCCCCCTTGCAGTCCCCCCATGAGCTCAGTTTTAAAAACGAAAGGCACTTAAGAGGATAACCAACTTTTATTGACCAATGCAAGAACTCATGAACCAACCCAACCTCCGGTGTCCCTGAACTTCAACTACCGGGTGGGTTTGGACTCTCCTTCCAGTGCATCGAGAAGACCGTTCAGGTAGGTACAACGGGTCTTCTCCACTGCATCTGGAAGGAGAGTCCAACATGGGATATACCAAAGATCTTTAAAGCCCATGGGAGGGAGAAGGTCTAACTAGGGACTTAGGAGAAACACAAACTCTTTGAAGAACCCTCCTGCCAAAGGCCGCTTCCGCTGAAGCAAAGGAGTCCAACTTATAATGTCTAATAAATGTTGTAGGGGCTGCCCAGGTTGCAGCTCGACAAATGTCCTCTATCGATGCTTGAGTAGACCAAGCCGCCGAAGTCGCCGCACTCCTGGTTGAGTGAGCTGTCAATCCTTCTGGAACTGTGTGTCCTCCAGCCTTGTAGGCCTCCGAGATACAGTCCTTAATCCACCGACTAATGGATTTGGCCGATAATCCAAGTCCCTTCCTATATTCAGAAAATGAAATAAAAAGATTCTCAGACTTACGAAACTCCTCTGTCCTTCTAATGTAAATCTTTAGAGCTCTCCGGACATCCACCTTATGCCACAGTAGCTCTGATGGATGACTCCCGTGAGAGCAGAAATCTGGAAGAATAAGTTCCTGTTTCCTATGGAACACTGTATTTACCTTTGGTACAAAGGTGGGGTCCAAACGAAGAACCACCCTATCCGGATAAAAGACACAGAGGTCAGGTCTCACGGATAACGCCGATAACTCCGACACCCTGCGTGCAGATGTAACAGCTACAAGAAAGGCTGTCTTGATGGAAAGTAGCCTAATTGGTATAGACCTCAATGGTTCAAAGGGAGGTTTAGTTAAGGCCTTAAGTACCCACGTGAGGTCCCAGGATGGAAATCTTCTGACAGGCGGAGAATGTTTATTCGTGGCTCCTTTAATAAAATCTCTGATCCAAGGATGCTGGGCCAAGGGACGAGACTCTGGAGTTTGAATCATGGTGGCTAGGGCTGCCACCTGTCGCCTCAAAGTATTAGGAGCTAAGCCACGTTCCACCCCTGCTTGCAGAAACTCTAAAACAGTAATTACAGAAGCTTCCCTAGGATCCCGTAAATCCTTGTCGCAAAATTTACAAAACGCAGCCCAGGTCGCCTGATAAATTCGTGAAGTCGATGGGCGCCTGGCAGCCTGCATGGTATCTATAACCTTCTCTGGTAAGTCCAACTGCTTCAATTTATGCCTTTCAAGTGCCAACCTGTCAAGTGTAGCCATTGAGGATCTGGGTGTTTCAGATTCCCCTGGCTCAACGAGATGATCCGATCTGGAATCCTCCACGGGGGTGACACTGAAAGTTCCACCAAGTCCGCGAACCACGGGCGACGTGGCCAATATGGTGCTAGTAAGATCACTTCCGCCTCCTCGTGAAGAATCTTCTCCACCACCCTCGGGATGAGATTCACGGGGGGAAAGGCGTACAGGAGACCTGGAGGCCAAGGTGACAGTAGGGCGTTGGTCCCCTCTGCTCCTGGATCCGGAAACCGTGTGAAAAACCTCGGAAGCTGAGTGTTCTGGCCGCTGGCAAATAGGTCCACTAGGGCAGCGTTTCCCAACCGGTGTGCCGCGGCACACCGGTGTGCCGCGAGACATGGCCAGGTGTGCCGCTAAGCTCCAGCTGGGCGGGGCGCTGCCGGTACTTCCGTCCTGGGGCTCCCGCTCGCAGCTGTCCCCCGCCTCCTGCTCGATGCCGCAGTTTTCGGCGCTCTCCTGCTGGGCGCCAAAGAAGGAAGGCAGGAAGAAGGAGAGCTTTATTCTTCGCGCCTTTTCCCCGCCTTCCTTCTTTGGGACCCAGCAGGAGAGCGCCGAAAACCGCGGCATCGAGCAGGAGCCGGTTGACAGCTGCGAGCGGGAGCCCCAAGACGGAAGTACCGGCAGCGCCCCGCCCAGCTGGAGCTTCTCCTGCGTCGACGGCAAGTTTCCTTTGTGGCCCGGTGGGAGGGCACTGGCGATGGGAGCGGGGGGCGGGGGTGGCCGCAGTGGCCGCAGGCAGTCGTGGGGAGATGGCGGCGGCGAGAGGGAGCGCTCTCTCTCTCTCTCTCAGCTGACTGCAAGCGGGAGCCCTGACGGTGGCGGTTGGACGTGCTGCTAGACGTCGTACATGCTGGCGCTGCGGGCCTGGCATATACGGTGTCCAGCAGCACGTCCAGCTGCCGCCGTCAGGGCTCCCGCTTGCAGTCAGCTGAGAGAGAGAAAGAAAGAGAGACATATAAGAGAGGCAGAGAGAGAGAGAAAGAGAGACATAGCAAGAGAGGCAGAGAAAGAGACAGAGCAAGAAAGAGAGGCAGAGAAAGAGAGAGAGAGAAAGAGAGACATAGCAAGAGAGGCAGAGAGAGAGAGACAGAGCAAGAAAGAGAGGCAGAGAAAGAGAGACATAGCAAGAGAGGCAGAGAGAGAGAAAAAGAAAGAGAGACATAGCAAGAGAAAAAGAAAGACTTAGCAAGAGAGGCACAGAGAGAGAGAGAAAGAGAAAGAAAGAGAGACATAGCAAGAGAGACAGAGAGAGAGAAAGAGAGAAAGAGAAAGAAAGAGAGATAGCAAGAGAGGCAAAGAGAAAGAAAGAGACATATAGCAAGACAGTGAAAGAGAGAGAGAGAGCAAGAGAGAGAGAAAAGCAAGAAAGAGATAGCAAGAGAGACAGAGAGAGAGAGAGCAAAGGAGAGAGAAAGACATAGAGGAAGGGAAGGAGGGAGAGAGAAAGAGAGCAAAAAAGAGAGAAAGAAAGAAAGAGGGATGGAGAGAGAGAAAGAAGGGAAGGAAGGAAAAGAGAAAGAGGGAGAAATAGAGCGAAAGGGAGGAAGAGAGAGGGTTTTTTTGTCCAAACTTTTCTTTAGCCCTCCCCCCCGCCCCGCCCCCCCCTTTCAGTGTTCCCCGGGATTTTGAAAATATGAATAATGTGCCGCGACTCAAAAAAGGTTGGGAAACACTGCACTAGGGGGACCCCAAACCTCTGGGTCAACTGGTAGAACAGGTCTGGATCGAGTCGCCACTCTGACGGATCCAGGGTAGCCCTGCTGAGCCAATCCGCTGTGGAGTTGCTGATCCCTGCGATATGTTCCGCGGTTAGTGACGCTAAATGGGTCTCGGCCCAGGTGAAGAGCCGCATAGTTTCCTCCATGAGACGTTGAGACCTCGTGCCCCCCTGATGATTCAGGTGGGCCCTGGTTGCTACATTGTCTGTTAAGATAAGTATGTGTTTGCCCTCTACTAGGGGGGCAAAGGCCAACAGGGCTAGAAACACTGCTCTTAGTTCTAAGAAGTTGATATTGACCGAAGCCAATTCCTCTACTGTCCATTGTCCTTGGGCCATATGACGTCCCAGGTGGGCACCCCACCCGTATAAACTGGCGTCTGTGGTCAGAATGAGACGGTCCTGAGTACGAAAGGGGGAACCCTCCTGAATTGTTGCGGTGAGCCACCACTTCAACGACTCTTTGACTCTCCTTGGTAGGAAGATAATCCTTTGTGAGTGGCTGACCCTGGCCCTCTGGGCTGGCAAAAGAAACCACTGAAGGCCTCTTATATGGTGTCTGGCCCAGGGGACTATACCTATGGCTGACACCAACGTACCTAGCACCTTTGACAATAGCGCCATCGGGGCCCGTCTGAGGCGGATCAAGCCGGCAACCAGACGATGAATGTTCTCCTGCCTCTCGGGAGAAAGGGTTACCTTGCCGGATATGGTATCGATGATGGAACCCAGATGTTGTAGTCTGGTTGTTGGAGACAGCTGACTTTTCTCCACGTTTATAGTGAAGCCATGCGCTTCTAGGGTCCGTATTGTTCTGGCTAAGTCCTCTCTGGCCTGCCTGGGAGACCTGGACAAAATGATTATGTCGTCCAGGTAGGCCATCAGTCTGATAGAATGAGACCGAAGACTGGCCGTCAGGGCGTCCAGCAACTTGGTAAAAGTCCGTGGGGCCGAGGAGAGGCCGAAGGGCATCGCCCTGTACTGGTAATGTACGCCTTCTGAGCAGAACCTGAGGAATTCCCGGTGTGCCGGGTGTACAGGTACGTGGAGGTAGGCCTCCTTTAAATCTATTGAAGTCAACAGGTCCCTGGAACGTACCGAGGGAAGAATAGTCTGTAAGGAGTGCATATGGAACCTCCTGTACTTGATGTAGATGTTGAGTTGTTTCAAATTCAGTATCATTCGGTATCCTCCTGAAGTCTTGGGTACCAGGAAGATCCTGGAGTAAAATCCCCTGCCAACTTCCTGCTGAGGTACCCGTTCGATGGCTTGTATTTCCAGTAAATGGGCAATCTCCTTGCGGATCTGCTGCCTCTTGTGTAGGTCCCGAAGCCTCGGGCAACTTACAAAGCGATGAGGAGGGGGCCCCATGAATTCCAGACGAAGTCCTTCCGATACGGTGGCTAAAACCCACTTGTCCGAGGAAGTGAGCAGCCAGGAGGGGCTGAAGTGCTGCAGCTTCCCTCCTAGAGGTAGGGGCCCGGAGGAGTCATTTGGAACGACGATATCCCCTCTGGTTGCCTCCACGAAAGGGCCGCCTGGACTGCTGGAAGCCTCTGGGACGATCCTGATAAGATCCGCGATCATTCCTGAATGATTGCTGGGAGTACTGATTCTGGTGAAAACCTCTCTGCGCCTGTCCTTGTCCGGTAGAAGCATCCCAACGTGGGTTCTGCCGTCTGGTGTAGGGAGTAAAACGACGGTCTTGGCGTCTATTGGACTTAAGGAGGACCTTCCTCTTGTCCTTGTCCTCTATGAGGACTTTATCCAAAATGTCACCGAAGAGCATCGATCCCTGCAGTGGAGCTGAGGCCAGGCGCCATTTTGATTTCAAGTCCGCTGGCCAATTTCTCAGCCACAAAAGTCGGCGTGACGACAGCGTAGTGGCCATGCCCCTACTGGCAAACTTAGCTGCGTGTAGGGTGGCGTCGGCGGAAAACTCAGCTGCGGCCTGTAGTTTGCTGATATCCTGGCGAAGTCTGGCTTCCTCCGGGCCAAGGCGCGACTGCAGCTCCTGGAGCCACATGATGGAGGCCCTGTTGAAGAAGGAGGCCACAGCAGCCGCTCTGAAACCCCAGCCCGCCATTTGGTGGGTCTTGCGTAATAGGGTTTCCGCCTTTCTGTCCTCTGGTTTCAAGCTCTCCCCCGTCTCTGACGGTACAAGGGCACTGGAAACCAGTGTGACTACTGGCTGGTCAATGGGGGGAAACTCCAAAAGTTTTTCCACCTCATCGTCGAATGTGTAGAACTTGCGCTCCAAATTCGAAGGGCCCTGAGCCGCTGCGGGGTGTTGCCAGGGTTTTTTGACTCCCTCAACGAAGATATGCGATGCCGGGATGTGGTCCGACTCGGGTTGGGGTTCTCTTAAAAGGGAAGCAGATGTCTTGCCGGTCTCTGCTTCTGGTGCCTTAGCCACTCCCTGCAGGTCCATTACCTGCTTTGCCTTAAAAAGCAGAGTCCGAAACAGCGTGGGCTTAAACAGTCCGGCCACTGGCTGCTGTTCTGGGGTGTTCTCATCCTCTGAGAACTCATATTCTTTATCACTGTCCTCGCCAAAGTCCGGATCCTCTGAAAGAGACCCCAAACCCGAGGGGGGCGGTATTGGCCAAAGGCTTCTTGCTTGAGTCTGAGGTCGGTTCACTTGCTGGCCTGTCCCAGCATTCACTCCTTGAGCATAGACATTTGCAAACATCTCCTGTAATTCTGGAGCCATGTGCTGCCACGAACCAGTCTGGGGGCGCAGCCCCGCCGCTGTGGGTGTAAATGTGGCAGAAGGTGCCTGGGTGCCCCTTCTTGGGAGCCCGGAAGGTTCAGGTCTAGTCCAGGACAAGGCTGGAGACGGGGCCTGTGGCAATGACATGAACTGTCCCTCTGGGGACCAGTCACCCTCCTGTAGGGGTCCCAGGTGTCCAAAGGCTGACTGAGGGGTCCCAGGTTCAGGCGTGGTTGGCTGCCTCTGAGTCAGAGGTACTGGAGAAGGGGAGGGGTGCAAGGCTGCCTCCAATTTCTTCTCTAGCGCCTTTATGCGCTTTTCTGCCTCTTTTAATGAGGCCACCGAAGCAGGGGACTGGGAGGGCTTTGACCTCTCCTTATCCTTCCCCTTAGCCTTCTCCTTGCTCACCACTGGGGAGCTGGCTTTCTCAGTATTGGGCTTATCTTCCATTGTACTCACAGCTCCGGTGTTGTAATAGGAGTATCACGAGAAAATTGCCTCTCAACAGCTTCGTCACGAAAGAAAAAATGGCTGCTGATGCTGGCCTCGCCCTTGCGGCTGCGCATTAGAGCCGTAGCCCAATTCGCGCCTCTCAGCTGCCGGAAGCCCTTCCGGATGGCGCTCTTGCGCTCCGTGGGGGGGTGTAGTCAAAATGGCGCTGCCCAGCGTTTTCGCGGGTCTTTTGCGCTCACCCCCCCTTTCGCCGCTTCTTCGGGCTTTTCCAGCCCGTTCTCGGCCCTCCAGGGCTCGCCCAGTCCAGCCGCGGCGATCCCAGCACTGGCGGCTGCGGCGCCGGCGCCGGCGGAAGTCTCTGCGGCATTCCTCGCCGCTTTACAGCTGATTCGGGCTCCGGCGCTGCCTGCGAGCCCCTCCGGGGGTCGCCGTTCTCCTCGAGCCTCCCAGTGGGGGGGGCGGACCCCCCCACCTTCGGCTCGCAGCCCTTGTTTGACCGCTGAGGCCAGGGACTCCGGGCTGAGGTGCTCCTCTTGGGGGCAGTTCCCTCGGGGGGAAGCAGCCCCTAAGGAGATCGTTGGGGGTGTTGTCCGTGGAGGACAGAGACCCCTGCCTCCAACGTTGATCAGATCTGTAAGGAGACAAAAGAAAAAAGATTAAACTGGTAATAACACCTTAAAATTTATTCAGCAAAACTCAGTATGTCTCTACTCTGGGACTGAGTTTTTAAAACTGAGCTCATGGGGGGACTGCAAGGGGGCGGTAACTTTTATTATGTAAATTTTTACTCAGTCTCTACCAATCGGATTGGTTAAATACCCATGTTGGACTCTCCTTCCAGATGCAGTGGAGAAAGAAACATTTATTATGAAGCAAAATTAATTTACAGCAGTATACCATAGAGAGAGAAAAAGTAAAAGGCAGGCAAGGAAGTGCATATTGCACTAAATGTATCGGGTGTAAACACCCTGTTTTTGCTATTTATTCATCTGATGTTAAAACACAGTAATAACAAGGGAGTCTGGATCACAATTTTGTTTACAAGCCTCAGTACATGCACAAGGTTTATAATAACTCCCACATTAAAATTTTGGACTTGAGAATTTGACAAATTGCATTAGGATTTTTTTTTTTTTTAAGTTTCATTAGTCTTCCTGAATTTGTAGAGATACTGTACATTAGCCTGGAAGATGCTTTACAAGTCTTTTTAATTCTGCATTCTTGCTGAAAACATTCAACATCTAAGAAGAGTTTTATAGGTGCAAAAGCTTAATGCACTTGCATTTTAAGCATTCTTTTTCCTAGGTGATTATTAGCCACTGCATCCAAACAGTATTAAAGAATGGCTTTTCTTTTCAAGGAAACTTGGGATGCTGAGTTCCAGCTCAGCAGAATTCAGCATGCCATCTCTAACAGATTTGTATAGCACCCTTCTCTTGTGTTGAGCTTTTCCTTACACAATAACTATCTAAGGAGCGAAAATCACCTGCCTCAACCAATTTCATGCTAACTTGTGTACCGTCTTAGAGATGAACGTTCTAATTTACATAACTATATTCCATGACTGAGAAGGTTCCTATTGTACAAAACTAATAGTAAGTTTTAATACAGGGGATGGTGATGATCATGATGAAGATGAATGCAAAATATCTCATACACATTATGCAGTAAACCCTAAGAACATTCAGATAAGATTAAGCAAAATTATTCCAGTCAGAGAAAGAATCAGAGGAATAGTGGCACACTTAAGATCATTTCACCATGGAACTGATAACATTTGAAGTGGGGATTATTCTGCTTATTAAAAATAACTTAGAATTTAGGATCTCTTCCAGCATAAAGTCTGCCTCCTTTGGATTTTTAATGGAATTACAGTACTTCTGCAGAAGCTTGAATTAATGCATTTTGATAGAAATAGAGTATCTTGTCTCATCTTCTATTTTTTTCTCAAATGTCAATGAATGTCCCAATTGCCCTCTATGATTGTCATTCCATTAGTCTGTTGAATTTCTAGAGAAGCTTTGGTATGTCTTGCACTAATAAAAATAAATGAGTAATATTTCTTTGGAGAAATTATGAGGAAAACAGAATAGTCAGGACATAGACTCTTTTTGCAAATTCTTTTCTTTGTCTTCCTTGGTAATAGTCAGACAAAATATTACATTAGCGGTGGCAAATTCTTGTAAACTCAGTCTATGGTTTAATGTTGCAGAATGAAGAATATAAATGAATAAAATAATAAAATTCATTACAAGAATAATAGAATTACAGACGGGTCCTTGGAGGTCTTCAAGTCCAATCCAATGCTCAAGCCGGAAACCTGATATTATTATTATTATTATTATTATTATTTATTAGATTTGTATGCCACCCCTCTCCGTAGACTCGGGGCGGCATACCATTTCAGATAACTTGTTGTCCAATCACTTCTTAAAAATCTCCAATATTGGAGCAACCACAACTTCTGGAGACAAGTCATTCCATTGAGTAATTGTTCTAACTGTCAGAAAATTTCTCCTTAATTCTAGGTTGGTTCTCTCCTTGTTTAGTTTACATCCCCTTGTCCTGTCTTTAGGTGCTTTGGAGAATAGGTTGACCTCCCCTTCTTTGTGGCAGTTCCTTAGATATTGGAACAGAAGTGGGTTCCTCTTGGTTTGGATTGGTTCACTCAAACCGGTAACGACCTGCTGGTGATATCATGATGACATCACAAAACTGGTTTAGTCATTGCTGGTCCATGGGTACTTTAAAGTCAAAATTTTTGACTTTGATTTTGATACTGAACTGAGCAGTCTCAATTTTCTTTTAATATTTCTGATCAGTGAAGGGCTGCAATTTTTTTTACTACCACACTGTGGGCCTGGCTTATTTTGTGGGTGTGGCTTGCTGGCCATGTAACCAGGTGGGAGTGGCTTGACAATCATGTGATTGGGGGGTGGCTTAAAGTCATGTGACTGGCTTAAAGGTGGCCAATTTGACGTTACTCACGACAAGGGTTAGGGCTAGGGTGCCTGGCTTCGCCTCGCCTCAAAGAGATACAATTTCCCTATCTATTACTGAACATCTAAAATATACCATTGAATTCTATGTATAAATGCCATATGTGTACATATTACACACAGGCACATGAAAATATATATTATCTACTATTTAAACTGCATGTATATGCACAAACACACACGTATGCACAGCTCTTCTAAAATTATACACATTCAACCTCGTTTACTGTGATAGGAAATACATACCCAGAGCCCAGAAGAGGAAAAAAAGAAAAAAATTCAAATTTTTTCTACCGGTTCTGGTAGGAGCCCGTCACTACTTTAGCTCCCTCTAATATTTCAGACTCTTCTCATCCTCCTAGTATTGTGTTTAAAATGTTATTTCTAAAGAAATCGTAACACCAAGTGAAACAATGCAACAACTGTCATCCAAATTGTTCTGTACAGACTACTGGAAGTGTTCACTAATAAATGATATAAAAAGGTCTTTTATTGACAAGCTGCCATTTGCTGTTTGCATTAGAGAATATGAGAAGATGATGGCTGGTGCCCCCTGATCCCAGTGGCATTCAAGTCAGGGCAATAGTGGAAAATGCTTCAGTGTACTTAAAGCACTGATAACACCTCTAAATAATTAACTCAGGACTTCCTGTCTTCAATTACTTAATGCTTTTTTTAAAAACATCTTGAGAGGATTATAAGCAATTTATGGATTTCACATGATGAACACATTCACCACAATTCCCACCAAGCATTTATGGGATCATGTTTCCAAAGCTTTGATGTAATTAAAAATAAGCAATGAGACAATGGTGCAGTGGCAAGGTGCAAGCTGCCTCATCTGCAATTTGTGTAAGGCCCTTGGATTCAAAGTCTCAGGGAAAGCTTAATTCTACAGCTTCATTAATGTTCAACTGTTGCTTTGGGAGCAGCAGAGGTTTTAGAAGAAGATGAGAAAATCAAAACATAGGCCCGTGGGAGCTGGAACGATGGGTAGTTCAAACAGTTGAGCTATGTGAAATAAGTGCAGCTGATTTAGCGAACATCGTGAATTTACAGAGCAATAATTATCACGTTCCAGAAGCACAATCATTCCTTGAGATGAAAAAGCAAATTTGCCTTGATCAGTGAAAGGGGTGGGGTTTCTTGATACATTAAAGGAATGATGTTTCTTTAACCCAAAGTGTGTAGAAGAATAAATATGCATTGGCAACTCCTATGGCATTGCAACCCCTTCTGCCTTTATATTATAAAATTCGGGGATAAAGGAAAATCCTTTATGCACAAAACTGTAGCAAAAGGGAAAAAATTGCCTTTTGTATTTTTGTTTTTAAGCTTTTTTAACCAGGCACTGATACAAATGGGAAATTTTAAGCAGAACTTTTGTGCATTTTTTCCCCATTGGCAGTTGACTAGTGCATTTTGTTTTATACTAAATCATATGGCAACCAATAATAGTTATTACTGTAGAACAAGAGTTAAGGCAATCCAGGCATTGGTGCTATGACAAGTTATATTTTTGATTAAGTTTTTCAAGTTTGACAAAAGAATTTGGAAAAATCATCATTGACTTTCTAATAAAAGACACAAAAGTTCCAAATACAGTAGAAAGGATTCAAAAAACTTCTGGAAAATATTGTTTGATGCCACACCATAGTAAAATTGATTTGTTCATTGACTTTTTACAATTTATTAATTGCAATCTTAATACCAGTGACAGGGACTTGGTTCTCTGCAGAAAAGCCAGCTTTCAGGGAAGCTTTACTTTACTTCATTTCCTTGGGTATAATCCCCAAACCACTGAAGCTCCACTTAAACATTAAAAGGCATCTTTACTTGGAGAAGTTTACATCCTGTGATGATAGCTTTTAGACCATCCAATGTCAACATCTGCCTATCCCAGTTCTTTGGGAAGAACTCAATAGGTGAATAAAAATACCAAACCCTGTCTCAATGTCTGATTGATTGCGCAACTAATCATTATAACAATATATTCCTCTAAAGGTGATTAATAAGTTCTTAAATAAAAATATTGGCAATGGAAATTAATCATTATTGTTTAATATTATTATCATGCTAGGTGGACAAAAGTCTTACTAATTAAGGGTTAATAAACATTTGTAAGGACATTCAAAAATTGCTACTCCCCCTTTCCTTGGTGTTCTGAAATTGAAATCCAATTGATAAAGCATTTGTTCATTGTAAGGATTGCTGTCTTTTAAAAACAGGCTTAACAAAATAAGACCAGTTAAATAAAATAGTGATATATTGCTTGGAGAACTATCTATTCTTACCTGTGACAGTGTGCTGTACCTGCTCTGCAGGGCCAGTACATATAAGTCCCCTCCCAATTTGATGGATGAGGTATTCTTTGATTAAACCATTTGGCTTCTTAGGTGCCACCCAACTCAAATGCAAGGTTGTTGCATTTAGAGGTATAATTGTTGGTGGCAGAACATTCTCCGGAATTCCTTGGACAGTGACTGCAATTACCTGAATGCAAAAAATTAGCAATTTATTGTAATAGTACACAAGATACCTTGATCAATGAGAATGTCACTTCTAGTTTAAAATATTGTGGTTTGCTCTGGCATATTATTACCATGGCTCTCTATTTTTCTTCTTAGGTAAATTTTTCCCCTCAGAGTGAAATCTGACCTTGAATATATTTCTGTATGAATCTAGGTGCATAATTTATCACAACAGATTCTCCCTATTTTGCTAGGTGAAAGGAAGGTTTGGAAGGCAGACTGTTTTACCAGAGAATGCTGGCTAATTCCTTTCCATGTGGTTAACAGTTTGATATCATGTGACACAAATCATGAGCAACTATTGGCATAAACCGTCTTCTGCCTCACGCACCCCAGCGGCCGGTTAGGTCACACAGAGTCAGCCTTCTCCAGGTCCCGTTAGCCAAACAATGTCAGCTGGCGGGGCCTAGGGGAGGAGCCTTCTCTATGGTGGCTTGGCCCTCACAGGAGCCCCCACCGTCCTCGCCGTTCATAAGAGTCTAAAGACTCACCTATGCCACCAAGCTTGGGATTATTAGATTCTCCCCCCAGTCAATGAATGTATAGTGTGTTTGTTGATTGAATGGCTATGTATGTATTTTAATTGGTTCTTTAGTTTTTTATTTGTAACTGAATTTTCATTATTTGGATTCCGATATATATTGTCTTTTTTTATATGTTGTAAGCCGCCCAGAGTCCTCGGAAGGGGTGGCATATAAATCCAATAAACTTAAACCAACAAAAACAAACCAACAAAAAAAAACAAATGCTGAAGTTCTGCTACACTTAATATTGTCTAGGGATGCTAACAGAAAGTATTGGTGTTTCTAACTAATCTTCCAGACCTAAGGACAGTTTCCTGGTATACAGTGAGCAGTTGATTCATCAGCTCTTGTACTAGAAGAGATAGTACAAGTGTTCATGACAATGTGGGTGTGACAAACTTTTTTTTAGTTCCCAAGCCAGGCAATGCCCTATTCTTTGAAGTTTACTTAACAGATTTCATCAACCAGACCTAAAAATTCAGAGCATGAATTTACATGCTATTTGGCCTGTTCTGTCTGGGTCACTCCAGAAGCCAATACCAACCCAAAAAGAGAAGCCAGACACTCTGGTAAAAGGCAAAGGCAGTTTTATAAAATTCAAGAAAAACACAGGTAACAGAAAATGTCCTTACAAACAGGAAAATGCTGTATCTTCAGATATATCCACGAAGGCCATGCAGCAATACAGAATTCTTGCTGCCAAGCCGAGGCTGTAGATAGCAGACCTACACCTCCCACGGGTCTTCCAAAGCTGCTGGGCCAGAAGCCAGGAACAGAGACGCCGAGAAACAAGACAGGATAACGCAACTCCAAACTGATAACACTCCACATGGCTTCAAGGGCTTGCCTGCCTTTTAAACCCTGCTAAGGAGGACCACACCCAAACCCAGCTGTTCCTAATTCAGTGCTGATAATACTTCTTTAATTGCTCCTTTCTTTGATCTGACCGTCTCTGTCGCATGTCAATGACGGCTTGTGCGTCATCACCTAATGACTCCAAGCTACTGGCTGGGGAGAGCCCCCCCCCCCCCCCCCCGGGGCTCTCATGCTGTTCTCCTTCATCCCATTCCTGATTTTCCTCTCCCCCGTCCGACTGTTCAGCCCCCTCCTCTTCACTGTCCTCCTACTCCGGGCATGGAGCCAGCAGAGACACAGCTGGTCCCTGAGCAGCCTCAGGCTGAATCACAACATTGGCCAAACCGATTGACTTCTGCCATTTCTTGTGCTGGACTACAGTACAAGGTGGCCGGTAGAGTTTCTCTGAAAACATCAAAATATGTAGACAAAAGATGAATGTTTCCATATTTTCAGTTCCCTCCTAAAGGCTGCTACAACACGATGTAGAGAAGATATTCTGTCACCAATTTATTGAAAGATTTACCTACCATGCTACTGTCTGTACATCCAGCCACAGTGCAAGCACGTAATAAATAAGAGTATTCTTGGTATGGTTGAATATTACTGGTATCCCTGAAGTTCAGTTCCTTTCCTCTGAAATGTTCAACTCCATTTCGGAGAATAATATAATGAATGATGATACCTTATTAAAAAAGAAGGAAATTAAAAAACTTGTTTGAATTAAATGCATGCCAGCTAATTATATACTAAAGTTCTAAAGTATTACAAGAATTCTGTAAGAAAAATAAATGCTTCAACCATAATCTAATACCAAGAATAAATAATATACTGGATGACTTTTTTTTTACTTTGTTTGGATATATCATTACAATTTCTTTAATGAATTTTATGTCTGTACATTCTGGTTACACTATTCCATCTTCTCCTTTCTCAAATTAAGTTTGACTCCTAGTTACTTTGTGGACATATCCATGTAATTTTTTGGCAGTAATACAGCAATGGTTTGCCATTGTCTTCTTCTGGAATATTTGGACCTTTCCTTTCAATTTCTAAATAATTAATTTTTAAAGTTATATCTTAATATAGAGTGATTGTGGTCAGAATCTGTGATTTTTATTGAAAAAAAATGCAGGTTTCAACAATGTCTTATAAACTTCATAGATTTTTGTGAGCTATGATAGTACGCACAGTATAGTATAGGAAGATGGCCTAAAACTTCATTTCAATCAAACAAAAGCACCAAATTTAAATTCTTGTATCTACGCCAGAGAAAAGAAAGAAAGTATAACAGGCCATGATTTGTTAATGCAAAATTCACCATAATGTAACTTTACATTCAAATGAGACACTGTAAAAGTTGGAAGTTGGAGAATGTCATGAGCAAGATGCCTATATGATAAGGCAGAAAAGAAAAGTAGAATTACAGTTTATCAAATACTGTATATTGCACTTTTTTTTCTGGTGCAGATGAAGAGCTGGAACTGATTCCAATAATTAAAGTTGTTATTCTTCATCAGTATGTATGAATAAAGAAATCCACATATATTCACACTTCTGAAGTGCGACACTTCAGAATTTAGAAATAAGTTTTGGAGCACATGCAAAAGGAACAATGTAGCACTTGACAGCCGCTCTGAGTCTTTGGAGAGGGGCGGCATACAAATCTAATAAATGAATAAAATTCGAAAGGAACTGTGTCTTTTCTGGAAAATACAGGACTATCCCATGAAAAGAAACAGCTGTTTTAAAGGTTTATGGACAGATATTATGTTCACACTCCTATGCATCTGAACACTTTTTGAATTTGAAGCCAAAAGTGTGTGTGTGTGTGTGTGTGTGTGTGTGTGTGTGTGTGATGAGACAGATACACCGCCAGGTGACTTTAAGGACCTGCTAAATAATGCAAATTGTCCAGCCGTCTGCAAGGAGTATAAATCCTTCCATTCCCCACCATCCAGTCAGAATTGAAGAAGCTTCTTGGGTGAGAAGTGAAACATTTTCAAAGAAAAACCAGAAAGTCCAGTTGCCTCTTGAAAAACAGCAACACCTTTGGAACAATCATGACCTGGATGACTGAGATTCTCCATAGATACACACAATATATATTATTCAAATAACACATCCTAGATCATAATGAATGAAATATTCTCATTGAATATTTCATTTGCACAACTATTCCATTTGCACAACAGCATGTGAAATTGACTGTCAATCAGTGTTGCTTCCTAAGTGGGCAGTTTGATTTCACAGAAGCTTGATTTACTTGGAGTTATATTCTGTTTTTTAAGTGTTCCCTTTATTTTTTTGAGCAGTGCATATTGCATGCATACATACAAAGGTGTATGTGTATGAGCATGTTTTTATGTGAACATTTTTGTTTGTGTAAGATATATATTTATCTACACACAATTTCTTCAATATATATTAGGGATATTAAGCACAATATTATTTTAATAATGTTTTTATTCCCAAAATACCTTGTGCTGGGTAAATGCTAAATCAGACATTGTAGTTTGCCAAAATACTGTACCATTTGGTTGACAAGGTTCCTTCCATGTTAGAAATATTATATCTTCACGATTATCTACTGTTGTCCAGTGAGGTGAATTTACACCTTCAGGGACATCTTCTTTAGTGGTTGCACTGTTCATTTCACTAAAGCCTTTTCCATGTTTGTTCCACACAGCCAGCCTGTATTCATATGTAATATGAGGTTCTAGATTCTTATCTATAAGGAAAATATTTAACAAGAGTTTATTGTCAATCTATATGCTAAGTATACTGGACTTCTATTTAGATATATCCAACTCATAGAAACATAGAAGACTGACGGCAGAAAAAGACCTCATGGTCCATCTAGTCTGCCCTTATACTATTTCCTGTATTTTTTCTTACAATGGATATATGTTTATCCCAGGCATGTTTAAATTCAGTTACTGTGGATTTACCAACCACGTCTGCTGGAAGTTTGTTCCAAGGATCTACTACTCTTTCAGTAAAATAATATTTTCTCATGTTGCCTTTGATCTTTCCCCCAACTAACTTCAGATTGTGTCCCCTTGTTCTTGTGTTCACTTTCCTATTAAAAACACTTCCCTCCTGAACCTTATTTAACCCTTTAACATATTTAAATGTTTCAATGTGGTTCACTTTCAATCTGGTTCACTTTCAGATTTGTGAATCCATCTTTTTGTCTCATAAGTTTTGCATTTTAGAAGAATGGTGCATAAATCAAAACTTCATTACACATACATTGGGTAAAGAAAATGGATTTTTTTTAAAGTAAAAAGTGAAATTATTTAGTAAAACTTATGCTTTTAGTGGATGACTTTGGGGTGAAAGACCAGACCATGAAATAGGGAAAGGGGAAGATACTACCAAGTAACAGAGTTGTTTTGCCACATTTTGAGATAATTGAAACAATAATCAAAACAATTTAAATACATTAACTGCAGCATCTAAAATATGTAATCTCACAAGATGATGTGAGCTTTGGAGCAATTCATTTTGAAGCCCATATAGTTAAGGGATGAATTTGCACCACTATCTCTGATAGATTTCAAATTATAGAGATAGCCTGCAAACCAAGATTTATACAGATGTTTTCAGACATGTGAGTTCAGAAAAAGAATGCTTTAATGATCCAGAGATGTATCATATATGCATTCATGTGCATTGCAAAGCATTCATTCAAAAGTTTATATAATTTTAATAATCAGTTACAAATTATGATGGGTTTAAGTGACTTCTTATTTCAGAAATCTGTGCTCATTATGAAGGTAGGAGAGGTGGCTTTTTGGTGATCTCTTGGTTTGATGGGCTTTTATAATTAGCGTTTTATTGATATCTATCAGTGTACTGATAAAAAGATTTTATTAATTTCAAAACAATTTCCAAAGAGGCCACATGATACTTCACTGAATTGATATCAGAATTTATAACCTTTAGTTAATGAGTCATAACATATTATTTTACCTTGGAATGAATACTGAGTTGGGCCTCCTGTATAAATCTTTTCCTCCAATGGGCATATGCTTTTATATTCTTTATTTTTTATATAACTACGGGAACTCTTTATCCAAACACATAAACAAGTATGCTCATCCAAGTTACACTGTCCACAGTACCAGTATGTTACTTCTTCAGTAGATCTAGGACACAGTAGGCTGCATTTCAATTCTTCTTTTATCTATAACAATAATTACCACAGTTTAAAAACAACTTAAATAGACATGCACAGACAATTTTCTGATACACATTTCCAAGCTCTTATAATGGTACCTTTCATGAAATACCAAAATCTCACATGATATTAAATTTCAGTTGTATCATTTTTTAAAAGTTTACTCATATTTTTTTAAAGACTCACTTTTTAAATCCTATTACGTTTATGTTTTAAATGTGCTATTTTTATGTGCCATTTTTGAGACAGGAAGCAAAGGGAAAAGCTCCCAAATGCTATAATTCAATAGGTGTCTCTTCCCAGGTTTGGAATATTTTCCTTTCAGAAAATTCTGTCTGGCACCAATCTTAATGTATCAAACTTTTAGCTCAATAGCTTTATTGGACCTTATTGAAACCCTCTGGAACCTTCTAACTTCATTACACTTCACTGACTTGCTGATTTTTAATATGTATTTCATAGCTGAATGGGTGAAGATGCTGAGCTTATCAGCTGTAAAGCTGACAGCCTGGGTTGAAGATGCAAATGCTACATGATGGGATGAGCTCCTGTTATTTGTCCCAGGTTCTGCTGACCTACCGATAGCAGTTTGAAAGCATGCAAATGCAAGTAGATAAATAGGTACCACTTTTTTGGGAACGTATCAGTGTTCTGTACACTTCAGCCAGTGGTGCGTTGCTACTGGGGTGGTAGGTGACTCCACATTGGTAGCGACCACCAGATTGTGCAATTTGCGCATAACTGGATCTTTGTGCACCACCATCTTTTTTCTTGAATTTTTTGGTTCCTACGTATGCACAGAAGCAAAATCTCACGATCATGTGAGATTTTGGTGATTTTTCAGTGAAATCAGAAAAGAATACCCAAATCTCCCTTGCACGCATGTCCTCTCACGAGATTTCAGTATGTTCTTGCTTCCTGCACATACACGGAACCAAAATTACTCATATTGCATGTGCAGCACATCAGTAGCAACAACTAATAGGAATCTGCCCCTGACTTCAGCGTACAGTCATGCTGGCTACATGACTATGGTAGTCAGACAATGCTGTCTTCCTTGGCTAGGAAATGGAGATGAATACCAGCCCTTAGACGTGCACATGACTGGACAGGGAAAACCTTTATTTTGCCTTTACAGATGTTTTATTTTAATAAACATTTTTGTTTTAGCGTTTGATAGTTTGGACTGCTTAATATTTCTTCTTACTTGTGCTCATATGCCCATAATGTTAAAATAATACATTTTGGCATTCCCGCCACTTCATATATGAATATCATATATGTTTATTGTCCATGCAAACCCAATGCAAACTTTAAGAATGCCCAAATCATTGGCTATATGAAACAGCCAAATAAGCAATTGAACGTTACTATATATACCTAGACACATTTTCCAGCCAGGCCAAAATGTTAACTTTTTGCCTTTATACTAATCTGAAGTGCTGAACAACACTTTACAAGAAGCAGCTAATCATTATTAATTCCCTTAGAATTCACTGCAATAACATCAATCATGGCAAACTCATTTGGTATTAATATGGATGTAATGCGAAAATGAATAATGCACAGAGGAGTTTTTATATTCCTATTTTACAAAAATAGTTATGAACAATGTATTTCTCTTCCCATTGTCAAATCAGAACCACCAAGAGGTTTTCTATCAATTACCTTCATCATCATTCTAGATGAAATCCTGTCAGCGCAAACATATTTCAAGGGATTATATCCAAGTCCATTACAACATTCTTCGCTCTCTGGAATAAGTTTAGTCGCACGGCATTTTAATGGCGCTGAGTTATTCTTTTTAATGTGGGCTTTAGTTTCACCACAGAAAGCTGAGCAGCATACGATACTTGACATATTCACATATTCATGTCTACAACAGAACACTCCTGAAAAAAGAAAATATTATACATGAAGGCAAGAAGAGAAGAAAGTGAAGGAAATTCCGAAAATGCTATAAAATTCATCATAAAAGGTACCAGCAGGATGTAGCTATTGAAATGGAGGAAAGGCATCTAAAGTAGTACTTAATGTTGAGTTTAACATGTCAGAGAGGCCTTTTTTTAGTGACTAGACTTGAAGAACAGACACAACACAATCTCTCTCTCTCTCTCTCTTTCTCTCTCTCTCTCTCTCTCTCTTTCTCTCTCTCTCTCTCACTGTCTCTCTTTTGCATAGGTTGCAGAGAGTAACTATTTGCAGTTCATATGTGTCACATTCCATGTTTACATACATTTTTTTAATTTAAAAGTTAGGTTTTTATTTAAAAAATTATCAAAAAATCCCCAACAACTCCACCACACATACCCCCAGTTTTTGTCAACAAATGAATCTGTGAAATACAGTTTTTCATATAAAATGTCATATAACAAATCATATAAAATGCAAAATAAAATTGCTTATTAGGAATAGGCAGATTTTCTTAATTAGTATTTGAGAGTTCTAATATAATTTGGTTTCTTCTCCAATTCGTTTCTCCTCAAGAAAAAATGTTAGAATTTTGCTATTCAAAATTGCTTTTCAAAAATATTATTTATTTATTTATTTATTTATTTATTTATTTATTTATTTATTTATTCTATTTTTATGCCGCCCTTCTCCTTAGACTCAGGGTGGCTTACAACATGTTAGCAATAGCACTTTTTTAACAGAGCTAGGCTATTGCCCCCACAATCCGGGTCCTCATTTTACCCACCTCGGAAGGATGGAAGGCTGAGTCAACCTTGAGCCGGTGATGAGATTTGAACCGCTGACCTTCAGATCTACAGTCAGCTTCAGTGGCCTGCAGTACAGCACTCTACCTGCTGCGCCACCCCGGCTCATGAGGTATCTCCTCTTTCTCATTTCCAAGTGGTCCTTCAACATTGCAAAAAGGTCTTTCCACTGCTGAATGGACATGTTTGGACGTGTTTGAGAGGGTTTTGCCTTCTCTTTCTGTTCAAGATCCCTATGTACAATTGGTGGGTCACTGTGTGATACAGAATGCTGGACTCAATGGGCCAATTCAGCATGACTCTTCTTATGTTCTTATGTTGTATTCAAGCCACAATATTTTACAATACTGTGATTCAGGCATATTCTTTAAAGCACTGCTTTGTTATGGCTGTCATTCTGTAACAGCATGCCAGAGATTAAAAATGGGATCCAAAATTTCATAAATGAAGATATGAAACATAATTCAAGCTGCATTTGCAACCTATTCTTAAATTCTTTCTTGTGGAAGCCAACTCCTATGTTACAAGAATAAAATAGGCCATGTTCACAATCTTTATTTTCAATGATATTAAGTAAGCATTGAGCAGAATAATATCTAGTGCCTGTAAATTACACAAGTGTTCTATATCTCTCAGAAGAAATATTGCAGGAGAGGCGGAGTAATGACACGGACACAAGAGCTGGATTTAAAACTGGGTCATTTTTATTAACATAAATTTGCATAATTTATTAATTAAATTAGCATAATTAACTATGACCCTAACTAGGACCCGCAGGGTCAAACAATTGCTTCCGGGGCAGAAAATGATGTATAATAAACTTCCGGGGCAACTTATGGGCGTAGCTCCATGCTAATCCAGGTGAGGGACCCCTCCCTCACCTGAGACCTTGCCATGCACTTGCATGTGGGAGGTCCCACCGGCTAACCCCTAGAAGGGGAATTAAATGGGCGGGACCCAAAGACAGGTTCCCCTCAACTGCTCAGGTCGCCAATACCACAAGCCTTTGGAGAGAATCTGTCAATCATCCCCAAAGATGCCCAACGAAGAACACGCAGTTGCTAAACCACCACCCAGTTTTCCCCCCCTAACCTGCCTTCCCAAATGACCAAAGGTAAGCCAATTAACCTAACAGGCGCAAGCACCCCCTAACCGCTTATCCTTCTCCACAGTGTGGAATAGGTGAATAAACGGTCACGGCTAAGAGACCAGACCGACAAAAATTCCTATTTGGCCCCATAGGGCGACCCAGAATAGCACACTGTAAATAGGGAGGGCGGGCGGGTGTCTGCTCGAGATGACTGGTCCGGGCAAAAAGGCTGAGCCCGGGCCTGCCTGCCCTTTTATAGGGCGGGCAGGCCCCGCCCGGACACGTCATCGATCAGGCCACCCTGGCCTGATAATCGGCCAAAGTCTCACGAAATCTCGCGAGACTTCGACCGAAAACAAGATGGCGGCTACACCATGTGCTCCGTGTCTGCCTGAGCCTCCAGCAAAAGGCGCCGGTAGGTAAGGACCACCGGCGCTATTATGTTTTCCAAATTGTCCACGTGTGTATAGAATAACAGGTTTGGATTTAAGGGTATATGTGGACACTTTGGAAACTAAATCTGATTAATGCATTCAATCTGTCAGTACTAGTCCTTGATAATATTGTGATTCACTATTTACACAATCTAATTTTAGGAGAGCTATAACTCCCTAAAGGTAGAAAGGCAATCTGGAAGGAGAATAAATAAGGTCAAGACATCTAATTGGGCAGATCAAAGTCCAGCTCTTCAACCCATACAGAAGTTTTGAAGTTCTATCTTGAGTATCTCCATTAACAAATGAAGTAAACATCATGTAACCATTTGAAAGAGGCAGTCCTGGAGATACCTTGGCACCCAACTGTATGGGGCTTTATAGATTAAAAGTAACACTTGATATTGCACTAGGAAACATATCAGCAGCCAATCCAGAGTCCACAGCACAGGTCTACTATTTTTTTGTGCCTAGCACTGATTCACATGATTACTGCAGCCCTGAGCAATCTAATAGGTATGGCACTTATACGTCAGCTAAAATTTATTTAATTTATTTATTCAATGTGTTTTCTGCTCATCTGACCACACGTTAACTCTGGAAAGCTTACAATCTTAAAACGAATAAAACAATATGACAATTGCTCCTTTTCTATCCTCCTTCAAAACATGTGATTATATGTGATTACATCATGCAGTGATTTCTTCTTAAATAATAACTGAGAGCATTTTAATTTAGATACTTTTTGGACTGGCAAAGTAAACTTTTGTTAATGAATTGCTTTTATGCTGGGACAGAAAGAGAAAGATAACATTCTATCACTGAGAATCTCATCTTTCTTTGACTGAATAATATTTTTAGCCAAGATTTCACTCATATAACAAGAAGTGACTCCCTTTCTAGTTTCTTTGGTAAACCATTACTTCTTTAATTATTATCAACCTTGTTCCAGCGTGATAAATTGCTAATTACTTAATACCCTAATCAGCGTTCATTCTTTGCACAGATAAACTGTGACAGCGCCATTAATTTAAATAGTAATTTCACTTAATGGCCAGAACGGCACACCAGATTTTTATGCAGCATTTTCTGAAGACTGCATCCATCACTGCAATATTCTGACATAAAGATGTCTGACGTGCACTAACTCACTTAGAGAGAGCAGATGTTGCTGAGCAGAGTTTGGTAGTAATTCCCATAGTGCATCACTTCAGCATGAATGAGCTGCTGCAAATTCAGAAACAGACATCCTTCTGAAACCAAACAGCATAGCCTTTGACCTTACCCTAATTTGTCAGACATGGCATTTGATTCTTGACTATTGACACAGAGGATGTACGGTTGAAAATATGCCTATGGAAGTAGGGAATGGGGTAAGAAAAGGCTCTTACCTGGTGGGCTGACTTATCTTTTTAAAGAAAAAAAAGCAATTGCTCTGTCCTACACATTGTGAAGAAGAATCTGAACTCCAAATAGGAACTGAATAATCAAATTATCACAGATAATCCCCACTCGGTTAAAGACCTTGGTATACTAATAACAAAAGATTTAAGTGCCAAAGCCCACTGCAACAATATAGCCAAGAAGGCTTCAAGAGTTGTAAACCTAATCCTATGTAGCTTCTGCTCTGGCAATCTCACACTACTTACCAGAGCTTACAAAACTTTTGCCAGACCCATCCTGGAATACAGCTCATCTGTTTGGAACCCATATCGCATCTCAGACATTAACACCCTTGGAAATGTCCAAAGATACTTCACCAGAAGAGCCCTTCACTCCTCCACTCGAAATAGAATACCCTATGAGACTAGACTTTCAATCCTGGGCCTAGAAAGTTTAGAACTAAGACGCCTTAAACAAGATCTAAGTATTGCCCACAAGATCATATGCTGCAATGTCCTGCCTGTCAGCAACTACTTCAGCTTCAACACAAAAACACAAGAGCACACAACAGATTTAAACTTAATATTAACCGCTCCAAACTTGACTGCAAAAAATATGACTTCAGTAACCGAGTTGTCGAAGCGTGGAACTCATTACTGGACTCCATAGTGTCATCCCCAAACCTCCAACACTTTACCCTTAGATTATCTACGGTTGACCTATCCAGATTCCTAAGAGGTCAGTAAGGGGCGAATACAAGTGCACTAGAGTGCCTTCCATCCCCTGTCCTATTGCTCTCCTATATCTGCTACACCTTTCTTCTATTCCTATATATCTTCTTCTATTCTTTCATTGATATGTTCTATTTCTATATCTTCTTTTCTATTATTTCTTAGATATATTTTACGATGAGTATCTCCTCTATAACCTTCATCATGTATTTTACTATGTGTATATAGATATATACCCACTAAAACCCTCATTGTGTATTGGACAAAATAAATATAAATAAATAAATAAAATAAAAAACAAATAAAATTCAGATTTTTTAAAAACAAGTGCTAGCATAAAGGAGAAACTCCACCCCATCCCCATGAAACACTTTCCAATTTCAATCCACAAATTCACCAAAATATATTAGCACGGCAAAATGATATGGTCTGGAAACAGTACAAGTTAAGCCTTCAGAAGCCATCCTTAATTGGGTGTTTATGTTTCAGGATAATATGTACAGATTACACCATGTAAATATGTATAGATTGCACCATATATATAGATTACACCGAGTTTCATGTTTCAGGTAAATATGTGTGGATTACACCATGTTAACCAGAAGTCTCAGTACATTCAACTGAAATTATTCCAATGACAATTTCTTCATAGAACTTTGACATGTTACTTCATATACCAACCCAAAGAATCAATGTTAATTCATCCAAACTATTTCTTTGGATATTATTATCACAACTGAGCATTAGAAAAATGGTAAAGAAAACACACATATTGAAAAATGGATATGGCTTATGGTAATTTAATTTTAATAGCTTCTGGTGAAGTTTAGGAAAACCCAAGCAAACACTATCTCATATCATAGAAGTAGCTCACTAACCCAGCAATGCCTCTGTTTTAGAAGTTTAAGTGAAACAGAACATAAAATGCATATACAAACAGTAAATGTAAGTTTTCTTAAAGACAAAGGGCTCCTGTAGAAGTAGACTGGTTTGTTATTAATTTATCATCATTGTTCAAGGTTATTTTTTTTACAAATTATATCCCCTATATTAATTGGGCTGCTATTCTTCTGCTGCATGAATCCCAGCGACCGATTAGGTCCCACAGAGTGGGCCTTCTCCGGGTCCCGTCAACTAAACAATGTTGTTTGGCGGGCCCCAGGGGAAGAGCCTTCTCTGTGGCGGCCCCGACTCTCTGGAACCAGCTCCCCCCAAGAGATTAGAACTGCCCCCACCCTCCTTGCCTTTAGTAAACTCCTCAAAACCTACCTTTGTCGTCAGGCATGGGGGAACTGAGATATCTCCCCTGGGCCTATACAATTTATGTATGATATGTTTGTATGTATATCTGCTTAATAATGGGGTTTTTAAAATATTTTAAATTGTAAATTATTAGATTTGTTATGAACTGTTTTATTGTGTTGTGAGCCACCCTGAGTCTATGGAGAGGGGCGGCATACAAATCTAATAAATAATAAATAATAATAATAATAATAATAATAATAATAATAATAATAATAGATGATTCAAGATTTTAAATATTCCTAAGCACTTGCATAAACATCCCCAACATTAATCGCGTCAACTATTCTATAGTGCAGAGGTTTCTTTATCCCATCATTAACCTCTCTAGTCATTGTTATTATTTGTTTGTTTAAATATTATCTATGTATCTGTCCGTCCATCCGTCCATCCATCCATCCATCCATCCATCCATCCATCCATCCATCCATCCATCCATCCATCATATTTCTATTATCATCACTAAGCTAAGGTTGCCATTATTATCAACTGGGTGAAACAATGCATGAGGGGCAACAATTTTTGAAGCAAGGTACCTGCATAATTCCAAAGGGATCTTTCAGCGGCCATGACTTTGAAACCCAATTGAAAGTATCTTTTTGGGGCTCCATCATAACTGTCACTGAATAATTGATCCTAAGTCCACCTGTAGACTGAGTTCAATGCTAATACAATAGTTCTGCCTAACATTAAAATGAGTTATACTGTACTTCTTATTTCAAACAAAAACTTTTAAAAGGTATATTGGATCCAATATAAGATGGATGTTAGAAAAAAAATAGCAATTGCATTTAAAAGGCCACTCAAAGGATTGAGTTAATTGTACTGTATAGTTTTACAGCATTGAGTTAATTGTACTGTAGTTTTACAGTTTTACTTTATGTCTGAATCTTACACATGTTTTTCCCATTGAAAAAATGTCAGAGATATTTGAAGGAGTTCTCGTACATTAGTACAAATTTTAAAAAAGCTGTATATTGTATATACATGTAAAAATTAATTTTTCATAATAATTTGTAAGATAACATATTATCAATGGTACATTGCTCAACAGTAGTAACTGTGAGAGGGATTTGGAGTCCTGGTGAACAACCATTTAAATATGAGCCAGCGGTGTGCAGTGGCTGCCAAACAAGCCAACACAGTTCTAGGCTGCATTAACAGAGGGATAGAATCAAGATCACGTGAAGTTTTAATACCACTTTATACGGCCTTAGAAGGCCACACTTGGAATACTGCATTCAGTTTTGGTCGTCACAATGCAAAAAGGACATTGAGACTTTAGAAAAAGTGCAGAGAAAAGCAACAAAGATGATTAGGTGACTGGAGACTAAAACATAAGAAGAATGGTTGCAGGACCTGGGCATGGCTAGTTTAGTGAAAAGAAGGAACAGGGGAGACATGATAGCAGTGTTCCAATATCTCAGGGGTTGCCACAAAGAAGGAGTCAATCTATTCTCCAAAGCACCTGACGGTAGAACAAGAAGTACTGGGTGGAAACTAAACAAGGAGAGAAGTAACTTAGAACTAAGGAGAAATTTCCTGACAGTCAGAACGGTTGATCAGTGGAACAACTTGCCTCCAGAATTTGTGAATGCCCCAATGCTAGAAGTTTTAAAGCAGATGTTGGATAACCATCTGTCTGAAGTAGTGTAGGGTTTCCTGCCTAAGCAGGGGTTTGGACTAGAAGACCTCCAAGGTACCTTCCAACTTTTGTTGTTGTTGTTGTTATTAACACTATCATCTTCTTTTCATTCTATATATTAATTATATAGAGGAATGGAAACAATTGTAATCTTACACACCATATGATCTGCATTATTTCCCAAAAGTATCTATTCTGATGGTGATCTCACCTACCTCTTTAAAAGATGATTATAACATTAAGCTAAAATTAAACCATGCATAAAGAAAGATAGCTTCTCATCAATTAAAAAGGAGGGGGTGAATATAACCAAATGCTGAGTCGTAGCTACCAGCCTGATCTGATAAATGTTAGCCATGCAGACATGAAAGTGGGACATCTCATTACCTATGGAGGCAAAGGTCTTCACATTTGGAAAAAATGAACCCAGCATGCTGATGAAAGAGAGAATCAATTGCAACTTTGCATGTAGAGGAAGAATCAGTGGATGGTTAAACTTTCAGAGGTTGTTTCAGAAACAGAAAGTGCTATGCTTAGGTAAAACAACGATGCTCTTTATACCTTTTTATACAGAACAATTGAAAAAAATGGCTTTTTGTGACTATGGAAACAACAACGATAGGTGTTATCTTGACAACTTTACAATGTTACCACAAAAAAAAAGCAAAAAAAACCATCCACAAGGAAGAAAGGGCATAGAAAAGAAGAAGAAAAGTCGATATTTGCTTCACTAATGTGCATTTAGGGTTACTGTAGAGTACAGCAATTTAGAGTGGGATATTTCTAAATAGTCATTTTTAAAATAAATAATGTAATCAAGACAGCAATGACCTTTGAGGTGTCACTAATGACAACCTCCAACCACAATGGCAAATGGTGTGGGATGCTGCAGTTCAGTGACATCAGGGGAATTAAAACATTTGCTGCCCAATCATATCCAGACCTAATGAGCTGTGAGGCCTACAGAGTTCAATGGGGCTTAATCCTAGCGAGTATGCATAAATTACAACCTTATTGTGTTTCGTTGGCTACTTCAGGAAGGATACACATAATAATGTAATATTGTTACATTTCATATATATACATACTGGTGTGTGTGTGTGTGTGTGTGTGTGTGTATGTATATATATATAGGCCGAAATGGGACCATCCTAGTCTCCCTTAATTTTAAAATTCCAGCTGAAAACATTTTAACATATATATATATATATATATATATATATATATATATATATATATATATATATATATATATAAAAGCTGGGGGATGGGAAATAAAAAGCAAAACTTTAAAATCCATGCTTGTAGTGAGCCTATTGCATTTAATCTGTGTAAACACGCAATGAAATGAAGAACACGTCTTTGATCCCAAGGTACCTGTTTTACACTCCCACACAACTCATTTTGCCCAGAGAGAGCAGTAAAAACATAAACGCTACCCCAGCAGTTCTTTTCCAAGCGCATCTGTTAATTCACTCCATTTATAAAATACATATTGACAAAGACAACTGTACTGGGACCAGGGAGATTTGATTTGGTGTGAGAAAGTCAATTCAATGTGATTTTGTTAAAGGGCTCCTGCAGGCAAATAAAAAGAGTTTAAGTAATAAAGTACATAAAGAGATGTTTTATGAAGCAATGCTTTCCAGTGGCAGCCACTCATTGTGCTGCTTTAAAAGGGATAGAGTTCAGAAAAAAACCCATAAGGGAATGTTTCCCGTGTTCTTCTGAGCTGAAACACGGAATGTTTCACATAAGGTCAATGACAGAAGACCAGTTCCAGTTTAGATTTAGTTTGTTAGGAGAGAAGAGAAATATATGACGGCAATCTAGCTCACAAAATGCTTATTCTTTTCAATAAAATGTGTTAAAATGAAAAGGTACACCCAGACTCTTCCTCCTTTTTGGTTATTGTAGACCAGTGATGGTGAACCTTTATTTCCTCAGGTGCCGAAAGAGCAAGTACGTGCATTATTGCTCATGCACGAGTGCCCACACCCATAATTCAATGCTTGGGGAGAGCGAAAACAGCTTCCCCATCCCCTGGAGGTCCCCTGGAGGCCGGAAATGGCCTGTTTTCCAACTTCTGATAGGCCCAGTAGGCTCGTATTTCGCCCTTCCCAGGTTTCAGAGGCTTTACTGGAGCTGGGGGAAGGTAAAAACGCCCTCCCCCATCCCTCTGGAGGCTCTCTGGAAGCCAAAAATGTCCTCCCAGGACCTTTCTACGAGCCAAATATCAGCTGGCTAGTATGCACATAAACCTAGCTCAACTAGGGCAATGGCTCGCGTGCCAGCAGATATGGCTCTGCATGCCACCCATGGCATAGGTGCGCCATCACTGTCATAGACTAAAAAAGCTGACTGCCTACATTGTTATTTAGCATCAAATTATATGGAAGTTAATGATGTAGCATTAAAAGTGCAGTTTAAAAACTTCACAGGCTTAGTAGTATAGATAAGAGACAGAGGTTGGATGACACAACTTGGATCAAAAGTACGGTATTTGGATACATTGCATTGAATTAGATGTGCTGCAGACATTAGACTGTATTATGACACCTTCTTGTCTTAACTCCTCTATTCTTCTATGTCAGTGTTTCCCAACCTTGGCAACTTGAAGATATTTGGACTTCAACTCCCAGAATTCCCCAGTCAATATTCGCTGGCTGGGGAATTCTGGGAGTTGAAGTCCAAATATCTTCAAGTTGCCAAGGTTGGGAAACACTGTTCTATGTATATATCTCTCTGGAAAACTGTAATATTTTTTGCGTGGAAGCAAAAAAAAATCACCAAAATCTCTCTCTCTCTCATGTCCGCTCGTGAGATTTTGCTTCCTGTGCATGTGCAGAAGCAAAATATTGCGATGGGACATGCGCATTCACACGCTGGATATGCAGAGCAACCCTCGCATGCTTTCAAGGTTATACATCTCTTCATCTATATATGTCCTGGTTATCTTTCAGTTATTGCCACTTAAAATATTTTCTTTACCACCTGTGTTTAAATCTCTCCTACACTTAATAATCAGCCTGGATATTCGACTGCAAAACTTCTAAAAAAGATGTCTTCTTATATGAGTATATTCAATTTCATATGGAAAAAGTCATCTTCCATGTTCTGACACAAGGCTCAAGGAAGAACATTGTTTGCGTTCTCCACAGTGCACCAGGGAGAGAAATTATGATGCTTGAATGCTAATATTATTAATTTTATCGCATTCATCCCAACCCATCTCTGCTTGAGAATTCATAACTATATTTTCTGCTCTCCGTATACTGATAACATTACTATGCTTTGCCTGACTTGCAAAATGCAAATACACGTCTTATATCATTTCAAACTGTCCAAATAACATTTTGAAAACATGCATGCAAAGAGTGGCATGCATAAATCTTTATAAAATAAAATGAATAATAAAAATGATAAGAACAATCAGAAGGAGTAAAAGAAATATAATCTGTTGAGATGCTTAGCCATTTTACCGCATTTTACTCAATCTAATTTTGAAGGCCTTCAAGTTAACACCACTTGAAAATAATACAGATTCCTTTGTATTGTTTTATAAAAGGACCATTAGACATAAGACATAAAGAATTAGTAACCTTCTCATTAACCTCTCAAAATGGAATCCATCCCAAGCCAAGCTGTGAATACAACCAAGAGTCTTCCTAGTTAATTGTTATCCTTATCAAAAATTGACCCACATTAACATTTTCCTTGGGCTAATCAGTGTCTCTTTCTTTTTGTATGTGTTTGCATATATACACATGCAGAAAGTGACCAGTATTGTTTTTGCTAGCCATACATAGAAAACAGGGGTGGGTTCTAACTTACCTCGCTGCCAGTTCACTTTCTCCCGCACCTTGGTGGGTGTGCTTTGCACGCATGTGCATACACATGCGCAGTGCCAAAAAAATCTGGGGAGGAAATCTAAAAACAAGATGACGACTGCATTCACAGTTCCAATAACTTGGCTTCTGTACATTCTCAGAAGAAAAAAATAATTAAAGAAAGTTTTAAAAAAAATGAAATTTAAAAAATTGCATTGCCCACCGACTGGCACCGACCGAACCAGTTCCGTGTCATCATTGTGACATCACTAGCGTGTCGCTACCGGTTCGGGTAAACTTACAAAAGAGCTTACAAAACTTTTTCCAGACCCATCCTCGAATACAGCTCATCTGTTTGGAACCCATATCGCATCTCAGACATTAACAGCCTTGAAAATATCCAAAGATACTTCACCAGAAGAGCCCATTGTCGAAGCGTGGAACTCATTACTGGACTCCATAGTGTCAACCCCAAACCCCCAACACTTTACCCTTAGATTATCCACGGTTGACCTATCCAGATTCCTAAGAGGTCAGTAAGGGGCAAGTACAAGTGCACTAGAGTGCCTTCCATCCCCTGTCCTATTGCTCTCCTATATCTCCTATACCTTTCTTCTATTCCTATATCTCTTCTTCTATTCTTTCATTGATATGTTCTATTACTATATCTTCTTTTCTATTATTTCATAGATGTATTTTACTATGAGTATCTCCTCTATAACCTTCATCATGTATTTTACTATGTGTATATAGATATATACCCACTAAAACCCTCATTGTATATTGGACAAAATAAATAAATAAATAAAATAAAATAAATAAACTGGTCCAAACCAGGAGGAACCGACCTCTGATAGAAAACGAAGGAGAAGAAAATAAAAATAAAGTTTCTTTCCAGGAAACATAAGTAACAAAAACACAAAATAACCTTAGCCTGGTATTGACAACTGCTTATTTGGCGTTGTTGCTGTTAAAGGCAATATGTTTTGTGTCACTGTACTTTACTTGCCTTTGTAAACAGCACTAGGTATGTTAACAGAAATCACTGGAAAGGTCTAGAGATCAGAGAAATAATCATCTTTTTTTAGAACGCTGTGATTAATAAGATTGACCAAAGCCTCTCTTCTAATTCCTTGGGATATCTTTTTTTTTTTGGATGACATCATGGGAGACATTCTAATATTGTGATATATGAATGACTTCTGAAGGCATTGAATTTAGGATGTGCTGCATAGTTTGGCAGAAATTCAAAGTCCTTCTGAGCACACACAATGTGTTGCCAAAACACGGGTAATGCAGTCAATTTAGCTCCTGACCTCACAATTGCCTACAAAGAGATGTATGTATTAAATATTAAGGAAAAAGCTTTCCTGGAGCCACCAGGCTTATTCCATATAAACATGTAGTCTATAATCAACGTGAAAAAAAATTAAATTAAAAGATGCTCAAAGCAAGCTTAAAGCTGCATTGATAAATATCCTAGCATCTTAGGCAACATGGTATCGGTAAGGGCCAATAGACTGAGGATAGCTTCCTTGGCTCCAAACGTCCCTGACTTTAATTAAAAAATAATTAACCTTTTAAAGGGCACTGTGATGTTGATGAATATATTTGAATCCAAATAGGCTCTCAGAGGCATTTGAGGGAAATAAAAACAATAGCCAGTGTTTTCTTTGGAACTACTGTATGTACATCTGCCTCTCAACACAGCCAAGATAAACTGTTATGGCAACAAGTATCCTGAGGAGCAAGAACTAAGGGTGGAGTGATTTTCCTTCAGTTTGCCTTCTGGCAAATAGGTGTTCTGTGACTGGCAGTGGACCTCCTAGCAGGCCTATTATGACTAGGAAAACTGTTATGTTTGCAAGTTGTTAGAATAAATGTGATCGCTGATTGGAGCAGGCGCGACCAATAAGAAGCCCGCAAGCGCAACCAATGGGAAGCTGAGGCGCGACCAATAAGGAGCCTCCGGGCGCAACCAATAGGAAGCCCCGGCGCGAAGTCTTGAAACATTGTCACCAATCCCAGCGCTGGTAAAAAAGTATATAAGGTGCAGTTTTGGCCGCTTGTTTTTTAAGTCACTACCTGCCTGCGAGCTGGTCACTTTAAATGTTCCTGATTATTAAATAAAAGAGCTGTTACCCTCTTCATCGGCCTCCAGCCTCTGATTTAACAGTGGCGACAAAAACCATTCCCCCGTGAAGCTATTTTTGTTTAAACATTCAGAATGTGATCTATAAAAAACCAATTGGTCCCATTGGCCTCCCAACAGATTTATGACTTGTCATCTGAACAGTCATAGTGCATTTTTAATCAGAAATAACAAAATAGCAGAATAACGGAGTTGGAAGGGACCTTGAAGGTCTTCTAGTCCAACCCCCTGCTCAAGCAGGAGGACCTATACCATTTCAGACAAATGGTTGTACCATCTCATCTTAGAAACTTCCAATGTTGGAGCATTCACAACTTCTGGAGACGAGTTATTCCACTGATTGTTTTATCGGGGATTTCCTCCTTTGTTCTAATTTGCTTTTCCCCTTGATTAGTTTCCATCCATTGTTTCTTGTCCTGCCTTCGGGTGCTTGGAAAAATAGATTAACCCCCCCCCTCTTCTTTGTGGCAGCCCCTTAGATATTGGCACACTGCTATCATGGCACCCCTAGTCCTTTTTTCATTAAACTATATATATCCAATTCCTGCTATTATTCTTCATATGTTTTCTATATATGTAACATACACAGCTCCAAAAATAAAGGGAACACTTAAAAAACAGAATATAACTTCAAGTAAATCAAACTTCTGTGAAATCAAACTGTCCACTTAGGAAGCAACGCTAATTGACAGTCAGTTTCACATACTGTTGTGCAAATGGAATAATTGTGCAAATGAAATATTCAATGAGAATATTTCATTCATTCAGATCTAGGATGTGTTATTCAAGTGTTCCCTTTATTTTTTGGGCAGTATATTTGTAAGAATCAAAATAGGTGTCAACCTGATTGACCTGAAAACTAGGCAAGTATGCATAGGAGATGGCTAGGTAAACCAAGAGCTATAGACTAGACTGGGGAAAGTATTTTGGAAGAAGTCAAACACAATCACCTGCATTTGATGGCTAAAACCCTCCCAACATAAGCATTCCAATGTGGTTAGTAGTTTCCTTATATATTTTTTATATTTCTAGGACTGGATAAACTGGACCAGCTCATTTTGTTTAGCATGGGACTGGGTTCTTTGCTCCTCAACTAGTCTCATTCAACTAGCAGGTCAGATTGACTGTCTAGAATGAAGTCACCTATTGATTACATAGCAAAGCATTTGGCTTAGTATGGATTCCAACTTCAGTCACTGCATTACCAAATCTCATACAATGGCAGATATCTTCTCACATATTCATTGATGCTAAAATTATTTAGATAACAAATGTAGCTAAATAGTGTGTGTGTGGGGGGTGTTAATTGATTTAACACTGTAATAGTGGAACAAAATGCTTTCTTAGAAGCTTTGCATTTTTCATTCTGAAAGTGAATAGGAAGCCCATTAATTCATGCTTAAAGTCAGACCTTTATTTCTTATTAAGGCTGCCACTTTATGACTTCATATCATTGAAATGCTTCTTACCTGTGAATATCCATGTAGAATAGTTACCACAGTACTCTGGTTCCACTGTATATCTCTGACTTCCACAACAAGCACTTGATACATTCAGAAGAAATGAAAGATACTTGTCCTCACAGTATTGGAAACATGAAGTATTGTACTGATTCCCATTGCAACATATCTAAATTAAAAAAAACAACAACCCACCAAATATAGGTTAAAGCATAAGGTGTTTCCTGGTAGAATAATGTCAACAGCACATATATAAACCCACAAATCCAATAAAACTGAATTCTTATTTAGCACTGATGATGTCATGTACTTTGGGTAATGAAATGTCTTGAAAAATATGGCCAACATCAGAGAGAATAGAATAGAATTCTTTATTGGCCAAGTGTGATTGGACACACAAGGAATTTGTCTTGGTGCATATGCTCTCAGTGTACATAAAAGAAAAAAATACATTTGTCAAGAATCATGTAGTACAACAATGATTGTCATAGGGGTCAAATAAGCAATGAAGAAACAATCAATATTAATAAAAATCTTAGGATACAAGCAACAAGTTATAGTCATACAGTCCTAAGTGGGAGGAAAAGGATGATAGGAATGATGAGAAAAACTAGTAGAATAGTAGTGCAGACTTAGTAAAAAGTTTGACAGTGTTGAGGGAATTATTTGTTTCGAAGAGTGATGGTGTTCTGGGAAAAAACTGTTCTTGTGTCTAGTTGTCTTGGTGTGCAGTGTTATGTAGCAACGTTTTGAGGGTAGGAAGAGCACAAAGGACTCCTGAATTCTTATTGTTTAGCCGAAATCTAATACAGGAAACTTATCAAGTCATAAATAAAATGTACAGATAATTTACCTAGCTATAAAATCAAATTGAATTGATCAAAATTTACAATAAATCACAATGAATAAACTTATGCTAAGAAGCATAATCTCACAAATACATCAATGATAAGTTTAAATCTATGGGCTTGTTGGCTATTTGAGGCAGATTGTTTTCCAAAATTCAGCAGAGAATATGGATTTTCTTATAGTCACAAACAACAGCAACTATACAAGCCCAAGTTTTATAGAATAGGAAAGTAAGTAAGCAGCTAACTAAGGAAAGAAAGAAAGAAAGAAAGAAAGAAAGAAAGAAAGAAAGAACTGCAATCAAAAGATGTTTACAAAAGATTGCAGTAATAAGAGAACTTCTCTAAAGAGAACACTTTCCACAAATCTAAAACAATATTTGTAAGCTGCTAATTAGTTATCTACTAGTTTTGGCTAAGCTACATACAATATATATATACACAGTATTTTTTACAATACTTATTAATGAATTTTGATTATTTTTTTATCTTCTTTGTTTCTAAATTTCTTCGTTTCTAGCCGCCCCGAGTTTGCGGAGAGGGGCGGCATACAAATCCAATAAATTATTATTATTATTGTTATTGTTATTGTTATTATTATTATTATTATTATTATTATTATTATTATTATTATATGTTCTTAATTTTGTTAATTTCATAAAAATATTATCACTATAGTTAGTCCTCATTTAGGAGCTGTCTTGTTTAGTGACCATTTGCAATTATGATGGTGACAAATCCTTGTATCTACAACCTTCATAGACTTGTAAAGCAAAGTAAAATCCTAAATTCAGATATAATTTCCTCTCTTGGTCAAAAAAGTGGCAAAAGTGACATTTTGCATTTGATTAGATTACTGGGTCTCTTTAAACCAAGTTGTGGTCTATAAATGGGAAAGAAGCTACATCTTCAAATCCCACTTCAGATGCAACTGTCAACTGGCTTTACTGAGATATATTTCTTCCTCACCTTTGGAGGACCACATTGGTCACTATAAAGCAGATATAGCTTAGAATGGTGCAGCAGGTTGATATAGTCTAAATCAGGGGTCTCCAACCTTCGCAATTTTAAGCTTGATGGACGTTAACTCCCAGAATTCATCAATTTTGGGAGTTGAAGTCCTCCAGTTGCCAAAGTTGGAGACCCAAGCTCTAAATCATCAGACTTCATTAAAATCTAGACAATTTTGAAAAAAGAGCAAGTACTTATGTTGTACTCCCAGTATGATTTCTGAATAATTCTCTGGTGTATTACAGAAGAAAGACCAAAAACCAGTTTTGTAACAAAAAAGAGAAATTTCATTTTTATTTCATTTTATTGGATTTGTATGCCGCCCCTCTCTGTAGACTCGGGGCGGCTAATAACAGTAATAAAAACAACGTGCGACAATACAATACTAAAGAAGCTAAAAACCCTTATTTTAAAACCAATCATACATACAAACGTACCATACATAAATTGTGGAAGCCTAGGGGGAAAGAATATCTTAATTCCCCCATGCCTGACGACAAAGGTGGGTTTTAAGAAGCTTGCGAAAGGCAAGAAGGGTAGGGGTTATTCTAATCTCTGGGGGGAGTTGGTTCCAGAGGGCCGGGGCCGCCACAGAGAAGGCTCTTCCCCTGGGTCCCACCAAATGACATTGTTTAGTTGACGGGACCCGGAGAAGGCCAACTCTGTGGAACCTAATTGGTCACTGGGATTCGTGCGGCAGAAGGCGGTCCTGGAGAGAAATATAGTGTGATTATCTTATCAGTTTTATTATGTTTTGTCCCACTGTCCCATGTATTTCTATTTTGATATCCACTTGATTATTTAAGTCCTGTTCCAGAAGAGTCCAGAGTACAAATTCTTAAGTACAGTCTTCTCTATGTCTACCTCACATAACAAGCATCAGCTCATAAGTTTAATGAAAGTCTACGGTAGAATAAAATATTTATCTAAACACGGACAGATGAAAGTGCAACATTATTAGTGGAAAGCTACTACCCAGTTCGTAGACAAGCTTGTTAGGGTACCGTTATTCCTTTAGGCACTAATGCTATTCATGTGATTAGTCCCACTGAGTTCTTCTGAGCATATCAGTAATACTGTGACATTCATTTTTCTTGCTGCAATTACTTTTAAACAAGTGAGAAGCTAAAAATCGGAGTGAACAGAAGATAAAGAAAATTAGAGAAATTTACACTGGCTACGAATCCAACCTTTTACAGAGGTTAATCATTAAATGAGAACAATTCACATATTTTATTGCTTCCTGCATACATGGCTACCAAAATAATGTTTAATAAATAAATAAATAAATAAATAAAAAGGCAAAAGTATTGCTTTAAAAATAAGAGATGGATTAAAACATAATAAATTTGCTAATTTTGATAAATTATAATTCGGAACCATACCTTAACATTTGGAAAATTATATACTCAATGCGAAGACAATAATTTCCAACATTCTTTCTAACACAGACATATCTTCAAAGTGGAGTTGGTGCAAAAGGAAAAATGATGAAAGCAGCATTGTATTGCCACAGTGCATGCTTTGTCCTTTTGTAGGTGTATCTCATCAACAGAGGTGGGGGAATCTTAGGAAATTATTTCACCAAGCTAATAAAAATCACTTATTTCTTAGGTTGGTTGGCAGAAATGATTCAGTGTATTTCCCCTCGGAGAGGGGTGGCATACAAATCTAATAAATTATTATTAATTATTATTATTATTATTTTCTGCATACAGACAAAAGGAATCCTTCCATGCTCAGAAAACATCCACCAGATTCCAAACCACAGTTTTTTAATACTTTTGAATTGCAGACTGCATTTGCATCTTTTCAATTAGCCTAAAACTGTTTTGTAACTTGGTAATGTGTTAAGTTAGACACAAAACATACTTCCTTCTAATTTAGGAATAATTTTGCCAGACCTCCTTTGACACAGATAAATTGCAGAGGAGCAAAGAAACCTTTCAAACTGCAGAACTGATTTTTGTCTTAGCCACTGTTAGCAACAAAAACAGCAGGAAAACACGAGTTTGCAGTATAAAGGGCTTCAAAACCCTTGGCATTAGGGTTATTGCCATAACAAGCATACCGGCTGCAAAATTCAGATAACCGCTAGATGGCAGCAAAGAGATACATAAAACATTTTATTGTCATTTAGCTGGTCACCTGTTTATTTTTACAGTTATGTCTATTGCCATCCTATATCATGCATATTTGTATGCCATGACTGCATATGCTTTCAGACTATAAAGAATGTAATCCACACAACTATTTTTCTATTGGCCAACTGATCCGCTGGCCAATCTCGAATGCTTGGCTGGTTTCTTGCTGTTTTCCTATTTTTCTGCCAACTCTCCTACTTACAATCACTGGTTTCTCATTTAATATTAGAAGGGAAATTAAAACAGTTCTTTAATCAGTATTAACTTTAGATTTATGCGTGTTTTTTAACGATGTTTATTTGTTTTGCATAGTTTGCATTTTTGCATTGGAGGGTGACTTTGATCCTCTGGATGGAAATATGGGATTACTATTTCTGTTATGAGGAAGAACAGGGAAAAGAGCAGCAGCAGACACAGTAATAGTATTGCTATTCAGTAGTGAGAAATTGGTGTTCAGGAAAGGACCAAGGCTTCAATTTATACTGCTCTTTGAACAATTATCTTAAATGTCAAAAGTGCTTTAAATTTTCAAATCCTTCGGAGCTATCTCTTACCCAGTAAAACTTTTTATCATCAACTCAGTGATTTTTCTGAAGTAAGATTCCATCAATATCATTTGTCTGTATGTATCTCTTAAACAGCTTACAATTTACTTATACTCAGCATACCCTTGAAACTACGTGATCCAGCCAGCCTCCCATTTGTATCTTTGAACTGTTATGTAGCTCCCCAACATCCTTTACAACAGGCTGTAAATTACAAAATAGCATTTTTGGCAGCATTTTAGGACAGATCCTATTTGTATTGGTCTGAAGCCCAGAGGATATGCATTATCAGCCCATAAAACAAAATGTATTTAAGAGCTATCAGGATTATGTCATATTCCCCCACCCCCACCCCAAAAGCCAACTACAGAAATTGGTAATGATCATCATTATCTCATCCTCTTATATTTAAGTATATACCAGCCAGCCAGGGTTCTTATTAGGCCAGTATTATCTCATCATCTTTTATTTAGGGAGGGCAATTTAGGATGGTGTAATCAGACACATATATCTGCTTTCCTAAGCCATCCAATTAAAAATATTGCTTTTTCCTAATTATTTTCTATGTTGTCATCAGCATCAGTATAGTTTATATAATTTGGTTTCAAAAGAAGAAAGAATAAGAAAACAAAAAAAGCTCTCCTTTAGTTTGCCATGATTCTGCAAAACATTTTGTAGCACCTGATCCAAATCAGACCAAGTTGCCTTATTAGTTAAAATAGTTGGTAGTAGTTTATATGTAAGAGAGTCAGAATAAAATTAATTCTGTCCTAAAATCTATTTTATTTATTTATTTATTTATTTATTCATTCATTCATTTATTCATTTTGTCCAATACACAATACACATGGAAGAGAATAGACAAGTAGTAATACTGTATATATAAAGAAAAGGATAGAAGATATAAAAATAGGGGAGAAGATATATGAAAGGAAGAAAAGATATATGAGAAAGAGGAGAGACAATTGGACAGGGGACAGAAGGCATACTAGTGCATCTGTCTTTCAGATCCTCTAAAGTTTTTTTTTTTTTAATATTATACCTTATTTTTAAGATACAGTCCTCCATGGGGAATCCAGAGCACGATACCATGGTTTTTTGAGACTGAAGGACGTCGGTATTTTCCCACAGAGAACCTGGTTATAAACATCCAGGCTATTGATATCTAATGCCATGGATTGGTATAACCAGAAGCATGGAGTTTATAAAAGTGATATTTGCTACCTTTTGTGCTATACTTAAATTTAATTTTAATGTGAGAGATGGTAGAGGATTCTACTAGGCAGAGGAGTTGAATGCAAATCATTGTATCATCAACTCTATAAATCTGAAGGTCCCTAAACTGCTTAAGTTTATTAATGTGGAAAAAGTAAAATAGAAAAAGTTCAATTCTGATAGCTTTTTTTGAGAAGAGATAATTAAATTACCATAAAGAATTTCAGCAACATTCCCTTCATTTTGGGAAAATTCAACTAAAGAATGTCGCTTGGCGGGACCCAGGGGAAGAGCCTTCTCTGTGGTGACCCCGGCCCTCTGGAACCAACTCCCCCCAAAGATTAGAATTGCCCCCACCCTCCTTGCCTTTCGTAAGCTGCTTAAAACCCACCTCTGCCGTCAGGCCTGGGGGAATTGAGATCCTCTTCCCCCTAGGCCTTTACAATTCTATGCATGGTATGTATGTATGTATGTTTGGTTTTTTCATATTAATGGGCTTTTAATTATTTCTAACATCAGACTACTATTGTACACTGCTTTATTGTTGCTGTTAGCCGAGTCTCCGGAGAGGGGCGGCATACAAATCCAATCAATCAATCAATCAATCAATCAATAAATAAAAAATGTCTTCTAGGAAAATCATCAAACTGAATGTGAAAAATTTGGAGAATTGGTGTGTATGTATGTATGTATGTATGTATGTATGTATGTATGTATGTATGTATGTATGTATGTATGTATGTATTTAAATTTATACAGCCACCCAATTCACTCTCAGTGACTCTGGTTGGCTTACAAATACAAAAACTAAATAAAATAAATAATAGGAGTCACTGGTGACTGGTGATACACTGGGAGGGATTAGCAAGCAAAAACTGTTGGGGCTATAAAAAAGACAAAGTAATAAAAAATGAAGAAATGAAATGAAATTGCTCTGGAACTTTAGAATTCACACAGATAAATATCTGACACATTACACACCAGACTTCATTGATAACAAAGACAAAAAAAACCCTCAAACCCAAATCCAGTTGATGTTATATTAAAGACTTGGTTTTTTGCCTGGGTGCTAAGATTTTGGGTATGTTCTGGGGCCCATTTCTTAGTTATTTTAGCAATTATGATGCATGATTTATTTTCTGGTAGTAATACTTAATGGTTATATTATTGTAATTGTTTTATTTTTAATTTTTTGTTCATGAGCCAGGGTCACTGGTTAAAATGGTCAGCCACATAAATTGAATACATAAAATATAGTTTTTGTTTAAAAAAAATACTATTAGGTTTCATTTGCAAAGGTAAATAATGAACAATACAAAGATCAATGAATATGATTAATTCTCAAAATTCTAATAATAAAACAATATGGAGGCTTTTGGTCCTAAACAGGAAATCCATGGCCATAGTAACCCTGACTAACATCCTGGTTCTGCTAAAATAAAACCCAGTGTATATACAGAATAATACTTCGCAGAAATCCTTCCAATGAAAAATACTTATAACCAGTCTACAGATAATTACCATAAGTATGTGAAGACAATATAGAGTATATATTTAGCATAGTATTATTATAATACTAAAGTCAAGAAAATAAGCAGGAACTTGTCTTATTTCAAGTTGATTAACTTGTCCATCATGGCCACTGATTCTGGAAACCTTCTTCTTCCAGGTAATTGACTTTGGGGATCATATTTTCTTTAGTACACGGTTGGTTGGTTGGCTTATGAAAAGCAGGATGGTAGAATAAGGCCTTGATTTATAGGACTAATAGAGAGGAAGGGATATATATTAAAACTCAATTATCATTAAATGACAAACAGGATTTTCAAGCTTCAAAACATACTTGTATATGAGAAAATCAACCCTAGGATAAGATTAGCTTAAGATAGTTTTAGAGATTACAGAATAAAGTAAATATATTGTATAACTTATTTGGTACCTAAATTGTACAATATATTTTACTTCATTCTGTAATCTTAAAGAGAAAAAATATACCATAAACAAATATTCATTTTAAGGGGAAGGACTGATCCATCACCCCACAGGTTTTGTGGTTAAGGTTATGTCAGCCAGCGTAATTTATATTTTCGTTTGAATCACTGTGATAATTCATTTTCCTAATTGATGCTTTGTCTGACAACAAATCTTGTGAATACATACTGTCATTACATTTGTGATGCTGCTGTTGACAAATAGGGACATTATTTTATTATATTAAATCTTACTTTCAGACTAAGAGTTTTCTACCTCATTTGTCAATAAAAATTGTATAAGCTTCTACTGTTTTGACTGTAGTATTGATCCAACCCTTAACTTGAAACTAACATAAACATTAATCTGCAAATGACTAGAAGTTTAAAATATTTCTGACAAATCATGACAGGCCTCATTCAGAGTTGCTCATCATTAGCACATAAACATACACCCACTTATAGATTAAAATTAAATGGATTTGCTGTAAAGTAGTATCAAATCAGTCAATCAACCAAGTACCCCAAAATGAATTTAACCATCCCGATAGTTAATATGTTCCATCTAGATTGTGATAAATGATAAAAAAGACAGAAATGCCCTAGAGAATACTCCCTAGTTATATCTTTTCATTTTTACAGCCGCACAATAAAGGTAGCATAATATTTTTGGAAATGAATCTGTATGATGCAGTCAGGTACCATAGAAAAAGTGTTATGCTATGTTAAAAATAAAATAATAATAATAATAATAATAATAATAATAATAATAATAATTTATTAGATTTGTATGCCGCCCCTCTCCGAGGACTCGGGGCGGCTCACAACAGTAATAAAAACAGTATAACAATGAGACAAATCTAATAATAAAAATATATTAAAACCCCAATAATTAAAAACCATACAGCACATACACACCAAACATGAAATATAAAAAGCCTGGGGAAGGTGTCTTAATTCCCCCATGTCTTGCGAAAGACAGGGAGGGTGGAGGCCATTCTAATCTCTGGGGGGAGTTGATTCCAGAGGGCCAGGGCCACCATAGAGAAGGCTCTTCCCATGGGGCCCGCCAAACGACATTGTTTGGTCGACGGGACCCAGAGAAGGCCAACTCTGTGGGACCTTATTGGCCGCTGGGATTCGTGCGGTAGAAGGCAGTTCGGAGGTATTCTGGTCCAATGCCATGTAGGGCTTTAAAGGTCATTACCAACACTTTGAATTGTCACCGGAAACTGATCGTCAGCCAGTGCAGGCCACGGAGTGTTGTAGAAACGTGGGCGAATCTAGGAAACCCCACAATAGCTCTTGTGGCCGCATTCTGCATGATCTGAAGTTTCTGAACACTTTTCAAAGGTAGCCCCATGTAGAGAGCGTTGCAGTAATCGAAAAATCAACAGTGGGCTTGTTCCCATTCAGCAGTGCTGATGTATATGACATACATGGCTTTCAGAATTCTGTAATAATGCCACTGTGCAGGTTATTATTACTAAAACAATATGATCTCACAACAACAGCCTGGGATACCACACTACAGAATGTATATAATTTATGCATTTATGCTCTGTTTAACTGTTCCAAATAGATCATAGGTGACTAAAGATAATAATTGACTTCTCAGCCATTGCACATTATCCAGAATCTACCTGTTCTTTCCTTGCACAGATTTTATTTTAAGAGTTACACTTTTCCAATTTGATGATAGATTCCTCCCCTGTGCACTTTTAGCCAGTTCCTGCTCAATAAAGAGTACTATGATATTTTAAACAAGAAGTTTTTGCTATTATGTAAATCTTACACCAGTGGCATCATCGCCTTAAAGTGTTGTAATGCTATATTCAGTTCCAAAATGATCACAAAAATGTAGAATAACTAATAGATCAAGAGGACATAATTCTTCTCCAATGCTGGTCTCTGGACCTTTCCTCCTCATAGTTGGGGCATGCTTATTTCAACTTTTCTTTCACTGGTCAACTATATATCAAGGTAAATGCAAAGTTTCGTGATGCAAACCTGCTCTATACCCTCTAAGCCCCCCATTCTTTGATAGAGGGAGGAAGAATTTTAGGTAAGTTGAAATATCAGTGCAGAAGGGGTAGACAGGAATAATTCTTTGGAAAGATACATCAGATATCAAAAGATCAATGGAAGCAACAAGTGAAATATGGATTCTTCAGTTTCTTCCACAGTTCTTTATTTATTTTTTATTTATTCTTTGTCCAATATACAATACATATGAAAGAGAATAGGCAATAAGTAATATATATAAATATATATATAAAGATAGGAAGTAAAAAGAAGAGAAGTAGATAGGAAGAGAATATGTATAGAGGAGAGAATATATAAGATAAGAGGGATAAGGAAAGACAATTGGACAGGGGACGATAGGCACATCAGTGCACTTATGAACGCCCCTTACTGGCCTCTGAGGAACCTGGAGAGGTCAATCGTGGAGAGTCTAAGGGAGAAATGTTGGGGGTTAGGGGTTGACGCTATTGAGTCCGGTAATGAGTTCCACGCTTCGACAACTCGATTGTTAAAGTCGTATTTTTTACAGTCAAGTTTGGAGCGATTAATATTGAGTTTGAATCTGTTGCGTGCTCTTGTGTTGTTGCTGTTGAAGCTGAAGTAGTCGTTGATCGGAAGGACGTTGCAGCATATGATCTTATGGGCAATACTCAGATCGTGTTTGAGGCGTCGTAGTTCTAAGCTTTCAAGGCCCAGGATAGTTAGTCTGTTTTCGTAGGGTATTCTGTTTCGAGTGGAGGAGTGAAGGGCTCTTCTGGTGAAATATCTTTGGACATTTTCGAGGGTGTTGATGTCTGAGATGTGGTGTGGGTTCCAGACAGATGAGCTGTATTCGAGAATGGGTCTGGCATAGGTTTTGTAGGCTCTAGTCAGAAGTGTGAGATTGCCGGAGCAGAAGCTGCGTAGGATCAGGTTAACAACTCTGGAAGCCTTTTTGGCGATATTGTTGCAGTGGGCTTTAGCACTTAGGTCATTTGATATTAGTATTCCAAGTTCTGTTTACAGTATCCTCACAAGCCCAAAGCACCTGACTAATCACACAATCTGAATTCAGTATTTGCCAGAAATTCTGTCTCTGAGGGAGAGAGGACTAACTGGTGAAGAGGAAAGATATGTTGATATATCAATGAGAAAGACCCAGAGACTACCCTGGCTGAATTTGAGAGGGAGGATTTTTGAATGGGCAAACTCTGCAGAAGATATAGAAGAGATACAAACTGCTTCACCTTGCCGTCTAGTGCCATGATGAGGCAGCAGACTGCCTAAAAGAGGGGAAACCCTTATGATTTCAGCCAAAGCAGAGAATGGTTTATTATTGGTTCAATCTGTATGCCGCACAACTCCCCAAGGACTCTGGGCAGCTCACAACTAACAAAAACAATGCATACAATATAAATACTAAAATACCCAAAAAGAGAACGATTAAAAAAAACAATTTAAAACCCATAATAAAAACCATGCATATCCTTTATGGACGGAACTCATAAATAATGAAAATGTAAATAAAAATTTACTCCTTGATGGTAAAAAAAAAAAGTTTGAAGTGTGGGAGATATGCCTTCAACCTACAGCCAATGCAGAAGTAGAAACTGACAGAAATGTACAATGGTCTCCATTGTCACACAGCAGGAGTGAGCAGATAGCTGGGAGTAGAGATGGGTTCCTCCCAGTCCGGATCGATTTGCCCAAACCAGTAGCGACCTGCTGATGATGTCACAATAGCATCATGGAACTGGTTTGGTTGGTGCCAGTCAATGGGCGCCACCATATTTTTAAAGAAAAAATATTGGAATTTTAAATTTTCGTCTTCTGTGCATGCACAGAAGTCAGGTTTCCGGCACCGCACTTGTGTCACCATCTTGTTTTTGGCTTTAATTAAAAAAAATGCATTCTTGGCATTGACATGCACACACCCATGAGGCATAGCTACGCAACGCGGGAGGAAGTAAACTGGCAATGAGGTAAGTTAGAAACCACCTGACTGGTAGCTGCAGTGAGGGGAGAAACTAGAGAGGGATAAAGTTTGAATTTGGGCAGATGGAAACCAGCATTCCTCTGGTCAGACAGAAGTATTGTAAGCAAAAGCTGGAGGGAAAAACTGGCTAAAATCTTGTTGATGTGAAAGGAAGCTTACAATTTAAACCCCGGAACTGACATACATGTAGTGTTTGACTTGTGTGTTCTGTACTGGAGAGATCATCCATATTTTCTTGTCTCCAATAAAACCACTCATCTCTTAGTGCTCAGAATGCAAAGTTTCTACTGCTATTCACTTCCTCCTGAGCATGGGATTGGGTTTTTGGAAAACAGAAATTTTTAGCTATCCCTGGCTTATAACCAGTTTTTTACTGTGGCTTATTTTGTGGGTGTGGATTGATGGTCATGTAACTAGGTAGGAGTGGCTTGCCAGCCATGTGATCAGTTGGGAGTGGCTTGAATGATCATCATTGTTCAAGTGAACTGCTAAGTCCTCAACTTACAACCTCATCAGTGTCGCTCTCTGGGGTGACAATTTGCTTCGCGTTTCCCGCGCTTGCCTTCCTGGGTCGCCCCCTGTCTCAGGCTGGATAGCTAGGTGAACGGGTGCCAATTAGCTGTTGAGAAAAGAGGGGGGAGGAAATGGGCCCCCTGCAACAGCTGTTGGTGCTGGTCTCCCTGCCGCTTTCCAAGGAGGAGGAGGATGGGAGGGGGTAGTGGTCAGCTAGAGCTGGACATACAGCTTCATTTTTGCGGGTAGAACTGCATTCCACCCCGTCCTGCCTGCTGCCTACCCCTGCTTATAATCTGAATGATTTGAGTATCATTGTATGACTGTCTGCACTGAAGTCTCAAAATGGCATCAGTCAGGCCAGCTTCAGGGTTGAACAAGGCATTTTACTATTGTCTTCATGCCTTAGAAATCGCAGTGTTATTATATTTTCTGTCCCCTATATTCTTCTCTTTCAATGACACTGTTTATTAATGTACCTTTCAAGTTAATTTAAAAATAAGCTTATTTAACTTGGAAATAATTGTTTTACTTCATTTCATGGGATCCTCTAAAGCTACAATTTTTTAAAAAATAAAATAAACCAACCTTACACTACCATTAAAGCAGTATTAAATATTAAGTAAATAATTTCTAAGAATACAAAATATATCACTGAGTACAGTTGAGTTGGACAGATCAGTATGTTACCTTTGTTGCAAACAAGGTTGGAAGATGACTAACTAAACATAACCAATTATGTAAAATAATTTTATAAAATGGTTTCTGATTTGTAAGCATAATCCTGCATGCATTAATAACATAATATCAGACAACAAGGAATTGAATATTTGGTGAAGGAAATCATTAACCTGTGTCATATGCTGTGGTTATACCTGACAGCTCCAACAGTGGTTTTAACTGTCTACCGTCCACCTGCACAATTTTTTCGAACTCTAAGTATTATAGATAGAAAATATTGCCTTGAATCAGTGTATTATTCCCTTTTTGACTGGGGAAGCATTTTTAGTTCAGCTTTAGGAAATGTGTATGCAGAAGCTCATATAGAAGTGGATGATCCTTTAGCTATATATCCTTGTTATACAGGTAGCCCTTAACTTATGATCACAATTGAGCCCAAAGTTTCTGTCGCTAAGTGAAACTTTTGCTAAGAGAGCTTTGTCTCATTTTACAATTTTTCTTGCTAAGTGAATCATTGCAGTTACTACATTGAGTACATAGTAATTAAGTGAATCTGGCTTTCCTTTTGACTTTGCTTTTAAGAAGGTCACAAGAATCCTGGGACACTGCAACCATCATAAGCAACTGCATTTTGAGCACATGGCCCAGGCGGATGCTGCAATTGTCATATGGAAAATGGCCATAAGCAGTCTTGGGTTGCTACCCAGTATGCGCCACATTGTGGTCCGGTAGCAAAAAATGGAGCTGCACATACAGCTCCATGTCGCCGCCCAGCAAGATTTTGCTTCTGTGCATGTGCGGGAAGCAAACCCTCATGATGCACACATGTGAGATTTTGGCAATTTTTTGCTTCTGCATACTTAATCCTCCATGGAAAGATTGAAGGCAAACAAGATCCAGTTAGAAGAAGAACATCATGCCTTCAAAAAATAAGGGACTGGTTTTGACAAAAGTCAACAACACTTTTTCATGTAGCTGTTGATAAAAATAGGATCAGCAACATGATTGCCAATGTCCAATGGAGGAGGAGGAGGAGGTGGAGAAGAAGGAGGAGGAGGAGGTGGTGGTGGTGGAGGAGAAGAAGGAGAAGAAGGAGGAGGAGGAGGAGGTGGTGGTGGAGGAGGAGGAGGAGAAGAAGGAGGAGGAGGAGGTGGTGGAGGAGAAGATGGAGAAGAAGGAGGAGGAGGAGGTGGTGGAGGAGGAGGTGGAGAAGGAGGAGTGGTGGTGGAGGAGGAGGAGGTGGAGAAGAAGGAGGAGAAGGAGGTGGTGGTGGAGGAGGAGGAGGTGGAGAAGAAGGAGGAGGTGGTGGTGGTGGTGGAGGAGAAGATGGAGAAGAAGGAGGAGGAGGAGGTGGTGGTGGTGTAGGAGGAGGTGGAGAAGAAGGAGGAGGAGGAGGTGGTGGTGGAGGAGGAGGAGGAGAAGAAGGAGGAGGAGGAGGTGGTGGTGGTGTAGGAGGAGGTGGAGAAGAAGGAGGAGGAGGAGGTGGTGGTGGAGGAGGAGGAGGAGAAGAAGGAGGAGGAGGAGGTGGTGGTGGTGGAGGAGAAGATGGAGAAGAAGGAGGAGGAGGAGGTGGTGGTGGTGGAGGAGGAGGTGGAGAAGAAGGAGGAGGTGGTGGTGGTGGAGGAGGAGGAGGAGGTGGAGAAGAAGGAGGAGAAGGAGGTGGTGGTGGAGGAGGAGGAGGTGGAGAAGAAGGGGGAGGTGGTGGTGGTGGAGAAGATGGAGAAGAAGGAGGAGGAGGAGGTGGTGGTGGTGTAGGAGGAGGTGGAGAAGAAGAAGGAGGAGGTGGTGGTGGTGGAGGAGGAGGTGGAGAAGAAGGAAGAGGAGGAGGTGGTGGTGGAGGAGGAGGTAGAGAAGAAGGAGGAGGAGGTGGTGGAGGAGGAGGGAGAAGAAGGAGGAGGAGGAGGAGGAGGTGGTGGTTAAAACCAGCATATTACATGCTGTTACCTTAAACTGGGGATTACAGCATCGTCTTCCCTGTATGTTTTCATGAATGTTGCATTCCAAGGGCAGGCAAGTTCCTTCACTTTGATGTTTTGACAATTGCTTTGCCTCAGGGCAGGGATGTTGGGCTTTACGCAATAGTTCATATCCTAAAATAATGCCATTTGCTTGTCCTGGTGATGTCCAGTTAATCTGAAGTGATCTGAAGCAGCAAAACAATTAACACACAATTCAATTAATACCAGAGGTAATTTACTTCAGCTCCTGCTAAGACTCAAATCCTTACAAGTGTCCTTTTGAACTTTGCTGCAATGAGAAGGAGCTTTACCTGGGTCTAGATTTTTTTAAAAGGGGGCTCTTCTGCTGAAGGATCATTATAGAACACTTAAATTATGATTCATTCTTTGGCAGAAAGGTAGTGTTGAAGGCTCTGATATATAATTGACCCTGACATAAATAGAAAACAAGTGTGAAATTTTAGTTTAAAATAGAATCACAGCCTCACTTTAATATCTCTTCTCTCTTGCTTTCAGATTCTACAAACAACAATTTTTACATTAACAAATTAAGCATAATGTAACACATTATAGATATACTTGACAGAAACAAAACATTGCATTCCCTGAAAAACTCTTGTTGGCTGTGCAAGATATAGCTGCACTGATAGATATTCTGTTGACTGTTTTGAAAAAAAAAAGGTGGCCTGTAGAACCCTATCAAATCCTGTTCCTGTTAACAGCGGTGTACCCCAGGGCAGCACACTAGGACCAATATGATTGCCAACTCTTCATACTCTATATAAATGACCTTTGCGATCACATTACAAACCACTGCATTCTCTTCGCCGATGATGTAAAACTCTCCAACACCACTGATTACACTGCTACCCTCCAAAAAGACCTTGACTTTGTGACAGAATGGTCAACATCTGGCAACTCCAAATCTCAACCCACAAATGCTCTGTCCTACACATTGGCAAAAAGAATCAGAACACCAAATACAAGCTGAATAGACAAGACCTTGTAGACAACCCTCACTCTGCAAAAGACCTTGGAATACTCATATCAAATGACCTAAGTGCCAAATCCCACTGCAACAACATTGCTAAAAAGGCTTCAAGAGTTGATAAGTTATCTAGACCAGAGAAAAATCATGATAAATAGTAGCTGATGAATAGGCTTGTAGTCACATTCAACCCAATTAAATTTAGCTGTATTTAAAAATTAATAGATAATAGCCAAAATATTTCCAAAGATGCAAAATGGCTCTGGGTTACCATACCTTGAGGTTTAGCAACAATTTAAATATTCAGCACAGTATGTTCATTTTGGTGATACCTATTTTTAATTGCCAAATAAATTTATCATGGAATTTTTAAAAAGTAAAAGTTGGACCAAATTCTAGGACTTGGGATTAGATTTGGAAAGGCCCAGGAATTTAAAGTAAGTAGCACAAATTACAGCAGATTGGAAATTATTTTATATATTGTCATTGATATACTTGTGTATTCTTTTTCTTTAAAAAAACCAATTCTTTATTTTACCTATTTGTAATTCCTCAACAAATACTTTCTTCCTCTTATTTGTATTTCCTCCCTTTTCTTTACCGAATTTCTCTCAGCTTGGGAGAGAATAACTCAGTTGGGAAAGAGTCACAAACGGAGCTGTTCAAAACACAAATTTATGGAAGACATGGACTCTTATTGCTTATCAGTGTCATTTAAATGTTCTGAAATATAAGTGCTGGATTTCAAGATTCATTGTAAAGATCTGAATATTCATCTGGTTCTGTGCCTTAAAAATATGCATTAAATATATTCCTCAAAAGATGCCTGAGTAGAAATATAAATAATTAAATAGTTCCTGCCTTATAATATCATACTGCAGATATTTCATGGGAGAACGGCATATAATGTTAAAGATACAGAATGCAGTTAACCTCTGAATTTACTCTAAAAACAAGTAAAGCCACAAATTGAACTGAGCCACCACACAAGGGAAAGAAGGCTTAAATCTTTTTATTTGCAGATGCTTTGTTAAAGAAAACTCCTCCTCACTCTTCTCCTTCATTTTCTTAAATCATTTTTGTTGCCAGTAACAGGGGAAAAAGGTGATTTTAGAAGTGAAGAAGCTGAAGTAAAAAAGGTTAAAATTCCCTCCCCTTGTACATACCTTGAATGCCCTTTGGATAAAAATACTGAATGGAAATGGAAACAAGAACAACAATAATAGGATCTCATGCAATTACTCAAGGTCAGCTTTCTACCTAATTTGCTTCAGATATTTGGCACTATAATTGGCAGAATTCCCATCCAGAATAGGAATGGAGCTTTAGGATAAATATTAAAAACAAGAGAATCCTACAACCTTGTGACTAGAAGACTAAGAAATGGAGCTGTCCACAATAAGTTTGTTAAAGGCTGTTTTCAACATTACAATGTGAACATTGATGAGCTAAAGATGACTTTTTAAAAGTTCCATTTGATTATTTAAGATTTAAGTAAGTCCTTATAGCTTCTTTGCTGTGGGGGAAACTTAACATTCCCTAACTTTGCATGGATCATTTTAGAAAGTACATATTACCTGTCAGAATTCTTTGTGACACTGTAAATTAGCATTCATTTAAAGCTAGAGACTTTTGTTCAGAAACAGCAGCTGACATAATAAAAATGGCATCTTATAGAATAAAAATAACACAGTGAACTATTTCACTAGCTTGAGGTATAAACAGAGAAACACCTAGCAATGACAATCTGTAGTGGAAGAATTGATGTCAACTGTGAAGGGATAACTTCACAGGTTACTTGTAGAGTCACTATTATTATTCTGAAGTCTTCATCTGACACTGAATTAATGCCACAGTCTGCAGAAGTCTGTTTTATATTCACTGCATATTCAACTCAAAGGAAAAAAATACCCCTTACATATCAATGATTTACTGACAAACATATAAAAAGAAAGAACAAAAGATTGAAAGACAAAAAAGAAAGGAACAAAGAAAGGGATACTAAATGTTAAAAATGAATCTACAGTTTGAAATACCATCTCAATGTGTATTATTTTGCAACTAAATAAGCCAGTGGTAAATGAAAAGTATTTTGTATCATGTTCTTTGACATTTTGCGCAGCATACTGATTTTGTTAAAGTGTTTTTGCACAAGACAGAATTAAGATGAAATGTCAAACTCACATATATTGGACAAATGAATAGGAGAGTAAATGCACATGTTGCAGATCATAAAAACGCATTAAGAAAAGAAGAAAAAACTTCCTCCCTTTTCCAACACTTCAAAACTACAGGACATGAAATTGATTTTGACAGAACTAAATTAATTTCCAAAACTAGTACTACAACAAAAGAATAATCATGGAAGCCATTGAGATAGAAAAACACCCCCACAATATGAATAAACATGATACCTCCCGCCTACCAGATATTTGGAAACCAACCCTCATTAACAAACGTATCGCAGCCATACAAACTGAAACTAGACCCAGAACAATACAGGACATTACCATCAATCACCTCCACCAGACTCAAACCCACACCTACCCTATAGACCAAATACAACCACCACCCAGAAGCCAAACTACAGCAGTACCCCCAACTGTTGCAGCTCCCTCTGACATCCACACAAAGAAAACTGACAAACATCATAAACACATGACCAGACCACAAACTCGCAGCCAAAGCAAAATTGTTACACCCCAGACCCACATTACAAAACAGCTAAGTAGTCTGCCAGCTCCAACTACTCATGATATCACTACTCAAGATATTTTTATCTATCTATCTATCTATCTATCTATCTATCTATCTATCTATCTATCTATCTATCTTACTATCTATCTATCTATCTATCTATCTATCTATCTATCTATCTATCTATCTATCTATCTATCTATCTATCTATCTAGTCCAATGCACAATAATACACAATGAAGGTTGTAGAGGTTATACTCGAATAAAATATGTTAGAGAAAGAATAGAAGTGAAAATTTAGGAATAGAATATATCAATTAGAGAATAGAAGGATATTATGAGAGTAGTATAAGATGAATAGAATAGAAGAATAGTAGATACGATATATGAGATATAGGAGAGACAATAGGACAGGGGACGGGAGGCATGCTAGTGGACTTATGCACGCCCCTTATTGACCTCTTAGGAATCTGGAGAGGTCAACTGTGGACAGCCTAAGGGTAAAATGTTGGGGGTTAGGGGAAGATACTACAGAGTCCGGTAATGAGTTCCATGCTTTGACAACTCGATTACTAAAGTCATATTTTTTACAGTCCAATTTGGAGCGGTTAATATTAAGCTTGTATCTGTTGTGTGCTCTTGTGTTGTTGTGGTTGAAGCTGAAGTAGTCATTGACAGGCAGGACATTGCAGCATATGATCTTGTGGGCAATACTTAGATCATGTTTAAGGCGTCATAGTTGTAAGCTTTCTAGACCCAGGCTAGTGAGTCTAGTTTTGTAGGGTATTCTGTTTCAGAGATCTATCAGAAGATCTATTTCTGTTGTAACAGATCTGATATGCAATCTGGCAGGACTACATAAAGTTTAGGGAGTGCAATTATTACAATATTCCCCTAAAGTGGCAAAGCTTTTTTCGATCCCAAATAAAATTTGATCTGTTATAGAATTGTCTAAAAAGCCAGGTCAATTTGTTGAAGAACTGCTACAAAAATTTGTGAAATATGCATTGCGCTGCTTATAGGAGTCTTCTAGAAACCAAATAATCTCTTCATTGGCAGATACTGTTTACAGTATCTTCCTGTTTATTCAATCCGCTATTTTCTTCTTGAATTTGTTTCCTTAATAGAGGACGAAGTTGAAAATTCATATGCATGCCACTACTTGCTGAAACTGTCAACTACGGTGACTGTCACATTTCAATCACAGTTAAAACTAGCCAGCCAGCTAGCTAATTTTTTTTTTACAGCACAAGGCCTTACATTCTTGAGGACCAGAATTAATGAATTAACTATTGATTAAATTCCACTCTAGCAAATCCAGCATAGAAAATAAATGAACTACCTGGGGCACATGTAGGCCACAGTCAGACATGTCCAAGCAATCGATCAGTAGTTAGTATTCTCTTAGGGCCTGAGAACAGTTGGTGATAATATGACAAGTAAGTGGAAGCAATGAAAAAAGGCTGAATAGATGATCAAACAGGAAGGGATTTCTGACTGGTTTATATTTGTGTGTTTTGATATCTTAGCTAGTATATCATCTCAAAGACTTGCATAAGTACGTGTGTGTGTGTTTATTATAATTGCAATCTTTGCAATTTTATTTTTTAAGAACAATTGCAAAAACTGTAATAAAACAAAGACTAACTGAAGTTTCTTCAGAAGATTTTTGGGCTAAATATATCCTATAGGCATGTTTCCATAGATTTAGATGTTAAAATGATGTTATTTAAAAATAATACATTTCCTTTTTCTTGAAGAAGTAGATCAAGTGCCAGCTTCTGCCAGTAGTGTAATAAAACATTATTAACAATAATATACATGCAGGAGACATGTATTATTGTTGCCATAATTTTGATACATCCTTGGCAATGGCTGTATAATCTCTATTGGAAATGTTGGCACTCACGGATCCTTTTAGGAAAAGAATGATTACATTTGTCAGAATGAAAAACAGACTCCCATAATAATGGAAGACAAAATATAGAACCTTATCTTCTACGGTATGTGCAATTAGATAAACAACTTAATATATTTTACACTTACTGCCTTTTTAATGTTGTAAATTATTATTCTAATTAGGCTAATATAGTGGGAGTAACCACAAAAGCCCATTTGAAAAAGAAAATAATGGCGACTTGGATACATAACTGATGAGTCCTCTGACTCAATATTTGCAGCAAAGTCAGAGAAGCCGCTTCATGATAGAATTAATTCAATAAGAATTTGACACAGGACTGATTCACATGTTTGTCAGGCCTTCACTATAAATATGGCTTTGGGAATCCTTCCTATATTCACCAGTAATGCTTGTAAGACTTCTCTTTTTCTTCTAGTATCTCCAGGCTGACAAAATCATGGCTATCTTGCCAAACTAAACACTATGTGAGATTTGAGACATTTGCTGTATAACATAGAGACACAGAAGAATGATAATGCATATATGTAGCATTACATATATGCAGCTTCATGATGAGTTTCTTTACAGAAAGTTTCTTCACCAGAAAATAATTTGATACTAGAAGAGATTGTTTTTTCCCCCTCTTCCCAAGAGGATACAAATGATATATATTTCGTTATTTGTTTATTGTTGTTATTGTTCATTGTATTTATTTATTTATTTAATTATTTTATTACTATTTTTTCTTGTTTTTTTGTTGTTTTGGTTTGTATTTCTCTTTTTCTTTCTTTTTTGTATTTTGTAAATGTGTAAATGTATATATGTCTTTGGTTATGTTTTTAAAACAATTCAATAAAAAACTATTTATATAGGAATTTTTTAAAAAAAAACAAAACAAAACGAGTTTCTTTACAGGGAGAAATGAAGTACCAAAAAATAACTGCCACGTATTGGATTAAAACAAAGTCTAGTGTGAAAGACAAGATATAAAATAGGCAGGCAGACAGACAAATATACACATAGACCATCCACTGTTGACTATCCCAATTCCTAAGATGTCAGTAAGGGGTGTGCATAAGTACACCAGTGTGCCTTCCGTTCCCTGTCCTAATGTTTCTCTCTTACTCATGTATATAAACATTGTTATATCTTTGTATAACAATACGTACTTGATAAATAAATGAATGAATGAATGAATAAATAAATAAAAATAAAACACATTGTAATCATCCTTCTTAGATTCACATGGAAATAAGCATTTATCTTATAGCCCAATTTAGCACACCACTGATTCTTCTGGTTTAAGGTAGAAAATAAGAATAGAATAGAATAGAATTTTATTGGCCAAGTGTGATTGGACACACAAGGAATTTGTCTTGGTGCATATGCAAGTACATTTTAATACCTTGAACCAAGGACATAGATCCATGGTGGCAATACATCTTTAGGCACATCTTCTGCAGTTCTAATTTTGGTTCCATTACTTCGCACACAAACATTCCTTCTGCAGGATTCAACCTAGAATGGCAAGAATTAAAATGGGTACTTTTCCTCGTTCAAAATTTGAAATCAAAATAGTAGCAAAGTTAAATTTAATATAATGGTAAGAAGGAAAATCATTTCGAACGGGGAGCACAAAAGCAAAATCATGCATTTTTACTTTGATAATATCACAGCATTTTTATAACATCTGTTCATGTAATGGCATTAATGCATATATTAAAGACAACAGTATTGTCCAAAATCAATAAAATCAGAAAAATGAACAAAACGTGTAAATTTTAAAAAAAATCAGCAATGGTTAACCTTTGGAATTATAGGAACATCCCAGAATAAATACTTTTTCAAAATTCCCTACACAAACACTTCACAGGAAAAGACTGTTCCAACTGATCCCCCCCCAATGAACTATTTTAAGGAATACCTACCTTTAAATTAGCACTTCAGAAAGTGCCAGTGAACTGTAATTTAATCAGTTGGGCATTTCCCTAGTAGCAAAATGAAACAGGCTTACATAAAACCAAGTACCAGCTAACCATGAGTAGAGCTCTTTACTGCTTTATAAATGAGCAAGTTCCAATACTTATTCAATTAACACGGACTTCAATACAAGGCATCAAGAAAATCACAATATTCAAATTTAGATCAAGCGGTATTCTCTCTGCAGTAGTTTGACACTGATAACCAAAGACATCTAATGCCAGTCAGGATATTGAGCTATATTAGGGAAACAATTTCAGTGCAAAACAGTATCTAGGCAAAATAATGCATGTCGTTTAAATTTATTTGTATTTAAACTTCATTGAAATAGTATAGGATTTATTTATTTAAGTTATTCCATGATTAAGCTAGTATTTATAACAGAATGATAGATCGAGCCATAGGACTGTCTAGAAACCCTTTAAATTGTTATAATCTACCCTAACTGTATTGAGAATGATCCAAATGTTTGTCATTGCTTCACATACATGGAGGATTTCCATTCTTTTCAACAAGGGTATTTAACCTCCTCTCAGGTTTGTCTTTTGCAAACATGGTGCATTATCAACCCACCCAAGATGAGGATAACTGTGTGTTTTTCAATATGAGTTACAAAAATAGTAATAATAGACTTATTGTTTGGGATAGGGACACCCAGAATGTTGCCACTTCACCTTTGTAAGTCTATCAGCTTTCTTTCCTCTCCTGTCCCAAAATAGAAATAATGAACCTTTGTAGCAACATATTAATGTTTGATGAACTCTGAAGATCAAAGTCAAAATATGACTTCCTGAGTTTTTAGTGCTTTAAATAGATCCAAAGAAAGACTAATAATGTCACCTTGGTTTCAACAATAACAAAAAAGGTCATTCAATATCCCCTGGATACACATGACATAAAAAAGCAAGATAAATACCCATTTGCTTATATAACTTAAGAAAGCTGAAGATTTGATAGGAAATGTAATATGAAAGGCCAAAAAAAATGGAGATGGAGCAAATGAACAATTAAATCTTTGAATTTTACCTGATATTTCAGTGCTACAGACATTGGCACAAATCCTGAAATTTGAGAAGCTTTAAAAAAAAAACCTAGCCGATTAATATGTAAGACATCAATAATAAATCCTCAGGTCTAAAAACTATTAAAAGTTCTTGAAATTTATACTACGGCAGGAGAAAGACAAATATGTGTCCATATGGAAACTGGAAAGTTATATGTATATTCATAGAGAGTGGGGGTTTTTTTGTTTTTTGTTTACTAAAAGGGGCTGGAATGTGGAAATCTGTTATAGTGTGCCTTTGTGTGACATTTATTTATTGCACGTTGCAAATGGATGCAAATCGTAGGACAAAGTATACATGATTACTGTTATGGGGTGCCCATACATCATTCAAAGAAAGCCGGTATCTGAGTGAGACAAAATAAAATAGGAAAATTGCAATTAAAGCAGCATTTTGAACAAATGAAATCAAACTCATTATAGAAATGTATTTGTATGCCTTTTCTTCACAAATATTCATAAAACCTGTACATTTCGGAGGAAGCCTAAAGAGAAGGAGAAAAAACCCCCAAAGGGTTTAAATATTAATTGTATTTTTAAAAGACTGGGATTTCTTGGCTAAGATCATCCCATTCCGGAGAGGAAGGGGAGGTAGGGGAACATGATAAAAGGCTACCAATGCAATATCATTATTTCTGGTAGCTCATGTTTTATGCATGGATGATGTTTCTAAAACAATTGCTATTTTGTTTTAATCAGTAGGAGTTGGATCTCTGTAATATATATAAGTTCAGTATCACAGGAGGAAATTTAACCCTGGTAATTTTAAAAGAGGGGATATATATATGTGCAAGCACCCATGTATATGTATTTACATAGTCCTTCTAATGAATACAATAGAATGGAATGGAATGGAATAGAGTAGAGTAGAGTAGAGTAGAGTAGAGTAGAGTAGAGTAGAGTAGAGTAGAATAGAATAGAATAGAATAGAATAGAATTCTTTATTGGCCAAGTGTTATTGGACACATAAGGAATTTGTCTTTGGTTCACATGTTCTCAGTGTACATAAAAGAAAAGATACATTGGACAAGAGATACAACTCTTAATGGTTGTCATAGGGGTCAAATAAGCAATGAAGAAACAATATTAATAGAAATCGTAAGCAATGATGGCCTGCTATGGGAATGGTAAGGTGCTACATTCCGGTAGCCCTTTTCGGGATGCGCACACAGCTGCTCATCTCTGACGCATGCACGCATGTGCACGTATGAGATTTGGCTTCTGCACATGCACAACTAATGAAATCTTGCATGAAGATGCTCACGTGAGTGAGATTTTGGCGATTTTTGGCAATTTTTTTTTGCTTCTGCGCAAAAATACCAGTGAAAATCGCCAAAATTCTCACTTGTGTGCAAGTCCTCGGTGAGATTTCTCTTGCTGCGCATGCACAGAACCCGAATCTCATGCCGACAGCAGGTAGTGCCTAAGACGGAAGTCTTTTGCTGATCGTATGGATACAAGCAACAAGTTACAGTCATACAATGGGCGGAGATGGGTGATAGGAACGATGAGAAGATTAATAGTAATGGAAATGCAGCCTTAGTGAAAGGTTTGACAGTGGTGAGGGAATTATTGGATCAGCAGAGAAAAAATAGTTCTTGTGTCTAGTTGTCTTGCTGTGCAGTGTTCTATAGCAGCGTTTCCCAACCGGTGTGCCGCGGCACAGTAGTGTGCCGCGATACACGGTCAGGTGTGCCGCAGGAAGCTCCAGGTGGGCGGGGCACTGCCAGTGCCGGACCGCCAGTGCCTCCGACCTGGAGCTTCCACTCGCAGCCCGATGCAGCTGTTTCCGGCTGGGCCCCAAAGAAGGAAGGCGGGAAAAAGGAGGCAGGGGCGGGGAGGTCCGGCAGTAGGAGTAAAGGGAGCCGCGGCCGCCCCTGCCTCCCCACGGTGCCTCTGGCCAAACGCGCCCCTGGCTTCTCTGCCCTGCCCCATTGCCCGCCCGATCCACCCACTCTCCTCCTCCTCCGCCGCCGCCTCCTGTCTTGGGGCGTGATCCGCCCCCTCTCCTTCGCTGCCAGAGAGAGAATGGAAGGCGCCATTGTCTTCGCCTCCGCCCGCCGGCTCCCCTCGCCCTTCCAGACGTCCCCAGCGCCCGGCCACGCGCCGCCTCCCGTTAGCCCAGCCGACCTTTCCCTGCTGCCATTTTCTCTTCGTGGTGCAAAGCCACACAGTCCCGGACTCCCGGATTGCTCGCTTCTCCGGTCAGCAAAGCCATCTGCCCAGGAAAGCGCCACGCCGCGCTTGCTTGCAGGAAAAGCGAGCGATCCGGGAGTCCGGGACTGTGTGGCTTTGCGCCATGAAGAGAAAACGGCAGCAGGGAAAGGTCAGCCGGGCTAACGGGAGGCGGCGCGTGGCCGGGCGCTGGGAACGTCTGGGAGGGCGAGGAGGCTGATGGCTGCTGTTGCCTCTTAGCTGCAGAGCCGGCGGGCGGAGGCGAAGACAACGGCGCCCTCCATTTTCTCTCCAGCTCTCTCTCTCTCTCTTTCTTTTTCTCTCTGTTGCCGGCATGGTGAACGAGAGAGAAAGAGAGAGAGAGAAAAAGGAGGGGAGAGAGAATGAGAGAGAAAGAAAGCAAGAGAAAGAGAGGGAAAGAAAGCAAGAGAGAGAAAGAGAGGGGGGAAGGAGGGAGAGGGAAAGACATGGAGGGAGAGAAGGAGGGAGAGAGAAAGAGCAAAAAAGAGGAAGAAAGAAAGAGGGATGGAGAGAGAGAAAGAAGGGAAGGAAGAGAGAGAAAGAGGGAGGGAGAAATAGAGTGAAATGGAGGAAGATATTTTTTTTTTGTCCAAACTTTTCTTTAGCCCTGCCCCCCGCCCCCCCTTCAGTGTTCCCCAGAATTTTGAAAATATTAATAATGTGCCGCGGCTCAAAAAAGGTTGGGAAACACTGTTCTATACTGTCGTTTTGAGGGTAGGTTTTGAAACTATTTATGTTCAGGATACAAGGGGTCAGTAAATATTTTATATATAATATTTTATATATAATAATGTATATATATTTACACGCTGTTGCTAATATATCATTTGGTGCCTTTATCAATATACCTTTGATGGCACATGTATCTATTAAACTTTCATTAGTGGATTTTTTTCTAATAAATTAGAAAAATAGAATATTGATCTCTGATTGCATTCTCCTTTCTGATTCAAGAAATAGAAATTAACGAAATTGCAATACAAATAAAACAAAATTGTCCCATATTCATATAGTTTGAAGCATTAATGTATTTGCTATATTCATAATACATGTTAATTTTTTAACATTAAACTGTTTGGTTTTAACTTTTAGTAGCATTTTCTATTTATTTTCTGAATGTAAGAGATTGTTAAAGATACCTCTTCCCATATATATATATGTATATATTTAAGGTTTACTACATTAAAGATACCTCATCCCATTTATAATTACATATATATTTAAGCTTTGCTACATTAATATGTTTTATTAATTATTCCATGAATTATCTAAGTTTCATATATCACAAACAATATACAAACATATGCCATTTACATCACTGTAGTCAAAATGATATATAGATTGTGTAAATATATTGTGTAAATATATGCATTGACAGAAATCAAAGAGGGCTGTAAAAGTATTAACAGACACCGCATATCCTGGAAAGAAACTGTTTTAACTTCTACCCTCAAACAGCCCTTCTTCTTCCACGAAGTGAAACACACTTTGCTCTGCTTTGGTTTCAAAGTGGTGAAAAGTCAACAAACAAAGGCCGGAGTCAGCAAGACATTCATGAAACACAAGAATCAGATAATTCTCCACAAAGGCCAAACCCACACGCTGCTATTTATATATAGAGCACTGCATACCAGAACAACTAGATACAAGAACAGGTTTTTTTTTCCTGAACCATATCACTCTGCTAAACCAATAATTCCCTCAACACTGTCAAACTATCTACTAAGTCTGAACTACTATTAATCTTCTCATTGTTCCCATCACCCATCTCCTTCCGCAAATGACTGTATGGCTGTAACTTTGTTGTATCCTCACAATTTATATTGCCTGGTTCCTAATATTATTTGATTGTTTATTTGTACCTGGATGTTGTACCTTATGATTCTTGATGAACCTGTCTTATGTACACTGACAGCATATGCACCAAGACAAATTCCTTGTGTGTCCAATCACACTTGGCCAATGAAGAATTCTAATTCTAACTCTAACTCTAAAACTCCAACTCCAACTTCTATTCTATTCTATTCTATTCTATTCTACTCTACTCTACTCTATTCTATTCTTCATTACACTATATACAAGAAAAAAGAAATATTCCAACCTGTATGTCATAAAGAGTAAATGGAGACAAATCTCCTACAATGAAAGATCCGGGTATCTTCATTCTGGTCTCATATCGGTTATTATTTACATAAATAGAATATTCTGTGTCAATACCATTTGAGTTTGAAGGCAATGCCAAAATGACACATACAGCTGTACTATTGATGATGACTATCTCAGGAGGGTACAGGCCCTCTGGCTCTAGAAATAAAAAAAATGAAAGAGAATGAACTCCGTTTGCCATTGAAAAAACTCGTGTTTAACCAAATACACATTTCAATTTAGATTTAGTAAAGCCTCTGCTACTTATCTGCTAGTTTGTTAAAAAGTTTACACTATTTTCTAAATGGACTTGTTATAAGCTCAGAGACTGTGGGAAAAGGGAATGGTGGTAAAATGCATATCCAGCCTTGCCTTAACTTTGCTTTACTATAATTTGATCAAAGGAATGTGACTATTTACTTAACTGTGTGACCTCATTCACAATTATTCAGTATAGTTTCATGTTTCAACTCCACCCCTCCCCTCAAATTATCTTCTAAGGATGGCATCTCCCCATAGATTTTATTAGCATCATAACGTGAGTAATGTGTATTAAATTATTATGTTAATGCTTTTCATGATTACCACAGATAATGATGAAACATTACCTTCCCCCCCCAATAACTCCCATTTTTCTTAGCATTAAATTATGCAGATTATTTAAGACCATCATAAATAGATGTGTAGTAAATCCAAATCTTTACCAGTTGAAAAATTGTAATTCCAGTAGGTTCCATTTTATAAATAAAGAGGGGGGTGAACTTTGGCTTTGCCAAGAAAATTCAATCCTGACTTAAAGTACTTTGCTAATGACCTGGAACACTTGCTTCTGGAGTAATGATATTATAATGTTTATAATGAGATTTTACAAAGCCAAAAAAATTAGAAAAGCTATTCCAAAAGCATTTGAAATTCACAAGTTGCTTTTTCCACCCTCCTTTCCTTTCCCTCCCTCCAGCTTGTCAACTGGTTTGGAAATCAGTCAGGGAAACTCTCTGAGTGGCTGGATTTACACCTTTCATTTCTGGTCAAATAGTTGACTGTCAGGTCATAAGTAGCCAGCTTCACAACATTATTTAAAGCAACAACAGCAACAGCCTCTTATTTTCATAATGGAACAATAACAGATTTCAACCCTCATAAAAACAGTTAATTAATTTTCATTTTAAGCTGAAACCAAGAGTTAACCTACCTACATCTGGCGTAGTCACTTGCACAGGTTCACTTGTGATGCTGTGAAGTTCACTGAAAACTTGAAGCAAAATTTGATACTGTGTGTTTGGATATAATTCACCAATAACGGCACTATTTTCACTTACGGGGATCTTTTTGGAGTTAATTTGGGCAGTGTCATTCCAGGAAAGGACATAATATTCAATATTTCCTTGAACTTCTTGTGGGGCTGTTTAATGAATAAAAAAAATATCTGGTTATGGAAATGAATGGACAAATAATAATCGCACAGCTCTTGACACAAAAATAACTCCAAGTATGTTAGAACTGCAAAGTTATATATAAAAGGTCCATTCAAAGATACTCACTAAGTTATAAACTCTGTACTGACGATATAAATATTCTATTGGGGAAACTGCTTTCTAGGCAAATTTTATTGTTCAGTCCCTTCTGATTCTTCCTAACCGGATGAATCTCATTTCACCAGGATTGTCTGTTGATAAATTCTTTGAGCTCTTATAAAATTATGATTGTATTACCTGGAATATCTCCACCTTGTCTTTTATCGGCCTCTTTTCTACAGTATTGTCTTTGATTTCCCCGGGTCTTTTCCAATGAGTTTTGCCTTTGCATTACATGTCTAAAATATTTAAAGTTTAACTTTATCATTAGTACTACCAATGAGCATTTTTGCTTTCCTTCATGTAATATTGAATGATTTATTCTTCTTGTAGTCCAAGGTATTTTCAATCATTTATCCAACAGCATATTTTAAAGGCATCTATTTAAACAGAGTAGTACAAAATCTACTCCAGACATAAGAGTATGAGGAGAAATACACCAGTCCCCCCCCTTCTTTACAATACTATAGATAAAGATTTTAAACAATAAAGGCAGTGTCCCAAAAGTATTCTACCTGAGTCCAGAACAATGTTCTTGAAAATTATGCCTTATGATCAGGAAGCTTTGTTTCTCGAGCCATTTTATAAAGAAGAAAAAAAGAAGGTTTTTGGCATATCTTTCACCATGTCCACATCTCAGTGCTTCATAATTCAAGTACCATTAGATACCCATATAATGACAGTTAATATTAAACACACTGGAAGGATGGTAAATAAAATATCTATTCCATGCTGAATGGTGATGCCCAGGTGTTGAATACCAGATTCAAGAATGAAGGACTGGGATCATGTATGCATCATCTCTTAGGGTGCATTGTTCTAAGAAAATGTATACGACATGTTCTGCCAGGCTCTCTGATATGAGCCTCCCGAAAATTCAAGGGTACAAATTTCAGACACACACACGTTTGAAAATTCAAAACAATGTTCTTTATCACAAAAGTCAAAATAAACTAAGCACTCTTTTTGTATTGCAAAGAGCACTCGTCCCAAAACAACCTGGTAGTCTGTACAATCCCCTTAATCAGTCTTTAAGAAGAACAACGATCAGTTAATCTTCCAGAACAGCCAAACCAACACGCTGCTATTTATATCAGCAGCTCTAATTACTGGAGCCCCACCCAAACACAGGTGGCCTCTCTTATCTCCTGTAATATTTCTGCAATTGGTCTCTTCTATGCATAATTATGTGCATGCGTGGGTCTAATACCTCCTCATCTGAATCAACCGAAGATAATGGAGATTGGCTTCCTGGGCTGTGTGCCAAGCCCCCCTCTTCCAAGTCACTCCCACCTTCTTCTTCGTCCAAGGAAACTGAACTACCTGACTCTGTCGGCAATAAAACAGGCCTATGACATGTTGAAGTTTCCCCTGCATCCACCTCCACATTCCCTGGGGCAGGAGCTGGGCCAGAGCCAACCACAACACCGATATATCACTTTAATTATATCAGGACGAAAACCATCAGTTGGGTTTTAGGAAAGAAAATCACTAGGAATTCTAGGGGTGTCAGCTAAGTTGAGAGGTTGAAAAATGTTCTGGATGGTACAAACAATTAGGGAATTCCAATTTAATGGACTAGAATGGGAAGCTGGAAAATATTCTGGAAGAAAGCAATGGCAAACAACTTCAGTATTCAGTACTGCAAGGCTGATGCAGTTTCCAAGAATCAAGCCTGATTGGAGAGAATCTTTATCTTCTTTATTTGAAGGTATCTGCTTGTGGAAGAATGGACACCTTGATTTCTAAGCTCTGAAATATGTTTCAAGAAGTCACAATGGGAAGATTCCAGAACTATTGCTTTTAACACAGTACATAACAGTTAACATACACAGTCTGTTTAAAACTTCAAACGAATGGTTTAAAAACTGGGGGGGGGGGACTAGAATAGAATAGAATAGAATTCTTTATTGGCCAAGTGTGATTGGACACACAAGGAATTTGTCTTGGTGTATATGCTTTCAGGGTACATAAAAGAAAATATAGATTTGTCAAGAATCATGCACAATTTCAGGCATGATTTCAAACTACAGGCACAATTTCAAACTTAACAATCCGGGAATTGATATTTCCAGATAGGCCATAAGAATAAAGCTTCTGTTCCTATTTTCTTTTATTTCTGCAGCTTAATTTTAGCAGACCCACTGTTTCTAAAACTCCTGCGCTATCTATCACCTCTGAACCTACCAGCAACAAAGACATAAAAGAAAGTTGTTTTCAAATGATTACTAGGATGGAGGTGGGGGCAGGGAAAATTTGTTCCAAATCTGTGACAAAATAAAAACATTTGGAAGCAGGGAGATTGCTTATTTGTTTGGAATAAGGCATATCAAGCAATGAAAGGATAAATAAAGGTTTGCTCTAATGACCCTCACTTGATGTTTAACCTTTGCATTCATAAACAGGTATCTAGGAAATTTGTGCAGTAAGAATGAAAATGAAGCCAGATTGCATTACCTTTATCTGGATGGTCAGAGGTTTGAATTACTAAAGTAATGAAACTTCAGCAGCCTGCTTCAGATCCATTAGGTTTGTCAGTTTTTATAAGCCTGCTTACTTCAGGCATCCAATTATAAATATAAATTTTAGTGGAACCTCTATTTGCCGAGAGTAACTAGCAAGTGCTTACAGGCAGATTTGCATGTACATATTGAAAAATTAACCTACTGCTTTGATGGACAGGTAATCTGGGTTAAATGGATATGTTCCTCTCAAGATGACATAGCAGAAATGTGTACATTTTCATATACAGAAAATCCATAACTCTTCTGGAAAGGAAGATCAGGCTGTACATAAATGCTGGCATTTGAAAATAATATGACAACCTCAAAGAGGTTTGAATTGATGTACCGTCTGCTCAGAACTTCTTATGCGGTTTCACACTGTGAAATGCATCCAGAATCACAAGCAATTGTTGACTAACCCAAATCTTCTTAATTAATCACCTCAGAAAGAATGTTGTAGAATAAGAAAAGGTGGAGATTTTTTTTTTTTTTTTAAACCAGAATACTCTTTGGAAAAGAGACTACAATGTTTGGAGAATGTATCTCCCCTGCTCAAAATACCTGAACAACCTGAAAGATAAGAAATTGAGAAAATGAAATCCTTAGGACACCACAGTTAATTGGTGGAAGTTGCTACCACCAGGCATAGTTCCCTCTAAGCTGAGCAGTGAGCAATGGCTCACTTAAAAATCATCATCAACTCAGAGTTTTTCAAACCTGCCCAGAAGCCGAGAGGGAAACAGTGAGAGGGAAAGACACTATACTTTTCCGCCCACCCCCCAAAAAAATTAGAGGGAACACTGCCACCAGGTACACTTTTATTTTTATTTTAAATTTTATTTATTTTGTCAAACATGTTTTAGATAGTACAGATGAGTATAAACATGATTTGAATACATGAAATGAATACGAATAAAAATAAAAGAATACAGTGGGACAGGGATGGTAGGCACACTGGTACGCTTATGCACGCCCTTATAGACCTCTTAGGAATGGGGTGAGGTCAACACTAGACAATTTAACAATAACCTTAACAGTAAGATTAACATTTTGTGGGTTTGGGGATGAAATTACAGAGTCGGGTGGTGTATTCCAGGCATTGACCACTCTGTTGCTAAAGTAGTATTTTCTGCAATTGAGTTGGAACAGTTCACTTTAAGTTTGTATCTATTGTGTACTTGTGTACTGTTATGGTTGAAGCTGAACACTGTTTCATTGTCAAAATACAATTTCTTTAAATTTGGTCAATTTTTAAGGAGACCCAGAATCAATGGCAAACTGTAAGCATGGCTATAGATTATCTCTAATATTGAAGGAAGTAAATATTTTGTTGCTGCTGGGCAGATATTGCTACTATTCGTTTGGTGAATTTCCCATTTACTGAAAATTTTTCTTCTTCTTATATTCTTAGTAGGATATATATGTACCACATATATTTATATGCATGATTCAACATCTCCAAAGAAGAATGAAATTTTCTCTAATATATGGTTTCCCCTTCTTCAGTATATTATGATCCCAACAAGATGAACAACGATAGGAGAAATAAAGTGCTGGGGGAGTGCCTAATACTAGTTGAATGAACTATACTCCCTTACTTCCTCTTTTCCCTTTAAGATATCCATCCTTAACTCTTTGGGGAAAGGTTCATGTCATCAGAAAGAAGATAAGAAAACAGCCTAAACATTAGAAAATTATCTTGACCTTCTACAGTCTGGATTCAGGGCTGGCTTCTGCTTTGGTCACACTGACGCATGAACTCTGGTGGGCCCAGGATAGGGGTCACTCTTCTTTCCTGGTGCTTCTTGACCTCTCAGTAGCTTTTGATACCATTGGCCAATGATATATTTCTGTGCCAGCTGGAGGGTTTGGGAGTAGGAGGTGGTTCTCCTCCTACCTCTTTGTCGGTCACAGTCGGTGTTGGCAGGGGGTCAGATGTCAGCCTCTGGGTCCTTCCTCTGTGGGATTCCTCAGAGGTCGGACCTCTCCCTCCTGCTGTTCAATATCTACATGAAACCACTCAGTGAGATCATCTGATGACACGAAGTGAGTTACCATCGGTACACTGATGATACTCAGCTGTACATCTCCACCCCGTGTCAACTCAGTGAAGCACTGGAAGTGATGTACTGTTGTCTGGAGGCTGATAGGGTTTGGATGGTGATAACAGGCTCAAGCTCAAGGACAACTCCACCTGTCCATCCGTTACCCTGGGGGTGGGAGATCTTGGGTGTCCTCCTGATGCACAGCTCAGTTGCGGACCTATTTGGACAGGGAGTCTCTCCTCACAGTCACTCACACCCTTTTCACCCTGAGGATTGACTACTGCAATGCTTTCTACATGGAGCTACCTTTGAAGAACGTTTGGAGACTTCAGCTAGTCTAAAATGCAGCCATGAGAGCTTACCAAGGTTTGCCTGTGTATCTATATCACTCCGCAAGCTGCACTGGCTGCCAGTTGGTCTCCAAACACAATTCAAAGAGTTGGTCACTACCTATAAAGCTCTACATGGCCTAGAACCAAGTTACCTATGGGACCGGTTCTAGCCTCACATATCCCAGCGATCAGTTAGAGCCCAAAGGGAAGGGCCTTCTCTGTGGCAGCTCCAACCCTCTGGAACCAACTCCCCCCAGAGATTTGTACTGCCCCCACTCTCCTGGCCTTCTGGAAGGCCCTAAAAACTCAACTGTGCTGGCAGGTACGGTGCCACTGAGTTTTTACATTTTGCTCTGGCTGTTAATTTGAATTTCACTGCGGTATGAATGAGTGTGTTAGTTAGTATATGGTCCTTTTAAATGGGTCTTTTAGATTATTAATTGGGTTTTTTAAGATTATTTAATATTGAGCTTTTTGAATCTGTTTCTGTATTCTTGTATTTTTATATGTTGCAAGCTGCAAATATTGTTGTAAGTAGATAGATAGATAGATAGATAGATAGATAGATAGATAGATAGATAGATAGATAGATAGATAGATGAATTAGGTGGAAGAGCACCTGGTTGTGACAAGAGATGTAGTTGGTGATGAAGGATATCACCAAAACTGATTGTATCCCAAGTTTAGGAAAATTAATTGCTGTCCTGGTATTGACAAATTTACAGCAGCCCAGAGGTCTTGGCATAAAGGCCATGACATTAACAAGTGGGCAAACCCAATGCCAGCCTCTCTGAACCCAGATGTTGTTAAGAAACCCAGGTCCTGATAAGAAGACAGGAACTTACAAAATAGCATGGCAATGAAGGCAGGGCAACAGGGCAGATACAGTATCTAGGTAATTCAGAACCACAGCTGCGGTCTCAAAAGGCCAACCAATGTAAGTTTGTAGTCATGGATTGCTCTAGAGCAGTGGTTCCCAAACTTGGCAACTTTAAGACTTGTGGACTTCAACTCCCAGAATTCTCCATCATAGCATAGCATAGCATAGCATAGCATAGCATAGCATAGCATAGCATAGCATAGCATAGCAGGAGAATTCTGGGAGTTGAAGTCCACAAGTCTAGAGGAAATAAATTATTTGGAATTTTTTTGATCTCAGGGTAGACTTGGCTATGAAAATGAAATTATATTGATCACTTTGTGGATGTCCTACAGCAGGATTGGGAAAGGAAAGGGGAGATGAGGTTTCTTGCTGACATAAAGTTATCAGTATGGATATATTTCATCACCAAGTTAGACAAGAGAACAATTAGGGTCAGGATAAGGATGAATAGATTTAGGGCAGGGCTTCCCAAACTGTAAAGTCCAGACAGAGTACAGAAAACTTTTGTAAACTGCAGAAAGAGTCCAGGGCAGATGTGGAGAACCTTTTAGGTACATTGTTACAATAAATCCACCTTTCTAAAATTTCTTTGTAGCTTTGTGTTCATTTTGGTGTTTGGATTTTTAGAGGTTTGTACATGCAGACTGTGCTAAACTGAAGTGTAATGTTAAAACATTTAGGTACCCCTGATCTAGGTTCAATCCTAGAAAAATTAAATAGCTTTGAAGTCAGAAGCCTTCTGATGTCGGGCATATTTCATCTTTTGGTTCTGCATGGGATCATGCTTTTCCATGCAGAAATATTCATAAATTGGGGTTCTTCCTGGATTCATAGCTCTGCTTTATCGATGCAATGCCTGTAATAGAATTTTCACATCACTCTAGTTTGCAAAACTTTTTAAAATCGGACACCGATGTGTCAGCCTTTAACATCCTTTGTATCTAATTGAAAGCCAGACATTTAATATTAGATGATGGATATAATCAAGAAGAACACTTACTTGGAGTGGTCCATTTCACCTCTACAGCTGTGTGGTTAAGAGGCTTTGCAGTAACATTAGTGCCTTTCTCTGAAAATCCTGCTAATGTTGTAACAACCACTTCTTCACTTGACGTATCTCCTACTTCATTATGTACTATTAGCTTATATGCATATGTTGTATTCCTAAAGGATATGATTTGTATCATTAAAAAGGAAAAATCATTAGAAGCATTCAGTTTAAGTGTTGACTTTACTTCAGATTCTAACAAAAAATTAGATTAGAAGAAACATTCGGCAGAGCTGCAATTTGACTCAAAATATGTGAATTTTTGAGTCAAATAGCTCTGCTGAAGCTTTATTTTTAGTTTAAAAACAAATTTTGGAAACTATCTCCAGTTATGGCAATTTCAAGCCCACTTTTTAAAAAGTATATGTATATATATACACACTCTTATGAAACACTAGTTGGAGGTTCTAGTTCCCACTTACTTCAAAGTTAAACCCTAATTTTATTCTCAACTCCAGACACTCCTGATGTTCAAAAATTTCTCAAGAAAATGCATAGAACATATTCAGGCAAGGCAATTGCAAGAAATTCATAAAAACAAGAAAGGTTCAGGACAATATTTCTGCATTTGTCAACAAATCAGTAAAGCTATCTTAACATGATGTATGAACCTCTCTGTGAGAAATGGTGCCAGGAAAGAAAGAGATAATTATCCAAGCAACTATGGTTTGTCAGAAAATCTTTTTATAAGAGGCTTAGATTAAACATAATTTATAGAATTCAGTGAAGGATCACAGAAAAAATTACTGTTTTAACACAATGCCACAAAGTGATTGTTTAACAAAATAAATGAACCCATACTTTAAACATGCCCATCATAAGTAAAGGCTTCAATACCTCCAAGGAGTAAAAGAAACCTATTTTTGACTAAATGAAGATTTTCTGGTTATGCATCATAGAGTATTCAAGGACCAACAGAAGTATTGGGTTGGGGTTGATGATTTGTAATAGAATGGGATATCTTAGAATAGGACAAAGACAGGCAGGTGGAGAAAGGTATGTAAATTAACGAGGACAATAAAGCCCTAGATATTGCTTTACTTAAATTAAAATGTCCTCTTAAGAAAAAGACACAATTAAAAGAGTCCAAGGTTTCCTAGGTCAACCCATCACAGATCTATACTCCAAATCTCCTTCATAAATGTTTCTCAAACCCACTGACAAGCTAGTCATAGAATACAATTGGAAGGATGCTGGATGCTGTGTACTTTAACGAAATAAGTAAAACCATCCACTCAGTATTCCAGCAGTTCACTTCTTACTTTCCTAAGCATTTTTTTAAAAAGCAAAACAAAATTGCACAGAGGAGAAGAGTAGGTAACCAAACCAAACAAAAGAGTGTTAATAAAGGCTCATGCCAAAAGAGATGACAGAAAATATTTCATTACACAATTAACATGTTTGCAACACGGAGATGCAAGGAACGCTTTGAACTATTAAATATGGGCTACACAAAATGCCAGCATTTGTTTTTATAGTTTTAGTAATCTTACCTGCTAAGACCCTTATCTTCATAAAACCACTGAGTTCCTGAGTAAATATTGTCCCAGAGATTTAAATCTTTTGGGGGATTTGATGCAAGTGGCTGCTGGATTTTACGTCTCAGGAGCTCATATCTAACACAAAAGACAAGCAGAATGGTGGGATTATCTTAACTAATGTTATGACAAAAAAAGGTTGCTTTTAAAAGTCACACATTATTTTCTTTTTATAGCTGCAATCTTGTTTTTCTTTATATTTTAGAATTTGACACTTTTCATAACTTATGTAATTAGTTTAAGAATGGATGAGGGGTTTTTTTTAGCAGATCTTTTATTAAGGAAAATTATCTGAATATGTAATAGATTGTTTGATGAAATGTTTACATACCTTTTTAGGATAATTTGACAGCAGTTTGAACAGGCAAATTTGGTTTATGTAGAAAAAAAGTTAAGAAAGAGAAACCATACAAAAACTTATCGAGTTAGCAGTTACATAGCATAAACTGCTCTGTAACTATCCTGATTTTATTTGTTTAATAATAAAAATTTACCCTTGAAAGTTGGTAAAATAATAACTAGGTCACGAGAGTATAATAATCAGTCTTTATGTCAGTTGCTTTTTTTAAAAAACCCTGCTTTTTCTCAATTTATTTGTAAATATATCAGGATGCTGTTTTCCCTGCAATCAATTTTTCCTTGTGCCATCAAAATGACACTTTCCATGAACAAGGAAATGGTTTCAACAGCCTTGAGAAGCTACTGTATGTACAGTATGTTTATCTGAAAAGAAAGAAAACCAACAAGGTCTCAACACATTCAATGGCCCCATTAGAAACAGCAAATAAAATGTAGGAAATAAAATTCTCTCCAGAATTCTGATTTAATCAAATAAGACGATTAATTAATTTTAGGACTCAGTCTGCTTTGAGCTGATAACATCAGTCTAGTTCAAATCTGAATGATTTGCACAGATTCATAATTAGGTCTGCTCTAAAGCAGATCAAATGTTGATCTCCTTAACATTTCCACATTTTATACTTCAGTTTAAAAAATCATTAGTTTTAAAAAAGTATTTATCAGGCAAGATATTTTCCCCCCCACGAAGTTTCTTTCCTTTAAAAAAAAAAAGAAATGGAGAAAAAAAAAGTTGCTTCAAGTGATTTGAAATTTCAGCTGTCAAGCCCATTTGCTACTCATGACTTTGGGAGGAACAGCACATACTATCTTTCCAAGAGACGTTGCTTAGAGCAGGTGGGTGGGAAACTATGGCCCCTTTATAACTAGTGGACTTGAACTCACAGAATTCCGGAGCCAGCTATGCTCAGCAATATTGGAATCCTGAGCATTGAAGCCCACTGGCCATAAAAGGGCCATAGTTCCTTACCTCTGACTTAGAGAAAATATGGACTGTCCCAGGCAACTTTTCAAAAAATGGAGTCAAGGTTCTTGGGAGGAACAATACATCATCATGACCTTTGCTCCTAATATATTTTAAGACCCATTTTGAACACAGAGTAGCTGCAACGTGAACAGCCTTAACTTTTAAATACTATGAATATATTAAAACAATGTCCTAAAATATATTTTTAATTAGAACCTTCACAACACTTTGCCAAATTTATCAATTGAAGAATTACAATCTGAGGGGTATCCCAATCGTTAGAGGTGCAATATTACTGTACTTTTTATTCTTTTAGTGCATCTTTTCCTTTTGACATTTCCATGTGTAAAGTCATGGACAGAAATTCGCAAAAATATACCCAAAGAATAGAATAGAATAGAATAGAATAGAATAGCTTTATTGGCCAAGTGTGATTAGACACACAAGAAATTTGATGAAGAAATAATCTCTCTTTGGGGTGGGGGAAGCTCTATTAATTTCTCCTGGCATCCCATTCTGCCAAAATAGTTACTCCAGTTCATTATTTGTTTAACAATGTTACAAGCTGACTTCCCTCCGTGAATTCAAAATACCTTACATGGGATCCCCCTTTCTTTTATCCTATTTTATCTTTATACTCTAGGAGCAGTGTAGGGTTGAGAATAAATGCTGGGCCAAAAGTGAGGTTTAATAACTAAAAAAGAATATGAATCAATATCTTCTTATTTATAATGCAATTTGTTAATCCCTATGCCATACTAAGAGATCACGAAGAAGGGAAAATTTGTTAGTACAAGTTAATATTACGTTAATCCTCTAACAAATATGCAGTAAATGCATATATTGCAGTATACATCTGATTTTATAGGAAACCCCAGAAGGGATTCCTAATAATTAGTCTTTAGTAATTTGCTGGTTATGTATTAAGCAAAACTAATTAAGAATTCCTTCTTGCATCTGAATAATTTTAGGTTGATAATAGAATTGTCCAACCCATTTTAAGTGTGATTCCTGGCTTCAGAAGTAGAGGCCATTCTGACAGATCCCATTCTTTGAAGCATAAATTGGATGAAAATGGAGTATACATTCTTATTATTTGGAGTGGAAAAATAGTAAATGGCTCTATTCTTCTTTTTATAAAGACAGTATGAATTTTAAAAGGAAGGTTGAAAAAGTGATTTAAAATTCATAAAGTAGTTATGGGGGGAGAGGGCTTGAGCTACATACCTTTAAAATTTGTGTTAAATGTCTATAAGATTTTAATATATTTCACCAGAATACACATTTTTTGTGAACTCTGTTCTTTCCATTACCTTATGTGATATCCATTGGGTTTAGATGGTGGTTGCCAATACACAGTAATTACTGACTCATTAATTGGGGTCACAGTCACAGAACTGATACTTTGGGGAAATGTTGGAAGTGTAACTATATATGTTGGTAGACTCTTGGTGCACCCTCCAATGAAATCTCCACCTCCAGTACAAGCTTCTATGGTGACTGAGTAATTTGTGAAAGGGATCAAGTTTGTTACTACATGGCTCATTGAAGTTGTCAAATTGTTAGTTATAGTGATTCGAGGGATTGGCATGTGGATCTCATAGCTCAATATTTCTCCATTTAAAATAGAAGGAGACTCCCAGGAAACCTAAAACAATAAGAAAAAGTTTAGAATTAAAGATTAAGAATTTTACAAGGTTTAAAAAATAGTTCTAACAACGTCATGCTATTTGGAAGGACAATTTAACTTTCAGGTTTTATACAAGCAAATATGAATCTGATATTCATAAATGTTTATCATGGGATCTCAGATTATATATGGTCCATAACCTGATGGTCCAATAGAACAAAATATTTATACCTCAGGTTTGAACTGTGGCATTCCTGAACTTGATTGTTTACTTATTGACATTTTATTTTCCAACTAGGTTACATCAGTCCATGGGAATATGGGTTTTGCTGCCTGTTTATACACAGTATAATATGCCAGTTTAAAATCCATGACCCCTGATGATGTTACATAGTTTAGAAATGAAATGTATGTAAGCAAACAACCAAGAGCATCATGGAGTCTACGTAGCCTAATGTGATTTGTCATAAAAATTATAAAAATCATGATAATCATATCTTTATATTAAGTTCATGCAGATACCAAATTATATATAAAAAAATCAGGGTAGCATACACATTTTAAAAAATCTTAAGAACATACAACAAATACAGAAAAATTTGTATGTAGGGAAAAATACACAAACAAGAAAATTCTACCATCAAGAGTTGAGCAAGGTAACAAATCATCTCTAGCCCATTTGAAAAGCTTAGTTTGAAAATATTTTCGAAAGGGGTCATATGAACTTTCAGGGAATGATATTTCAAAGGGCAAGACCTGTAGAAAAATGGTATTCCAGATGAGGCCTAGGAGATTCTATGCAATGGCATTGTTTAATCAACAGGATCCAGAGCACGGACAATCTGTCAGATCTTATTGAAGAAGCAGAAAGAATTAGAGAATGGCAATTCCATGAATAATCAGCACTTGAAATCTACCATATTAAGGGCTTTATAGATAATAAACAGCACCTTGAATTGCATCCAAAAAGTATCTAGTAACCATTGCAACTTGCAATGAAGAGCTGTCAAGATAGGTGTTCTAAGATGTTAGAACACCTATAGATGTTAAATAAGAAAAGGGAGAATGTTAAACCCTAATCTAGTCTTGTAATTAATTGGGGTAGGAGTCAATCTCTCTCACACACATACCCACCCATCAACCAACAATGACTGGAACTCGCCATGGACAAAGGAGAAGAAACACTGTGAAACAGTGCTACTAACTAATCCCCCAAGTCAGTCAGTAACCAAGGAATCAAGGAGGATTAGGAGGGCTGTACTACTTAATCTTACTAAAGGTGATCAATGAATGTAAACAAGTGAGAGGCCGGCCACTTAAGGTGGACCGACATTTGCCTTGGGGCTGGATGCACTTGGCCACCGCTGCCGGACGCATTAAAATGAGTGATTGTGTAATAGCACATGAGGAGGCCTTACACTTGGCGCTAGGCATGTTGGGGGGCCAAGGGGTGGGGCAGAGAGCCCCCATGTAAAAGCAACGAGCTCTTCGCTCTCCGCCCTTTCTAATTTTGGATTCATCAGCCCCCGTTGCAGGCACCCACCCACCCTCCCTGTGGGTGACGTCTGGTCACCTTCAGGGGCCAAGTAGGAATTTTTGGTGGCTGCACCGCAGTTTAGGTTAGGTTCTGCCGGCGGGTCTCAACCGCCCGTAATTACAGGGTAATTAGTCCAGAAAGACATACCACACGATAGAAGAAAAACCCAAAAGTCTTTATCAGCAGAAAAACAGAAACAGCTCCCTTTTTAAATGTCAAAGGGATTTTCTGGTACACACAAGGCACAGGTTAAATGCAATCCAAATTCTCACGCAATAACTGGGAAATTGAGTCCAATTCTAAAGTACAGAAAGTCCACACACAATCTTGAACAGCAAAAACCACGATCTTAATGAAACTATGAATCAGATAAACTGCCATGAGGCTAAAACAGCAGGCTGCTCTTTTATCTGTAGCACTAATTACAGAAGCCCCACTCAAACACAGGTGGCCTCATTTTCTCTTGTAATAATCCTTCAGTTGTTGTCTCCTATGCATCACTCTATGCATGCGTGGATGTGTCATAAATTCTTGTTCAAAATCCAGAGATGATAAGGATGATTGATCTCTTCCTGGGCTGTCTGCCAAACTCCCCTCTTCCAAGTCACCCACACCTTCTTCTTCTTCTTCCAAGGAAACTTCACTACCTGACTCTGCCGGCAATAAAACAGGCATATGATATGTTGATGTTTCCCCTGCATCCACCTCCACATTCCTTGGGGCAGGAGCTGGGCCAGAGCCAACTTCAACAGGTTATGGCCATTTTTTCATCTACTCCACACTGGGCCAGGGAATGGGAGAGGTTAGGGTTGCTCATGAGGATAAAGTTAATTGGCTCGAATTCCCTTGGTCACTGGGCTGATGGTATGGCTAGTAGCAACTGTGTGGTCTCCGTTAGGGAACCTTTTGGAAAGTGATGGGCTGCCCATCACCAAAAGCTCAGGGCAGAATCCATCTGAGTGTTGGGGAGGGGGTGCCCTGGGGGCTCACTCGCTGCAAGCCCACAAGCGGGGGTGAGCCTTCCCATATGCCTTGGGCATGGCAGAGGACAAAGGAAGGTCAAGGCCAAGGTCAAGGACAAGCTTCCCTTGCTTGGCAAGTAGCTTTCACCCGTAGTTGTCCAAAGATGTTTGGAACGGAAGTTCCACCCCATTGGCTTCCTCTGCAGGTCCAGATTTAAATAAATAAAGTGACCCATAAAACCCAGCTCTGTGATCCATGTGCTTATGCCGCATCCGATGCAATGTTATCTCAGTGCTACGTGTTGGCTGGAAACACAAGTGAAAATATTCAATCTAATATGGCTCTGGCTGTTGCTATCAGAAAATATAGTCAAATCTTTTCCATTTCAAAATACTTTTGGATTTTCTTCTTATAACATCATTCTTCAGTGGTATTAAAACCTAATTATGACTGTCCAAGTGTCATTTTTAATCAATCTAGGTGGCAAGCTGTTCACCTGCAAAGCATGCCATTTATGAGTATTTTTATATCAGTCCAAATTTGGAAAAGATAAAAAACAGGTTTGTCCATACATTTGATAAAGTATTGCACACAAGTATTGACTGAGTTCTTTAAGTTCTATAAGTTCTTTATACTGGATAGCTTTAATGTATCCTTTTCAGATCAAGCATCCTATTCTGAATTATATATGTCTTGGATTATCAGACATAGAAAATACACAATAAAAATCTCCCCTCAAAAGTAATCATTCAGTCATAGATATTTACCCACAACTTGGATATGACTTCAAGCTAGTCTTGATATATCCAAATTGGTAGACCATTTGCAACAATAGATAAATGGTCAAAGCAATGGAAACTGCAGTTTAATGTTTCCAAATGTAAAATAATGCACTTGGGAAAAAGGAATCCTCAATCTGAGAATTGTATTGGCAGTTCTGTGTTAGCAAAAAAATCAGAAGAAAAGGATTTAGGGGTAGTGATTTCTGACAGTCTCAAAATGGGTGATCAGTGCAGTCAGGCGGTATGGAAAGCAAGTAGGATGCTTGGCTACATAGCTAGAGGTATAACAAGCAGGAAGAGGGAGATTATGATCTCGCTATATAGAGTGCTGGTGAGACCACATTTGGAATACTGTGTTCACTTCTAGAAACCTCACCTACAAAAAGATATTGACAAAATTGAACGGGTCCAAAGACGGGCTACAAGAATGGTGGAAGGTCTTAAGCATAAAACGTATCAGGAAAGACTTAATGAACTCAATCTGTATAGTCTGGAGGACAGAAGGAAAAGGGAGGACATGATCGAAATATTTAAATATGTTAAAGGGTTACATAAGGTCCAGGAGGGAAGTGTTTTTAATAGGAAAGTGAACACAAGAACAAGGGGACACAATCTGAAGTTAGTTGGGGAAAAGATCAAAAACAACATGAGAAAGTATTATTTTACTGAAAGAGTAGTGGATCCTTGGAACAAACTTCCAGCAGACGTGGTAGATAAATCCACAGTAACTGAATTTAAACATGCCTGGGATAAACATCCATCCATCCTAAAATAAAATACAGGAAACCGTATAAGGGCAGACTAGATGGACCATGAGGTCTTTTTCTGCCGTCAGACTTCTATGTTTTTATGTTTCTATATCTAAGATATTTTTTTCAGTCTCTTAGGGTAATGAGTGGCTACCTTCAATATTTTTGGGGGGTGGGGTGTTGCTTTTTAATCTCATCCTCATGGGCTTTGGCTATATATTTTGGATGTCAGGTCCTATTATTTTAGCAGGTATGATAATGATTGGCTAAGGTTCTGCGTGATCCACCACTTTTCAATTTTTCTTCACTTAGCGTGAAAGTTATATTTATGATGTATGAAAAGTCTTTAACATTTTTTCTATTAAGCCACTAAGACTTTTTTCTATTAAGCCACCTGTTTCATTCAATTCCTATAGGAGTCATTTAAAGCAAAGTTTAATTAATCAGGCTGCTTGAATTTCTTGCAGCCATTTCACGTTTCTAGGGCAGATGCCCAAGATCTGATTAAGTAGCTGTTTCATTTCTATCAAAGAACAAGTGCTTACAAGCCAGGAGAACTAGTTATGGAATTGGCACAAAAACTATTTCATTTTAATGTGGAGAAAGCTACTGTGACTTCATTGAAAAGGTAAGAAAAAGTGACTAGCCTTTACTGTACAAATCCAATAAAACAAAATATTTGCAGAGTTACTTGTAGAATCATCCTTCTGGACCACTCTCAGATTGATAGTAGACACAACACAATGGATTCCACTCCTTCTCTATGGCTACTGTAATCCTGCTCTTCTATTAGACCTACAATTCAACACTGTAGCATGAACTGATGCCCCTAGGCCTAAAAGGATTTCTACTTAACCAAGGGAATGTCTCAATTTCTCTCTCCCTTGCAATTTTAGTGTCCCTACTATACTGAAGACATTCTCCACCATTAAAGAAGCTTTCATCCCACTATCTAAATATCAAAGCTCCTTAGGTTTTCTATTACAGAATAGGAAGGGACAGCTCTACTTCCCATTGAACAATAACCTTAGAAAAACTTTTTAATGAACATAATCAAAGCCTTTCAATTCAAGGAAAATAACTCTAATGAAAGAAAGCATAGTGTTAACAATTCTATAGGACCAAGTATATATTACAATTGTCCAATCTTTTTTAGAGTCAAGAACATTGATATTTTCAACAATAAACTATAATATACTGTAGCTCTGTCTTTGTGAACTGTCTCTCAAAAATAATTTCTTATCAGAATAATCCTGCAGTTCTGGGACATGTTACCAATATTTCACCAGACATACTAAGATATGGGAAATTCTAAAAATTGAAAAAAGAAGGTGGCAATTGTTATAAGCCTCTCTATGTTACCTTCACATTGTAGGTTGGTGAGATATTTACAAAAGCACAATAGGTGCAAGGTTTCAGCTCTTTCCGAACTATCAAAAGCTCAGTCTCAACCAAAGGAAACTGTAGTCTAGAGATACAACTGAATTTGACACAGCATTGGATCATTCATATTGATGTTATGACTACATAAAAACCAAAACTATGTTACTCTTTATCTCAAATCCTATTCCAGTTCAAATAAGGATTTGTATCCAAAGTTTAGAGACTGATTGCTTTGACAATCACAAACTTCTATTAATTGATGTCCTTTCTTTATAAAAGAATAATCTTTCCAACTCTTCTTACAAGAATAGGAGGTTATTTTAAATATTTATTGACCTGTCCCTCAAGCAAGTGCTTATTTATCTTTTGCCTATAAGACCTCTTATTGATGATATTAACATGACAAGCATGAGGCATAAGAGAACTGACCCATTTATTTTAGCCTCTAAGCAGAACTAGAAAGATATAAAGCTTTTGCAGTTCTGTAGAATAGAGCTCTGTAAATTATTTGCATTCTTCTCTATAGCTTTTCTACAGAGCTTCTGTTAAAACTGAAGCCATTTTCTAACTTAAATGTTAAGGGATACATGGGATCTTATTCTCTGTACTATTAACAAGTTTATAAGCAGGTAAAAGAGGATATTTTCCTTATAGTTTCAACCTGCATATATCCAGCTATGCATTGCGGTCTCTCCCTTTACTTTCCATTTCATTATGTAGACTTTATTTCTGTTGACCTATTAGACCAGAGCTGTCAAATATGTGACCCATGGGCTGGACACGTCATGAACTGGATGTGACCACACGCAGTTTAGTGAAGGGGAAAAAAGTCCCGATACATCATGTGATACTGCCATGGTAACACGAGTTTGACACCCCTGTATTAGACCAGTGAGGTCCCACAGAGTCGGTCTCCTTAGGGTCCCGTCGACCAAACAATGTCAGCTGATCTGACCTAGGGGAAGAGCCTTCTCTGTGGGGGCCCAGCCCTCTGGAATCAGCTCCCCCCGAGAGATTCGCACTGTCCCCACCCTCCTTGCTTTCTGAAAGAGTTTAAAAACTCATCTTTGCCACCAGGCCTGGGGTTATTAGATTTTCCCCCTGACCAATGAATGTTTCTTAGTATGATTGTTGAATGAATTGTTAATGGAAGTTTTTTTTAAAAAAAATAGAATTTTAAGGATTGTTTTTATGCATATTAATTGGATTGTTTACTACTGTCTCTTTTATATTCTGTGAGACGCACGAATCCTTGGAGGGGGGCGGCATACAAATCCAATTAAACTTGAAACTTGAAAACAGATATACTGTTCGCTTGGACAAGAACAAAACTGAGACTGCTAACTGTGAAAGAGGAGCACTCTGTATTTTAGGTAACTTTAATAAATAAAGCAAAACTACTGCAAATTGTCTTCTAAATCAACCACTATTTCTCCCTTACTCAAGAGGGAAGATTATGTATAGGGGAAAAAAACCACATGTTTTTACATGGTTTAATTTTGGCCTTAGATTCTGTTGAATAAAATTGAAACTTTCTTATATAACTATGGAAGCTTTTCAGTGAGGATGAAATTCTAGGGCAACTAATCAGTTTATTTTGTAGGGAGGTATTTTCTAAAAATAAGTTTCACATTGGTACAAGGTGTTTGAATATCATGGGTAGAAAATACAAGCTAATTTTGAACAAATTGTCAAATGGGAAACTATTAACAATAATTACAATATTTTTAAAAAATGCCTCTGTTGTCCAGACTGTGAAATCAAAAAATGACTATCAGTAGCAGTAGTAGCAGCAGTAGTAGTAGCACTCACAGTGATTTACAGCCTCTCTAAGCGGTTTACAGAGTATAAGCATATTGCTCCCAAAAGTCTGTGTCCTCATTTTACTGACCTTGGAAGGATGGAAAGCTACGTCAACTTTGAGCCTACTGAGATTCAATTTGCCAAATTGCTGACAGCTGATGATCAGCAGAAGTAGCTTGCAGTACCGGACTCTAAGCACTGTACCACCAAGGCTCAACCAACCTATGTGATAGATTACGATCCAAAACTTTCAGTGAATAGGTCTTCCTTCTCCAAGAGACTAATTTGGAGTGATAAATTCAGCTATGTCTCACTTAGTGTGATAATCCCACAAAGTGGGGTTATTATTTGAATTTGCACTATTGAAAGTACAAATTTGTACACAAGAATGTGATATTTCTATGGAAATGTGGCAATTGTTTCTATCTTGATTGAAATAGGCAATGAAAATGTTTAACCACAAATATTTTTATATACACTTATGAAATATTGAGTGAAGTCCTCCATCCATAGAGTTAAGATGCTTAGTTTCAATTTTGCATCACTGGTACATCTTTGTGGTTACAAAGATCTGGTGAAACTATACTTTAAAAAAAAAAAATCCCCCTGCATTTCTACTGTAGATTCAGGCATTCTAACATCTCATCATTTTTTAGTGATGCTAAGACCATACTCATGACTTGAATTATATCAAATTTCTTCCTGTAATGTAATAATGAGATTCTTCATTTCTGAGCTTGTACTATTTTCCTCTGACAGAACCTTTCTTTTCTCCATTTTAGACATATGAAGATTAGCAGCATCTAAAATCTCAACTGCAACTGAACATGTACAAGCCTCAACTGTGCAATTAACTGAATTTTGTGTTGCATTAAACACGACTTGGTATCAATTTATAATTCACACTAAACTGAATACTGAATTATTCAAACACTCATTAATCATGATATAACTGTACAAAGCTGTTGCCACTCTGTACATCTGGTGAGCACTTTTCCTCTGCAACAGAAATGGTGACAGGACAGTGATATGTGTTGCATCTTGTTGCTGCCTCTTTAATGTTTTCTTAATTTAAACACATGTTTTTCTAAGCACCTGGCTACTAAGCAATCCCAAGAAAAGCTGTGCATACTCCAGGTCAAATGCCACAAACCAATAACCAAATATCAACTGATCCATCCAGTGACAGAGAAAATATTCTATACAGTAATACCTTGTCTTATGAACCTAATTGGTTCCAGGGGGAGGTTCGTAAGATGAAAAGTTCATAAGACGAAACATTGTTTCCCATAGGAAACAATGTAAAATCAATTAATCCGTGCAATGAAAAAAACCCCACAAAAAAAACCCGCCACCCGGCTGTCACCTTTTGAAACAGCCGGGGGGCTTCTCAGCGTCCTCCTGAACATAGAAACATAGAAGTCTGACGGCAGAAAAAGACCTCATGGTCCATCTAGTCTGCCCTTATACTATTTTCTGTATTTTATCTTAGGATGGATATATGTTTATCCCAGGCATGTTTAAATTCAGTTACTGTGGATTTATCTACCACATCTGCTGGACGTTTGTTCCAAGGATCTACTACTCTTTCAGAAAAATAATATTTTCTCAGGTTGAACCTGAACGCCAAACCCGAACTTCCGGGTTCGGCATTCGGGAGGCCGCCGAGAAGCCTCCCTGCTGTTTTAAAAGGTGACAGCCGTGCGGCGGGGCTTCCCAGCGGCCTCCCGAACCTGAACTTTTGCCGAACTTCTGGGTTCGGCGTTCGGGAGGCCGCCGAGAAGCCCCGCTGCCCGACTGTCGTCTTTTGAAACAGCTGGGGGGCTTCTCGGCGGCCTCCCGAATGCCGAACCTGGAAGTTTGGGTCTGGCGTTCAGGTTCAGGAGGATGCTGAGAAGCCCTCCGGCTGTTTCAAAAAGCGACAGCCAGGCGGCGGGGCTTCTCAGCGGCAGCGGGTTCGTAAGAAGGAAAAAGTTTGTAAGAAGAGGCAAAAAATTTCTGAACCCCGGGTTCGTATCTCGGTTTGTTCGTAAGGCGAGGGGTTCGTATCATGAAGTACCACTGTATATGAATCATAATGAATTATGACATAATGGTTGAACATAATATTTACCATTGCAGCATAAATTTAGTTAATCTTTTTTAGAATTAAGAAGATGTTTCAGGACATTTCTCATTTAAAACTATTATTGCTTGCTAATATGTCAAACTACATTTTTTTTAAAAAATGATTCAGTTCATATTCTCCAGTGCTTTCTGAGCACTCTCTCTCTCTCTCTCTCTCTCTGTGTGTGTGTGTGTGAGATACACACATTTCTACTGACACAGAGAATAAATCTCCTAAAACAACAACAATTTTAGCAGTAACAGAGTCAATGTTCTAGTGGATAATCTCTATCCTTACGCAAACGGTCCTTTGTTTTGTGCTCCAGTGAGCAAGCTACTGTACCAATGTTTCTTGGCACTAGTACAAGACTGAATCCATGGAAGCATGTGTATATTTACACAAAAGAGACTTCTAAGCTACAAAAATCCCTCTTGTTTAGTTACACTAATTTCCCCTGAATGAAGTTTGTATGTAAGCCAAAACAATAGTAGTTATCCTGTCCTCTAGAGTTCATTCCCAAATGAAAGATATGAATAATTGAAAATTTCCGAGGCAGTCCTCCAAAACTGTTTTCTTAATGTATTGATTTATCAGAGATGAAAACAAAGCCATATTTAGCATCTATATACTTTCTTGGTTTAAATTAAATACTCCCACAGTATTATTTAAAATATTTCATATGAAAAAGAAGCTTGAAGCACAATACGATACAAATATCTAAGATACTATCAAATACATTAAAATGGTAAAAATAGAGAAACAGACTTAATTTACTACATTGGGGGTTAAATTGTAACAATTAAAACAACAGGAAAGTAATTGGTTGAGTTTAAGCAGACCTTAGTGTACAACAAGGAAGCTGATGAAGGAAAGTTACAATAGGATAAGGTGACCAGACATCCTGCTTTTGGTGGGAGAGTCCCGCTTTTTAATAATTTGTGCCGCATCCTGCGGCGTTTCAAAAATGTCCAATTCTCTCTCTCCTCTCTCTCTCACACACACAAACACTCATGGCTACAAAAAGATTCTCTTCCCTCCTGCCCCTTCCAAGAGTCTCCAACTTTGCAGCTGCCACTGCTCCTCGCCTCTCCTACCCCGGGAGTGGGGCCAGGCGCTGTTTCTCCCCACCTGATGGTTGCAACCAGCGGTGCCTGATCCGCCCCTCCCAAGACTGGCTTCTCCATCGCAGCACCCACTTGCAGAGCTGCAACTCCCACATGAACTACTGATAGGTACACTTTTAAAAGATCAGACTTAATCTTTACTCTGAAGAAAAGGCAATATTCTCAGCCTTTCTTTTGCCAGCTTCTTTCCTCTACCCAATTTGGTGTCATTCAATTCCGTTTTCAGAGAGTCATCCTTAAAATAGACAAGCATAATTCTGAACCCCTTTTAAAAATCATTCTAATGATTGGGAAGAATAAAAGTACATCTAAACATACCTGGGCAGTATATGGATCTAATGCTTGCACCTTAGGAGACTGGATGTTTTCAGGTTTTGAGGGCCTGGTGATGACTTCTACCCAAGAACTGCTATTAATGCCACCTTGAAAAGTGCTTGCCAATATTCTGTATTCATATTTTTTCCAAGGCCTAAGACCACTACTTTGGTCTAGATAACTCTTGGAACAATTGGAAGGGAAAGAGACAACTGTGGACACTTGTTCTGTTCCCTTCATTCTCCTCTCTATTGTGAAGTTTTCAACTGGTCCATTTGGGTGAAGAGGAGATTGCCATGACACGAGCACAGATGTTGGTGTAGCTGAATATAATTCTGGAGCAGGGATGTCTTCAGGTGCATCTGGAAGGGTTTGTATAGGTAGGCTTTCAGAGGAAAGAGAGCACCCTTTGGAAGTACATCCTTCTACTTGAAATCGGTAAACTGTATATGGCTGCAAGAAAGATGCAACATAGTTTGATCTAGCTCCTGGAATAGTAGCGTGCAGCTGGTTGTTTTGATAGATGTTGTAGTGGGTGACAAGGCCATTCAGCCTTGAAGGAGGCTTCCAGGAAATGGCTGTTTCTCTGGATTTCACTTCCAAGATTAGTGGTGGGTCAATAGGTCCTGGTTCTACAACAGATGAAGGGTTGCAGGGTGGGGGAGGGGAGAGACAAGGTCATAGTTCCTAATGTGCAGCCATATAATGCAAAAAAAAAGAAACTTTTTCACTGGAAAATACCTTTGTTCCTTGAAGACAATATAAGAAATGGAAAGAAGACACCCACAAGTTCCCTTTACTGCAATAGGGAACAGAGATTATGTAACTATTTATTCTTTGAAACCTATCATTTAGTTCTCAGGTGAATTGAGAATCCCATTGGTCTCATTTTATAATAACACTGTAATATAATACAATTTGTTCAGTTTGGGCTTAATATGATGGGTGAACCCATCCGTTATGATTTAACAGTATATAAACCAGCCCCATGGCTAATCCTGGCTTAACTCAACCATTATAGTCAGTGATTCTACAGAGTATTAACTTAGCCCACCTTTACAATGATTTAGAGGAATACATTATGGATTCTGCTAGTGGAATGTATTCTTTAGGGGCTCTGCTCAGAATACTGTCACTGGCAGAAAGCAATTCTGATTTTCCATTGTAACCCCCAACTTCCATGACCAGATTTTAGACAAATTTGGAGAACTGAAGGTACAAAGGTACAAGTGAGTGAATGTCAACTCCTCTCCCATTTACTCAGTGAAATACATCTGGTAAATCAAAAGTCGTCCCATGGGTGAGAGAACTCGTCCAACAATTAGACGTTTTTGCTGAATACAGGCCCGTTTTAATTAAGAATCGATATAGTATAGATCCTCCCATAATTAAAACAAGACACAAAATCAGAAACTCCAGTGTCCAATTTTGGTATGCTACTATAACATGAACTACAATGGAAAAATAGTGTCAGAGAAGAACTATTTGTGTTAGAGTTCATAAAGGGCTAGTATAAATAAAACAACAAAGCCGCACCGAGTCTATGGAGAGGGGCGGCATACAAATCTAATAAATAATAATAATAATAAAAAAATAATAACTTTCCTAGGTGAAAGTTTGGTACAATGCAACAGAAAACTTCCCAGACCTTTTAACATTAATACAATCTTACTCTACCATTTCTGATATCAAAAGCATCTTTCTTCTATCCATTGTTCTATGCAAAACTAGGGTAAAATATATGAAAGAACTTCTCTTAAGAGACTTCCCCTTGAGCTCCCCAATTATATTAGAAGATCAGCCAAACTCTTGAGAGAAGATAATGAGCAGAGGGAAGAAGTGAATGGGAAAAACAACTTGCCTGCTATATCCACTCCATGGACAAATGGACATCTGAATTAATTAGTGAATTTTAAAGAATTAATTCATGATTTTAAGAAAAAAATATGAAACTGGGCAAGAATCATTTTTTAAAACTTTTGCTGCTATTCTCTCTTAATTACTTTCAGCACACCATTGTAACAAGCCTGCATGTTTCAAAGCCCAGCAAAGCTATTCCTATGCTTCTTGTTACATATGCAATATTTATGCTTGCTTCTGTTTATCATTCTAATCCATTTTTTGCAATTTATCTACTCCCTGTTAATATTGTAGGTGATTTTTTGCTGTGACTGTGACAGAAGCTGCCGATTTAGCTCTTTCACCTACTGATAAATAAACAATGCACAGATCTGACCTTTAGGTTAACAGGTTTTATGCTTGCTCCACTCAGCACTCTAACAGATTCAATTATCATAAAGGTTCAGGAGCTTCCATGAATACTGAAAAAGATGAACCATATGCCTGCATAGGTGTCGTGGAACAGGAAATACTCAGCAACTGCCCCCCCCTCGAGAAATCCCTTAATTGTAAATAATTTCACCATGCGACACAGTCAAGTCACCTTGAATGCAAAAACCTCTCAGCCTGTGGAGGCAAAACGTTATTTAAGCTTTAGTGGGCTGCGTTAAATTCTGCAATTTGAAGGGCTGTTAAGTTTTTCAATTGAAATTTCATTTAAAATGCAGGTGCTTTTTATTATATTGAGGCTTTACTGCTCTCTAGGTACAAGCAAGAACATGGTGCAAAAACACAAACCTGGCTCAATCACTGATCAGTAACAGCTGTAATTCCAGAACATTTTAGCATCCTTATAAACTTTCTTTTGAAATCTATAAATCGTTGCAAGGGATCGAGAATGCAATGCCCAGCTATTTTGCCCACAGCATTTTTGGTGTTTGTGACATTTTATGTTAACACTATATTTTATTGAAAATATTTTGAAAATATATTCTTGAGTACTGTAACAATTTAAAAGAGTTTTCAAGGCTTTTTTTTGTGTTGTTTCATAGACTGCCAGGCAGTTGCTCAATTTAGCGAACTGGTAGCGGCTGCAGCTGGAGGCTCCTCTCACCTGCCTGGGACACTTCTGTGCATGCGGCCGTGAGAGCTATTGTGGGGCTGCCCAGATTCGCCCACGTTTCTGCAACACTCCGTGGCCTGCACTAGCTGCCGATCAGTTCCCGGTCACAATTCAAAGTATTGGTAATGACCTTTAAAGCCCTACATGGCATTGGATCAGAATACCTCCGGAACCGCCTACTACCGCACGAATCCCAGCGGCCGATAAGGTCCCACAGAGTTGGCCTTCTCCGGGTCCCATCGACTAAACAATGTCGTTTGGCGGGCCCCAAGGGAAGAGCCTTCTCTGTGGCGGCCCCAGCCCTCTGGAATCAACTCCCCCCAGAGATTAGAACTGCCCCCACCCTCCTTGTCTTTTGCAAGTTACTTAAGACCCACCTGTATCGCCAGGCATGGGGCAACTGAGGCACCTCCCCCAGGCTTTTACATTTTATGTATGGTATGTGTGTGTTGTATGGTTTTTAAATGATGGGGTTTTTAAGGTTTTTTTTAATATTAGATTTGTTTCCATTGTAACATTGTTATTATTATTGTTGTGAGCCACCCCGAGTCTTCGGAGAGGGGCGGCATACAAATCTAATAAATAATAATAATAATAATAATAATAATAATAATAATTATTATTATTATTATTATGTGGAGAAGCATTGCAGACCTGCATGAGCACACATGCATGAATGGACCTAGTAGCAACGGTATTTACAAGCCACTACTGGCGCCAAGGACCTTGAGTTACATTTGATTACAGCTGATTGAAAGAAGGGAATAAGTAAGCTAGTCATGAAGCATAATATCAATATCTCCTCCCCCTGATAAATCAATTGCATATCTTGCTTATAACAGCAATTACCCTTCTTTAAATTTTTGTGAAATTGCTGTGAAGACAGATTTTAGGTGAGTGGTTGTATGAATTGCAAAATTATATATTAGAAAGTGGTTAAAATATACAAGTGATATTCAAAATTATTCCAGAAAGTTTGAGAAAGTATTTGGATCTTCAAATTTGTATTAGGATGACATTTCTTTTTCACTTCCATAGTTCCAAATATGATAACTAGATTTAAATAGTTTTGATTTTTTTTTAAGAGAAAACTTCTTTTTAAAATTTAAGGTGCAGAATAATAATAATATGATTCTTGGAAAGTCAACTTAAAGCAATCCAGCTTTTAAGATTACTTTTCTACAGGGCTGGCAACAACTTACTAATTAGGCATCTATCTGGACAATTGGACTGCGGTTATCTGCAGGAAGAAAATCATCAAGCAGTTTGTTTTCTCTTATGATAAGTAAGATAAAGCTTTCATCCCTACTCCTAGCATTATAGGTATAACATTTGGCATAATGAGATGAACTTGTATTACAAACCCCTGCTGAGTTTAGACATAGCCCTTTTAACATTATCTGCTATAATTTATGAGAACAGAGGCTTAACTTAATTTTCTACTTTGCTTTGCTCCCCCCAAAAAAACATTAAAAAGGAAAGGATATAATTTTTACATTCATTTGCTACTGCTCTCTTTTTAAAATGGCAACACTTAAAAAAAGATAACTTAATTTAAACATGTCACACCTTTGACCTAGGAATTATTTTCATACATGAAAGAGTAATGGGATGATACACTTATAACAGCAGATGCAGAAAAGGCAACAGCTCCTGACTGTTGTGTACAAAGTTGACAATGGTGAACAAGAGACCCAGCCTGGGAACTCTGCCTCAAACACCTTTGCGCAAAAAGTTAAAGAATAGCAAAATGGAGGAGTGTGCGTGTTATATTAGGAGCCACAGTGGCGCAGTGTGTAGAGTGAAGTGCTGCAGGCCACTAAAGCTGACTGCTAGATCTGTAGGTCAGCGGTTCAAATCTCATAACCGGCTCAAGGTTGACTCAGCCTTCCATCCTTCTGAGGTGGGTAAAATGAGGACCCGGATTGTGGGTGCAATACGCTGGCTCTGTTTAAAAAGTGCTATTGCTAACATGTTGTAAGCCGCCCTGAGTCTAAGGAGAAGGGCGGCATAAAAATTGAATAAATAAATATATTTTAGGTATAGGCTGATTCTTCAAATAGACTACTTCAGAGGCCTCAAACTCACGGTCTATGGGTCTGATGTGTCATATGTTGACAACTCCTACCCCCATTTTAGTGAAGGGGAAAAGAGTTGCAATATGTCACAAAATGATGTGTCGTCGCGGGTTTCACACCCCTGAACTACTTCAAAGAATCAGGTCTAACAAGACCAGCTTTCTTCAAGTTATGTCTGGGAACTTTCCCATTTATAGGACTCACCTGAGTGATTTTGCTGCTGGAATAGCCCTCTGTGAGAACCTGAGAGCTGTATATCTTAAATTAAACCCAGAAGGCCTCAATTTCTACTCTTGCCTGGAACAGGAGAAGTGAACTATCCTTTTTGGTTGCCAGTAAAGATCCTAACTATATGTTACTCAAACTATTGTATCTTTTTGATTGTTTGTAACTGTCATTTGGGAAAAATGTGCATCACGGGGCAACCATTTATAAACCAAGGTATCTCAATTGATCTAACTTACAGAATCTGTCCAAAATCTTGAACCTATGAGTTTCACAGAATTTGGCAAAATTGTGGTTGCTTCAGTGCTGCCACCCTCCCATATCATCCACAGTCACTTGGCTTTTATTTATTTATTTATTTTATTTTATTATTTATTTATTTATTGGATTTGTATGCCGCCCCTCTCCGCAGACTCGGGGCGGCTAACAACAGCAATAAAACAGTATATAACAAAATCCAATACTAAAAACAGTTAAAAATCCATTATATAAAACCCAAGCATACGTACAGACATACCATGCATAAAATTGTAAAGGCCTAGGGGGAAGTGTATCTCAGTTCCCCCATGCCTGACGGCAGAGATGGGTTTTAAGCAGCTTTTGAAAGGCAAGGAGGGTGGGAGCAATTCTAATCTCTGGGGGAAGTTGGTTCCAGAGGGCCGGGGCCACCACAGAGAAGGCTCTTACTCTGGGTCTCGCCAAGTGACATTGTTTGGTTGACGGGACCCGGAGAAGACCCACTCTGTGGGACCTAACTGGTCGCTGGGATTCGTGCAGCAGAAGGCGGTCCCTGAGGTAATCTGGTCTGGTGCCATATTTCCAGTGCTCTGTGACAGCTTCCTATAAGAAAAGTCAATGGGGAAGCTGGCAGGAAGTTGGAAGTCACTCTCACACACCCCTCCCACTGGCCATTCAGTTTCACTGTTTAGGTAAAGAAATAGCTCATAAATGATGACCTAAAACAGTTGATAGTTACTGGCTTTTTAGGCAAACCTTTTTTCCCTTGGGTGCCAAAAGAGTGTGTGTGCATGCTATTGTACATGCACGAATGCCCACACCTATAATTCAATGCCCGGAGAGGGGGAAAACAGCTCCCCTCCCCCGGAGGCCCTCGGGAGGCTGGAAACAGCCTGTTTCCAACTTCTGGTGGGCATAGTAGACTCACATTTCACCCTCCCCAAGCTTCAAAGGCTTTCCTGGAGCTAGGGGAGGGTAAAAATGCCCTCCCCCACCCTACTGGAGGCTCTCTGAAAGCCAAAAACACCTTCCCAGAGCCTCTGTGTGAGTCACAAATCAGCTGACTGGCACACACATGCATGTTGGAGCTGAGCTAGGGCAACAGCTCACATGCCAGCAGATATGGCTCCGTGTTCTACCTGTGGCACCATGCCATAGGTTTGCTATCACTGACCTAAAAGGTCATGGGCTGCCTAATGTTCTATGACAGTAGATGGTACACTATTGTACTGATTTCAAACTATCTGTTACTGAACTCTAGTTTGAATATCCAGGACGAACAACACTCTAAATTGATTTTGTTAGATGAATAGATACTTTGGCAGTCTGTCTCTGTCTGTGAAAGACACCATCAGCTAGCATGATCCTGCTTGGATGACTGGGTCACCACAATTATGTAGAACACAACTATTAACTGTAATTGGAGTAGTTTGCTAATATAATAAAAAGCTCTGAATATGGAAAAAAAAAAAGGCACGCACCCGGTAGCAGCAATCACTTTTTAAAGTAAAAATTCATGGGTGAAATGACATGAAAAAGATGGTTATAAAACTTTAATGGAATGATAAAAGGCAAAAGTCAGCCTCTCAGCTGAATTCTTAAAATCTCAATATATCACAATCGGGTCCTTAACTGTAAAATCAATGTGGAATAGAACGTGTTGTCAATGCAGTTGTCATTGAATGGGAGCCTGCAAGAGTCTGACAGTGACACAACCTCGCCTGCCAGGGCTGAAAATGAAATAATAAACTCCTGTTACTTATTAGGAATTGTTTATAGAGCCAACTACAGCAGGTGAGGAGTGGAAGGGGAGGGGCATATCTCTTAATGCCTTTGATTGATTCCTCAGGCTATTTCATTATAACATTAATACTGGAAGGTAGTTTCATTTTGCCAAATGAAATTATCCTTTATGGGAGGCTATTTTGCTTGTCTGCTTCAAAAGTTCATACTCTATTTAAGAAAAGGAGGTATAAAATTATCATTAATCTTTTCTAATCATCTGACTAGAGACAAGTGTTTATTTACTTACTAGCACAGAATTATCTGCTGATGGCCAGGCACGATGAGAATCATAGAATTTCTTGATATATGCAGTGGGCAACAGAAATAGATTATTGCATTTTGAAGGTAATGAAAGTTGTATACTTTTCAGAGGTCAGGCAGAACATATCTGTAAGGGACTGGTGTTTAGTGAACTTTCCAGTGCAGAATCATAAATTTAGTTAAATTTTGCAACCAATAGAGTATAAAATGAGTTCCAGACAATTTCCACTTTTACAATTTAAAAAAAACTTTAAAAAATCTAACAATAAGATTTAATATTTAAGAATCCATCTAAGTATGGATTTTGAAATAATTCTGGATTGTTTTTAAAGAGAAATATAACAAGCTGTCATTTTTCTATTTATGGTAAAAAAAAAGAAGTCTACTTGTCTTTTAGTGACGAAGACATTAAAAACCCAACGTAGGGTTGGAAGGTGTGAATGACAAGACACACTACAAACAAAGGCAGAGTGTCTTTACTGATGGAAATGCTTTTCTGTGCACAATATCCATTGTATTTATTATGTTTTTTAAATGCCCCACAAATTATGTTCCTGAATTCCATCATGATGTGTGTTTAAACTGGGGCTAACTATCCCAGTTGGCCTTATCCTGGTGCTAATGGAGCCATTTATAATTGTTTGTCTGTAAGTCAAAGAGTCAGTTTGGGACTGCTGTTTCTAAGACAGCTGTGTTAAGTGACAGAATCTGATTTTCGGTGGATGGAGGTTGGGATAATGGTATTATTTAAGATCTAGAAAGGGATAACTGGATTCAACCTTGAATAATTTGAATCTTCCCTCGATAACCCCACATCCCATCCCCATCTAACCTTAGTAATTTTAATTTTTACACATTCAGCTAAAATCAGCAACAACTCTGGAATAAATTGAGGAGCATACAAAGAGGCTTCAGGTGGACTCATTAGGGATCATACATATATTACAACCACAATATAAATCTATCATTGCTATCTAGCTCTCAAGTGGTGAGCTGCTCTTGGAGTGAAGTTTGTGAAATAGAGTCATTTGTATGGTACAAATCGCATGCTGAAGAACAAATAAACTAATGGGAATGAGGCTAACTGGGTTTATAAACTTTTTAGGATTGCAGCAAAAAGTTATGATATCCTTCCAGGATGTGCATTATTTATCAATTGGTCTAAGGTTTTTCTCCCACTCTTCCAATGCATAGATAAATTAAAATGTTTTAAATAGGAGCCAGAGGATAGGCTCTTTTAATATTTATATCACCTGTAATGAGAATGCTTTTTTAAAAAAAGAGGGTTTTGACCAGAATCCACGTACAACTTTACATAGTCGAAAAGCTTAATAATAGCTTCAGTAATCATAATAAATGCTATGACCATTACATTGACTTTTACATTGTTAATCCTGCAAAAGTGCACCATGTACTTTTTCAAGCTACTTACTATCCTCTTCTGTAGTTATCAGAGTCCAGTTGCTCCATGTATCACCATATTCATTGCAGGCAATAACTCTCAACTCATAATTTGTATATGGCTGCAGGTTCTTCAGTATATGATGTAAATAAATTGTTGGTTTAGAAAACAACCTAAAACAAAAAAATAAAATAAAAATAAATACATATCTATTTTAAGATTTGAAATATAAGATCACAAGGGAATACTGCATGGACAGAAGTGCTGCATTTGAGAGAAACAATCTCTTATCAGTTTGTATCACTTCAGAATACAGCAGAGTATTTACCTACTTACTCTGTATTATTTTCTGGGCAGTTCTTAAGTCTTATTTGGAGTCTGTATCTGGGTAAGCCTGGAGCATTGTTGCGAACTGGTGTAGACCAGAAAACCTGAAGACTGGTTGGAGTAGCAGATGAAAGCCTAGGAGGCAACATGCCATCTGGAGCTGTTGGAAAAACATGGATGAATTAGAGCAGAGAAAGATGTGGGCAACATATGCTGGATGGAATCAAAATATTCAATACACTGGAAAACTGATATTGAGGATCAACAGCAATTAAAGCACAGTTTAATGTAACATCTGTTTGCGCTACTATAGTATTGGGCCACACATTTCTCAGATTATAATAATGTTATCATAGTATATCCATACTAATATAAATCCATAGATAGATTAATACATGATGTTCTCAAATTTATAATGCGGTGTCTTATTATCTGAAAAAACTGAGTCTTGGGAGAGGGGCGGCATACAAATCTAATAAATTATTATTATTTGGCTCACCTGAATGTGATTACTATCTGGTACAAGGGAATTTAACAAATCAGCTTCAAAACCAATGACTAAAGATACAGTACCTCCTTTTTCTATCCTCAACAATTACAAGCTACATAATAAGCTATCTTGTATTCTTCTAGTTTTGGTCACATGGTAAGCCAAGCATGATCAAAGGAACACAATGTTATTGTACATGATAACTTGTCACCACTTATTAATTACCGCATATACTCGAGTATAAGCCGACCCGAGTATAAGCCGAGGCACCAATTTTTGCCACAAAAACTGGGAAAACGTATTGACCCGAGTATAAGCCGAGGTTAGAAAATGCAGTGGCTACTGGTAACTTATAAAAATGGAAAACAATAAAATTACATTAATTGAGACATGTTTTAGAATATTTATTTTAAAGAAAACCAGTAAACTAGCTCTGTAAATTTAAAAGAGGGTAAACAAATTAACAATATTAACAATAAATTAAAAAGTAAAAAAAGTAGCTCGATCAGGAAGCTAAAACCTAAGAGTTAAAATCCTTCAAAACTGGATTCCTTCTCATCATTAATTGGATTTACATTATTGTTCTGTTTTTATATATGCTGTGAGCCACCCTGAGTCCTTGGAGAGGGATTGCATACAAATCCAATTAAATAAATAAACAAACAAACAAACAAACAAATAAGTGTATCCAAAGAAGAGCTTCAGCATTAGCTGCTGTGAGGTTATCAGCATAGAAAACCAAATAGATAGATAGATAGATAGATAGATAGATAGATAGATAGAAATAGATAGATAGATAGACAGATATAGATAGAAAGATAGATAGACAGACAGACAGACAGATAGAAAAATAGATAGATAGATAGAAATAGATACAGATAGATAGATAGATAGATAGATAGAAAGAAAAATAGTTAGATAGAAAAATAGATAGATAGAAATAGATACAGATAGATGATAGATAGATAGATATAGATAGAAAGATAGACAGACAGACAGACAGATAGAAAAATAGATAGATAGATAGATAGATAGATAGATAGAAATAGATAGATAGATAGATAGACAGATATAGATAGAAAGATAGATAGACAGACAGACAGACAGATAGAAAAATAGATAGATAGATAGATAGATAGATAGATAGATAGATAGAAATAGATACAGATAGATAGATAGATAGATAGAAAGAAAAATAGTTAGATAGAAAAATAGATAGATAGAAATAGATACAGATAGATGATAGATAGATAGATAGATAGATATAGATAGAAAGATAGACAGACAGACAGACAGATAGAAAAATAGATAGATAGATAGATAGATAGAAAGAAATAGATACAGATAGATAGATAGATAGATAGATAGAAAAATAGATAGATAGAAAAATAGATAGATAGAAAGATAGAAAAAGAATTCCTGTCTAGCTCTGCCACATAACACATTATTAGATCCTATCCAAGCAAGGACAGCAACTACCACAAAATACCATTTTTAAACAGTTTAAATCCTTTCAAAGGAGGGGGAGGAGAATCTGACAGCAGGGGGCCTTTTTAATCCGACTCACCATTGCAAATGGCTGCCTTCTTTGCTTGAGGCAGGGAGAGGAACTACGGCGTGCCAGAGGGGACAAAAGCTGGTGCCTCCTCGCTCTGGCTCAAGCAATGGCGCCCTCGTGTGGTGACTTTGTCAATGACCCAAGTATAAGCCGAGGCTGTGTTTTTCAGCCCATTTTTGGGGCTAAAAAACTCGGCTTATACTCGAGTATATACGGTATATTAATTGCATACAAATCATATTTTATCCACATTTCAGGGTAGATGAAAGTAGACCTTTGAAAATCAATGTAGTTCTAAACAAAAATATAATAGCAATCACAATGATAGGAACAGAAAAAGTATAATTAAGCTAAAATGTCAAAAAGAGACTTCAGCCTGATGCAGAAAATAATCCATTGTTGGCCTTTGTCTAAGAAGACATTCCAAAAATGTATAGATTACAACACATAGAACACAATGAAAACTCTTACTTAGGCTATTTTAACTATTACTGAGTGGTTAATAGCAACTTCTTTGATAATTAGTAATTATCTTCTTTTTCACAATTTCAGTCACAAATTGACTTCCACTGACCTTACTTCATACTTAAGTGGTCAGTAGAAACTAACAGGCCTATTGTAATAAAATATTTTTTTATTGTCTTATTCTTGTTCTCATTTTTGTTTGACAAATTCCAATAAATAAAAAATAAAGAAATAATAAGAAATGGAGGAAATGCCATTGTAGATATTGGAAGCCATTTAGATTTTAAATGTAAGAGTTACATTGGTACTTTTGCCTGAGCTTCATTTTCAGAATTCAGACTTCTAAAACACCTATAAATGCTAGTTCTGACATTTCTGAGAGTTTTGAGAGCAGTTATGAAATAGTGAAAAGATTGGTAAACAGAACTGAAATTCTGTTGGGTGTGTTTAAACAAATGTTGTACATGGAATGCTTAATATCCTGAGAATGTATTGATAATTAAACTTTCAAAGCCCCCATTCCTGTTTCATAAGTCATGTTTTAAGAAGAGTGAAATGAATATTGTGTTGCTTCTCTGTCCCTGTTCTCTCTGCAGAACACAGAAGTTGGCCTCAGCATTAAATTTTTGGCTTGTCTTAAACCAGAGTTCCTACTAACACATTTTGTAACAGTAAATTGCAAGTGTCTCAGAATACAAAAAAAAAGGGTGGGGGACAGCTTCTGTTGCCAAAAGGTTACCTCCTTCTAGTTTATATGTAGAGCAGTGTAGGTTGTTCCTATTGCATTAAAGGTTATCTATAAGCTATGTATAATTTCTGAAAAGCAACCTGTCAGCGTTCCAAATAGCATCTGAGAAATAAACCAAGTCCCAGTCCAATTCTCTCAATCAGAGCTCGATTTATTAACAGAACCATGTTAGCTACGCCATTGTCATTCCGATTCTGAATCCTTCCCAGAATCCCACCTAGGTTAAGGTTAATCTTACACCCCACACACCCACAAGTTCATCACGAGAGCCAGTCTGTGTGCAGGGGCTTATCAACTTCATCTTCTCTTCAGTTGAGGCAGAACAAACAGTGGCCTTGGCTTGGAGAAAGGAATCTTTGGTTGTGTCTAGTAACTTTCCCCTCTGACTACTCATTACACCCTCCCATCCCCCCTTGTGTTGTGTCAGGCTGAACTCTCTAACTCCACATGAAGACTTCGGCCTGACACAACCTTCTATTCAATCACCCTCCACACCTCTTGATTGCCCTCCAAGGATCTAAATGGAATCTCTAACATGCTTTTTTACAAGATATTTTGAAAAACTGAATCCATTGTTAAACTAATCAGGAGCATCAAAACAGCTGATCACCTATAATGATTGATGAAAGTTCTCGTTATTAAAAAATGTCACATATTTTTATGAATAGGAACTTGATAGGAGAGTTATTTCATTTCCTTAGTACTATAATGACTGGCTTCATACAAAAGCAATAATTATAAGGGAGCAATAATTTATCTGTCACTTTCTTAATAGAAGAGCCATTTACCTATCAGGATGATATACTGCCTCTAACAAACAATGCTACTTCAACTGCCCTTTTTGAAGTTTACTACATCCCTCAAGGGGCAACCATTCCACTGGTAACTTACTGAATCAACACATCTTGTCCAATAAATGCTCAATTAGCATGGCAAAATAGCATGCGGTAAGTATATAGGAAAAGTGCAATGGGGGAAGAATTTAATTTTATTTCTCCGTAGCAGCCCAAACTAGTCCGTTTTGCTGTTTTAGAGATTAGGCAAAGGTTAAGAAATTAAATTCCACTGCAAATTCTTGGAAAGAAAGAGAGGCTTTACATAAAAATAAATGAACTATTAAAAGATATGTACAGCCAAATTGCACAAATGTCCATATATGTGGACCCAGAGCCATACCTACGCAGCCGTAGTATATACCAACATTAGTCTTAATCTGACTTAATAAAACTAATGATATTATATTAAGAACATTTTGTTTTTCCTTCCTTGACAAAAAATGATCAGTAAAAACAGAAAGAATGTTTAAGATTTTAAACATTCCAATGACTATCCAAATTGAGAATTTGGGGATCCTGATTTGAAGACTTTCTTCAAAATCTGAGAAAATAAAAAAGAAACCATTTTTTATTACTGAATTTCAGTTGAATTCTATTTTTTTTCTGACAGCTCCCCTTACATAGCCAAAATATACACAGTGTGCTCAATCATTAAGTGTTGTACCACATGATTCTTGACAAATGTATCTTTTTCTCTTAAGTACACTGAGAGCATATGCACCAAGACAAATTCCTTTTGTGTCCAATCACACTTGGCCAATAAACAATTCTATTCTATTCTGTAAAATAATCTAAGAGGTGAGAATTTCATACAATTGGTAAACTTATCAAACTGAGATGTTTCTTTGTAAAGAAAGAAAGTCATGTCCTTAAGACTGCTTTTCTGCAGAAAACCGTTTGGAGGCTTTCTTGTGCATCATTTTTAGAAGAGGCTTACTTCTGGAATGACAGTCCTGCAGACCAATTTAATGCAGCATGCGGCATATGGTCTGACCATTGATAGGCTGACACCCTACAACCCCTTCAACCTTTGCAGCAATGCTGGTGGCACTCATATGTCTATTTTCCAAAGCCAACCTCTGGATATGACGCTGAGCACAGGCACTCAACTTCTTTGGTCAACTATGGCGAAGCCTGTTCTGAGTGGAACCTGTCCTGTTAAACCACTGTATGGTCTTGGCCATCATGCTACAGCTCAATTTCAGGGTCTTGGCAATCTTCTTATAGCTGAGGCCATCTTTCTTTCTTTCTTTCTTTCTTTATTTATTTATTTATTTATTTATTTTTAGAGTTGGAAGGAACCATGCGGGTCATCAAGTCCAACCCTCTGCCTAAGCAGGAACCCTATAGCATCCCAGCCAAATGGCAGTCCAATTTCCTCTTAAAAATGTCCAGAGTATTGGAGTTCACAACATCCACTGGTAGGTTGTTCCACTGGTTGATCGTTCTGACCATCAGGAAGTTCTTCCTTATTTCCAGGTTGAATCTCTCCTTGCTCAGATTCCAGCCGTTGTTCCTCGTCCGGCCCTCCGGTGCCCTGGAGAATAAAGTGATCCCCTCCTCTCTGTGGCAACCCCTCGTATACCTGTAGACTGCTATCATGTCCGCTCTGGCCCTCCTTTTCTCTAGGCTATCCATGCCCAGTTCCCGCAGTCTCTCTTCGTAAGTCTTGGTTTCTAGACCCCTGATCATTTTGGTTGCTCTTTTCTGCACCTACTCCAGAGTTTCAATGTCTGTTTTGAAGTGTGGTGACTAGAACTGAACACAGTACTCCAGGTGTGGTCTGACCAGGGCGTAGTAGAGTAGTATTAAGACTTCCCTGGTCTTGGAGTGTATTCCCCTGTTGATGCAGCTTAGGATTGTATTGACTTTTTTGGCTGCTGCTGCACATTGTTGGCTCATCTTTACGTAGAGCAAGTGTGCTTTCTTCTGATCCTCAAAGAGTTTAATGCCATGAGGTGCCACGTTGAACTTCCTGTGACCAGTATCAGAGAGTGAGAGTGATAACACTAAATTTAACACCATGCTTCCCCTTCATTCCTGAGACCTTGTACCAGGGAGGGAAAATGGCTACTTGGGTCCCATTTGGACATTATCACTTAGGAGTGTATTCACTTTTGAAGTTTAGACATTAATGGCTGTGTGTTGCATTGTTTCGAGGGGACAGCACATTTACACTGTTATACCAGCTGTATACTCACTACTTTACATTGTATCCAAGTGTCATTTCTTCAGTGTTGTCACATGAAAAAAGATACTTAAATATTTAAAAAATGTGAGGATATGTACTCACTTCTGTGGCAAACTGCATTTCCTATTTCAGTCTTTAGTGTAGCAGACTGTATTACACCAGAGGACACTACTGTGATCAGCGCATAAGCACTGAATTGATTACCAGCAGAAACAAATATGACTTTGTGACTAATGACAAGCAGGACTACTTGCAAATAATGTTGTAAATATATTCCAAATAATAATTTTGCTGATGTAGCTAAGCATGTAAAGTAATTGTAAGCATATCTATAGAAACAGATGACTGGCAGTTTTGTTAGGCGTTCACTTTTTGTAGCTGGTGTGTGGAATTGATAGACAATTTCTTTAGCTTTCTTTCCCAAGACTAGAACTTTCAAAATCCCTAATCGTCACTCTTGTTATCCGAGCTTGCAAATCACACAAGTACTATTTGCAAGCATATTTATATGTTTATCATCCTTATTGAAACTGATGTGGTAAACTGTGCACAGAACTTTTAAAAAATGCCAATAAGCAATTAGTTGACTGATTAATGATTATAAATACATGTCAGAGATACACTCAACAAAATTTATGGCTGTCCAGGAAAGCCAATTAGATGTCATGCTGTCTAACTAGAGACCTAGCCAACAAGCCACAGAATAATGAGCTTCCAAAACAACAATTAAACAACAAAAATGCCAAACCAAACTTATGAATACATTTCTTAATAGAGCTGTCAATATTTACAATTCTTCAATAATTTATCAAAATCTTCTCCATTTAAAGATTCATGGATTGAAAAAATAATCCAAGGATAATTTTATGGAAGAATTATTAGACAACTGCATATTTTCATACCGCTGAAGTTTATTGTGGCAAATGGGGCCAATTGATTGGTTTGTTAAATTCTGCACCTGCCATCTTAAAACAGGCATTTGATTAAACTGCTGCTTTAGTGCCTTTTGATCTGCCTCAATATTGCCCTGATTTTCAAGGTCAGCTTACTTTATTGAACAATTCTTGGTTTTGTGCAGGTACATCATCTCGTTTATTTTGAAAAAAATATAGATTTGTTGAAAGAAAAAAATAATTAGAGAAACGCAGTCAAATCAATTTTTAAAAATACATTAAAAGATAGATGAACAAGGGTGTATTTAACTCTGGGCCAATTGCTGTTTTCAGATCAGTAAGGTCATGTCGAAATACTCAAAGATCAATTCCAGAAAGAGTTTGAACAATTCTCTTTATAGGTTATTTTGTTTTTGTTTTTGTGGGAAACAGAAATTAAAATTTGCAGTCTTTATAATAGGCAGCACCTCCCACATAATGGTTGAATTTATCTTTGCTCAGATGTTCTCTACATGCCCTTATTAATAAGCCATTCACAAAACACATTGTTTTCTAAATTTTTGTGCAAATGGCCCAGAATAGGAATAATCAATTCATGAGGGGGAAAAAAAGCAAATGTGAGGGCTTCATTTGCCCAACTCCTTGACTGGTAATATTTTATGTTTTATGCACAGAAGCCAATGTGCATCCTAGTTATGTGCAACAATATGCAAGGGGGAAAAAAGGATATATAACATTGGTAGAGACAAGCATATCAAACCAGGAAGAATAAAGCCAGCTGATAGGATATGTTCCATACTTGATATGTTGATTATTCAGTATCATCTGCAGAAGACTCTTTGCACCCACTGGGAACATCTTGCAAACCCATCGATTAAATGGCATTTTTAAAGAAATGCCCATCAAAATACACATTCTGGATCTCACAAATTAAGTGAACTTTCAAATATGTAAAACATTTTTCATAGATCTTTCAAATGTATAATTTTGTGTTCCTCTCCCATTCTTGTTAGCATTAATAATAATAATAATAATAATAATAATAATAATAATAATAATTTAATAATAATTTATTAGATTTGTATGCCGCCCCTCTCCGAAGACTCCGGGTGGCTCATAACAATAATAAAAACAATGGAACAATGGAACAAATCTAATAGTAAAAGAGAAAAAACATATAAAACCCCATCATTTTAAACCAAACAACACATACATACCAAACATAAAATATAAAAGACTGGGGGAGATGTCTCAGTTCCCCCATGCCTGGCTCTATAGGTGGGTCTTGAATAATTTACGAAAGACAAGGAGGGTGGGGGCAGTTCTAATCTCTGGGGGGGAGTTGATTCCAGAGGGCTGGGGCCACCACAGGCCTCTTCCCCTGTGGCCGCCAAATGACATTGTTTAGTCGATGGGACCCGGAGAAGGCCAACTCTGTGAGACCTTATCGGTCGCTGGGATTCGTGTGGTAGCAGGCGGTTCCAGAGGTACTCTGGTTCAATGCCATGTAGGGCTTTAAAGGTTATAACCAACACTTTGAATTGTGACCAGAAACTGATCGGCAGCCAGTGCAGGTCACGGAGTGTTGTAGAAACGTGGGCGAATCTGGGAAGCCCCACGATGGCTCTCGTGGCCGCATTCTGCATGATCTGAAGTTTCCAAACACTTTTCAAAGGTAGTCCCATGTAGAGAGTATTGCAGTAATCGAACCTCGAGGTGATGAGGGCATGAGCGACTGTGATCAATGACCCCCTGTCCAAATAGGGCCGCAACTGGTGCACCAGGTGAACCTGGGCAAACGCCCTCCTTGCCGATCGAATCCAGTGTCCATGTCTTCAAATGAGACAAAATCTATAATCAAGCAATAATTACTAAGTGTAATATTCAAGCTGTACTATAGTTTACCATACTTGCTTTGTTCATAAACTGTTTGAAGTATCTGCTTTTTGAAATAATCTATAATCTCATGTGTACAGACTACTGAATTGCATGTCAAATTCAGATAAAACTCGTTTTTATTATTTTGGTTTCTCTCTCCCCCTTCCTTAACAAAAATCTAATTTACTTGTTGTTCCCTTAGGTACATAGTACACAGTTCATAATTCATTTGATGTAAAATGTCAGTTTAGATTTTTGCACTTCTCTGATATATGGGAAAATACATGTACATTTCAATTTTCTTCCAGGAGACCGCCAGCAATGCTCACCCCTCCCTCAAGCATTTGAGTTGCTCAGAGTTTTGTGTTAAATTAAAAATAGAAACTATGAGGAATGGTATTTACAAGACATACAAAACAAATATATGAATCTGTGAAAAAGATAATATTTTTCTTACCAGAAAGTGATCTCTCCCAAAGAGCATATTTGATCCTTGAGTTACTCCTCAATTATAATTTAATACTTTAGAATCGCCAGGGGCTTTCTCCACATTCATATACAAAAAAATACTATCATACATATATAAATAACTACTTGTCACAGAAATCCTTTTTGGTATAGGCAGTATTAGAAAAGGAGTAATAAATTAAAGGCATGAGATAAGAAAAATAAATACATCGACACACTACATCCTTATCAAGTCTTTATTAATTAGCCCTTGGGCCGATCCAAGTGCAAAGTTCCAGAAACAAATTATTACTAAAATTTGATAAAAGCAATTTAAAATGGAATTTGATAAAATACGATTTAAAATGAAGTTGGGATAAAATAGTTTAAAATTAAATTGGAATAAAATACAATAATTTAAGATATAGATAAAATATGATAAAATTATATTTTGGTGTGAACCCTGAAATCTACCCCAATCAGTCCCAGATATGCAGATCTCAACCAAACCATTTTGTTTAAGTACTGTGCTGCGTTAAATGTTATTTTCAGTTTCTGGCCAGATATAAGGCAAGATTTTTTGATATGAGGATCCCAATGGGTCATTTGTTTGGTATATAGACCAAGGTACATGTCCCTCACCACCTTATACAAGCAATAATCAAATAGGATGTGAGCCAGATCTTCTACCTCTGCCGCTCCGCAAATGCAGAGAAGCTCATTGTAGAGTATAGAATGAAATATCTCATATCTGACCATTGTGTTCCTAAGATTTTTTGGCAGTTGTAACTTTAAATAGCTGTCTACTTCAGTAGTGGGTTGTAAATACCTTTACTACCGGTTCACTTGTGCATGCACCTGCACTCACGTGCAATGCTTCTGAGTATGTGCAGAAGCTTTCCAGGTGGGTGGGCGGAGCCTCCCGCTGCCACCACTATCAGTTCGCCAAACCGGGCTGAATTGGGAGCAACCCACCACTGGTCTACTTGAAAAGTATATTTGTATTTATTCAGCCATTTCAAGTTACCAATCTTACTAAGGATAGCTTTATCATTTTGTGCTTCTATATCCTTAATTCTTTGGGCAGCTCTTGTTTTGAGTTGTTCTGTTACACAAGAGGCAGAAAGGCCACAGATTCTTACAAACTTTGTTAGTTTTTTGATCCAGATTAGTGATTGTAATTTTATTTGCTCTAGTAGACAATACTACTACTACTACTACTACTACTACTACTACTACTACTACTACTAATAGAAAACCTCTGCATCTGAACATCAGCAAGACAAAGGAGATGGTGTTAGACTTCCGGAAGAAGAGAGGGGAACTTGCCCCACTTTATATCTAGGGAGGCTGAGTGGAGAGAGTTTCCTCCTTTAAATTCCTGGGAGTCTATCTCAGCGGAGATCTTACTTGGAAAATCAACAAGATCCACGTAGCCAAAAAACCCCAACAGAGAATCCACTTCCTTAGGGCTTTGTGAAAAAATAAAGTGGAAACAATTTATGACCTTCTTTTGACTTCCAAGTGCACAATAGAAAGCGTCCTTACTCATTGCATTACAGTGTGGTATGCTGGCTTGACAGCCCTGGATAGAAAGACATTACTGAGGGTGGTGGGTACAGCACAAATCATTGTGGGCTGTCCAGTGAAAGGCTACCAAAATTTTTACTACCACACTGTGGGCATGGCTTATGCAGGATGCCTTGCATTTTCTTTCAACACCTTTCAGTGAAAATTGGATGCTCTGGGGTTGAGCTCCATTTTCACTACCCCACTGTGTTTCCCTCCCCATCCGGGCATTAGCCCACCCCTGGGGCTGTTCCCTGATACTACTAGATGACATCGCTGGGGCTTGGTGCCTTAGAAGAGTGAGGAAAATCCATAGGGATGACTCACACCCTGGTGAGCCCTTCTTTATTCTCCTACTATCCGGAAGGAGATACAAAAGTATAGGCAGCTGCACAAACAAGCTGAAGACCAGCTTTTATTGAAGGGCTGTCAGACTCCTGAATGAAAAATAACTTTACAAAAACATAGTATGATTGACTTGCATGCCTGGTTTTTCACTGTGAGTTGTATTGTGTAGGGGGAGGGGTGCACAAAGGGAGATTCAGCCAATCTCATTGTACACATGTTGTACTCTGACAATAAATTGAATTGAATACCTCTCTACATATTTCTATCCATCCTTGCTTCTAACAGATCCACGTACCACCTTCAAACTGGTCAATGCTCCCTTTCATAACATCTAATCAACCCATTCAACTTTCTTGGTCTTCTTCTTAACCCAACCACTCTACATTCCTTCATTTTGTGATTTGATTCCAACCTCCTATATTCTCTGTGTATGGCCATTATGCCAATTTTATACTAGTCATTCACTGAGGTATTAATTCCTTATTCCTTATTAATTCAGAACCCATGGGGGTTTTTTTACTCATCGCTTCTTATTTTCTGTCTCATTCTTAATTGCTTCAGTCTCATTCTTTTTATCTTAGCTTTATGTTTCTTGAGGATTTCCAAAATAGCCACCCATCAGAAATTCATAGAAGGAGAAAGCCGAAAGGAGAATATGAATCCTTATCAATGTTTGGCAGTGAGTTTGGAAGTTGAGTCCAGAAGTACCGGACTTCTTTTCTTGCTGGTTTGAAATGTTTCACTGCTTATCCAAGCATATTCTTTAGTCAGATTACTTGGATAAGCAGCAAAATGTTTTGAAACAACAAGAAAGGAAGTTCAGTTGCCATGACTCAGCTTCCAAACAATTCTACCTGGATGATAATCGCTCCAAACTCGACTGCAGGAAATATGACTTCAGTAACCAAGTATTTATTTGTTTGTTTATTTGTTTATTTATTTATTAATTAATTTATTTGATTGATTGATTGATTGATTGATTTGTATGCTCCCCTCTCCGTGGACTCGGGGCGGCTAACAATAGTGATAAAAACAATATGTAGCAATCCAATAATAAAACAACTAAAAAACCCTTATTATAAAAACCAGACATACATACAGACATACCATGCATTAACTGTAGAGGCCCAGGGGGAAAGAATATCTCAGTTCCCCCATGCCTGACGGCAGAGGTGGGTTTTAAGGAGCTTACGAAAGGCGAGGAGGGTGGGGGCAATTCTGATCTCTGGGGGGAGTTGGTTCCAGAGGGCCGGGGCCGCCACAGAGAAGGCTCTTCCCCTGGGTCCTGCCAAACGACATTGTTTAGTTGACAGGACTTGGAGAAGGCCCACTCTGTGGGACCTAATCGGTCGCTGGGATTCGTGCGGCAGAAGGCGATCCCGGAGATAATGCATGGAACTCACTACCAGACTCTATAGTATCACCACCTAACCCCAAAACTTTATCTTAGACTATTCACTGTTGACCTAACCAGATGCCTAAGAGGTCAGAAAGGGTCGTGCATAAGTGCACCAGCATGCCTACCATCCCCTGTCCTAATGTTTCTCTTTACTAGTAACACACACACATATATATAAACATTGTTATATACTACCAATACGTACTTGACAAAATCAATAAATGAAATAAAATAAATGATGAGAATCTTCATTGAAAAGGTTTGGCAGAGGATGGGGCCTTCCTTGCTTCCTCCCTCCCTCCCTTTTTTCTACATCTTGCTTTCTTCTCAGTCAGCTCAATGCACTCCTTCATTTTCTGAACCCATGGTTCTATCATCTCCCTGTGTGATCTGGACCAGTTGTTTAAAAAAGTTCACTATCTCTTCCAGGACATGTAATGCAGTTCAGTAGGGACTGCTTGAAAGACAATGGAAGGCTTTGTTTCTGAAGTCTGAAATCTGGAGCGATTGCATCCACAGTCCCCAACATGTAAGATGATTCAGGGATTTCCCCTCTTCTATTTAACATCTGAATGAAACTTCTGGATGAGGTCATTCACTGGTTTGAGATTCAATATCATCAATAGACCAATGACATCCAGTTTTATATCTCAATCCCAAGTTTCACAGGTGAAGCTATCAAAATTCTGACCTGAAAGTGTTTGCATCTAGATGGAATGGAAGAAACTAGTTCAAGCTTGTCAAAACTAAGTGGCTGTGGTTGAAACTCTTTAAACCCTGCCCCACAATGACCCAATTTATTTATAATCTGTATTTTTTTAAAATTCAAGATACTTTCCTCTACTTTTTTCACACAAAAAGTACCCTGTAAAAGAGATTGGAATGGAAGATGCTGTCCTAAAATCACTGAGTTCTGTGGTCAATTGGTGACTTGAACTTCCACCACCATATTATATGGGCTCATCAATTTTCCAAAAAAAGTATCAAGGATTAATGGGGTCAATACAAAAGCATTGCTCAATATTATGTGTAATGCATGAATTTATTAAATTGCTATCCAATGCAGACTAAAGTGAATGGTGCCCTAGAGCAAGCTGAGAATAATTTCTTTAATTACTTTTTACATTGGCTTCTTACAGGAGTATTAATCAATTTTGTAGGTGAATCTTTACATTTTGAGAGTTCTTGCTGTACATTTTAAACAATTGACAATCCATGATGCTTTAATTGGCATTTTACACTAAGTCACAATGGTGAATTTGCATAAAAGGAAGAAAGAGAAAAAGAAAGAAACAAAATACAAATAATTAATAATACAAATAATGAAAAAGCTTCTATTTTAGAAAAAAATAAAATCATATCATTGTAGTTACCTTTCTTTCCCTATCTATCTATCTATCTATCTATCTATCTATCTATCTATCTATCTATCATCTGGCCAGCTTTGAAGATCCCTGCTTTAAGGTAATATTTTTTCACCAATCATGTGCCCGCATTTTCAAGTGAGAAAGCAGTGAAAAGTACCGATAAACTATAGAAGTCACTTAAGTTTGGCAAGTGTGAATACAGACTGCCTAATCAATGGCAAGCCCTGGTTTTTATGCTACCAGTTTCAAATAACGAGCCATCTAGATTTGTGCCAACAGATTGTTACATTTTTAGTTGTTTAATCAAGATCTGTGCTACTACCACATACAGCATAATCAGAAGATGGTTGGGAATATTGCTATGCCTTCTCTAATAGCATAGCTGTATTATAGTCACCCCTCCCTGGCAATAAAAAAACTTTATTTATTTATTTATTTATTTATTCATTCATTCATTCATTCATTCATTCATTCATTCATTTATTCATTTATTTATTCATTCTTGTTTTTTTGTTTTCATTTATTTATTTATTTATTTGATTTTTATGCCACCCAACTCCCTAGGGACTTTAAATAGATCTACTCCAAACATGACTAAGTCAAGGTTTAACTCAGCTGCCTTATCTTAATACTAAACAGGGTACTGTTTTTAAGCACTGGAGTAAACAGTTAAAATTAGTTGCATCTACAAAGAATTTTTGGGAGACAATTACTCCAAGATATTTAACAGTACTCAAACATCAACAGTCAACTGAACTTATGGAAGGTAGATGAGATTAACTCTTGTTAGTTGGAGAATTTTGAAACTTAATCAAGCTATTCGTTAATAGTTTTTGAAAATCACATTAATAATTATTAATAAGATATATTGCAGTGATGGCGAACCTATGGCACACATGACATTTGTGGCACATGGAGCCATATCTGCTGGCATACAAGCCATTGCCCTAGCTTAGCTCCAGTGTGCATGTGTGTGCTGGCCAGCTGACCTTTAGCTCATCTGCAGGCTCTGGGAGGGTGTTTTTGGCTTGCGGAGGGCATCGGGGGGGAGGGGTGGAATCCATTTCCCCCCTCCCCAGACATTGAATTCTGAATTTGGGCACTCACGCTTGTGTGTGCGATAGCGTGCATGCAAGCACTTTCGGCACCTGAAGAACAAAAGGTTCGCCATCACTGATATATTGTATCTTTACAATTTAAAACATTTTTCATTCATCTCAACCATTTTCATGTGGCTTATATGATGAACAAAATAAATAAATAAAAGCATGCTTAGTTAAGGAAAGAATTCTATTTTTAATCATCCTGGCTAAAACATTAGAATACTAAAATTATGGGGAAATATTATTTATTTTCTCCAGAAATTTTCACTGAATCATATCAAAGGCTGTTTCTATGTCTACCAATTGACCGACTGTTTGAAGCCAAGTCACTTTTCGATTTCTAACAATGAGGTAGATTGATTTTCTATCACTGACAATTTATCCCTAACCTATTATTTCAAGTCTCCCAAAGGCACACCAATTCTACTGAGCTCATCCACTCTGCTGCTAGTCATCCTGCTCTTCTCTTTCCTTTCCCAGCATTAGAACTTTATCCAGAGAGCTTCTCTTCACATGATGTGTATGAAGTAGGAAAATTTGGGCCTGGTCCCTTGGGCCTCAAGTGAGAACAGTATTGCAAAGAATGCCATGGTAGAATGTATGTATGTATGTATGTATGTATGTAGAATTCCCTACAAAACTAGACTTACAATCCTGGGTCTTGAAAGCTTAGAACTACAACGCCTTAAACATGATCTAAGTATTGCCCACAAGATCTTATTTATTTATTTTTATTATTATTTAATTAATTAATTTATTAATTTATTAATTTATTTATTTTGATTTGATTTGATTTGATTTGATTTGATTTGTATGCCGCCCCTCTCTGTAGACTCTGTAGGCGGCTAACAACAGTAATAAACAGCATATAACAAATCGAATGTTTAAAATAATTAAAAAACCCTTATTAAAACCAAACATACACACAAACATACCATGCATAAATTGTATAGGCCTAGGGGGAAAAGGGTAGTTCAGTTCCCCCAAGCCTGACGACAGAGGTGGGTTTTAAGGAGCTTACCAAAGGCAAGGAGGGTGGGGGCAATTCTGATCTCCGGGGGAAGCTGGTTCCACAGGGTAAGGGGCTGCCACAGAGAAGGCTCTTCCCCTGGGTCCCGCCAGACAACATTGTTTAGTTGACGGGACCCGAAGCAGACCGACTCTGTGGGACCTAACCGGTCGCTGGGATTCGTGCGGCAGAAGGCGAACCTGGATGTATTCTGGTCCGATGCCATGAAGGGCTTTATAGGTCATAACCAACACTTTGAATTGTGACCGGAAACTGATTGGCAACCAATGCAGACTGCTGAGTGTTGGTGTAACATGGGCATACCTGGGGAAGCCCATGACTGCTCTCATAGCTGCATTCTGCACGATCTGAAGTTTCCGAACACTTTGCAAAGGTAGCCCCATATAGAGACCATTACAGTAGTCGAGCCTCGAGGTGATAAGGGCATGAGTGACTGTGAGCAGTGACTCCCGGTCCAAATAGGGCCGCAACTGGTGCACCAGGCGAACCTGGGCAAACGCCCCCCCTCACCACAGCTGAAAGATGTTTCTCCAATGTGAGCTATGGACCGCCCAAGTTGCGGACCCTGTCTGAGGGGGGGGTCAATGTTCCCCCCCCAGGGTAATGGATGGACAAATGGAATTGTCCTTGGGAGGCAAAACCCACAGCCACTCCGTCTTATCAGGGTTGAGTTTGAGTCTGTTGACACCCATCCAGACCCCAACAGCCTCCAGGCACCGGCATATCACATCCACTGCTTCATTGACTGGACATGGGGTAGAGATGTATAACTGGGTATCATCCGCATACTGGTGATACCTCACCCCATGCCTTTGGATGGTCTCGCCCAGGGATTTCATGTAGATATTAAATAGCAGGGGGAGAGGACCAACCCCTGAAGCACCCCACAAGGGAGAGACCTAGAGGTCGACCTCTGACCCCCCACTAACACCGACTGCGACCAACCGAAGAGGTAGTAGGAGAATCATTGTAGAACAGTGCCTCCCACTCCCAACCCTTCCAGTCAGCACAGAATCCTGACTGTTGAGGGCCTAGATAATCAGTTTCTTCCAAGGACCGCTGGAGCTGGAGCGCCACCCCCTTCTCGACAACCTTCCCCATAAAGGGAAGGTTGGATAGTGGACGACAGTTATTGAGAATGGCTGGGTCCAGGGAAGGCTTCTTGAGGAGGGGGTGCACAAGTACTTCTTTGTAGGGATCCAGAAAGGACCCCCTCCCCAGAGAAGCATTGACAATCTCCTGGTCCCAGCTCCATGTCACCTCCCTGCTGGCTGAAACCAGCCAGGAGAGACACGGATCTAGTAAGCAGGTGGTGGAACTCACAGCTCCAATGGCCTTGTCCACTTCATCAGGTGTCACCAGATCAAACTTTTCCCAGACAGATGGACAAGTATGAGCCCCAGTCACCTCGACTGACTCATTGCCAGTTGACTTTGTTATCCAATTGCAGTCGAGTTCCGCCCGGATCCGAGCGATTTTATTAGCGAAAAACGTGTTAAAGTCCTCGGCACTACTCTGAAATGGTGTAGGGACTCCTTCTTGAGCGGGGAATTGGACTAGATGACCTACAATGTCCCTTACAACTCTATTAATAATCTAATCTAATCTAGTCTAGTCTAGTCCAGTCCAGTCCAGTCCAGTCCAATCCAATATAATCTAATCTACAACTTCACACTATACCAGTGTATATGGTGAAAAATGGGACACTGTTACCTTCTTGCATGCTTATAGGGGGTACTATAAGCGTGCTTTCAAACTGCTAGGTTGCTGGGTCAACTAGCAATAAGTCACTCTGTCACGTGACACCTAGGTCTCAAACAGCCAAGCTGTAGACCTTTAATGATCTAAGATTCAGCATCTTAAGCACTGAGCCACTGCTTTCCCTTGTCTCAGAAGAGCAGCAGTTAAACAGCTTTCTATAGTGCACTGACATTTCAAATATTATGTACAGTAGGGGTCCCCAAACTTGTGAACTTTAAGACTTGTGGACTTCAACTTCCAGAATTCTCCAGCCAGCATAGCATAGGAGAATTCTGGGAGCTGAAGTCCACATGTCTTAAAGTTCACAAGTATGAAGACCTTTGATTTACAAGTCAGTGTAAATTGCTGTTTTTGAAATGCTAATTGCTACATGTTTGAGTTTATTTTAAATGTACAGTATTTGAATGGTAGGAATGCTGCAGCTGAGCATCGATTAATATGTTGTTTTCATATATTTTAACAATTCCTACTGAAACATTTTAGGACAAGATTAATGGGATGAATTTATTCATTGGGGGAGGTGGAAAGAGACAGGGGAAAAAAATCCTTTCTCTGCTGTATAAAAATTGTCACTAATCATTTTAAACTATGCCCTTTTATGCTTCTTCGGTTTCTTTTAGCTTTCTATACAGTTCCTTTGATGTAACAAAGACAGTTCCAGACAAGATTTCAGTTCATCTGAAAAAAAAAGTCTTGAGGCAAAATGCAGTGTATTTAAAATTTATACACTTTATAAATGCCTTTGTTCTGAACTTGAACATCATGCAAAACTTCTCAGGTTTCTTTTACCTATCAACTATAGGATCATTTCTTTTCTTGTTTGCAACTTATTAATTCAGTCTGAGTTTAACTGGTGGTTCTTTCTTTTACCTACATGAACACTCATGTCTGACTTTTCTGATCAGTTGCTAGTTCAGGAAGTTTTCACTGATAAAATAGTTAAAGTAGCGAGTTAGATTAAAGGAAATTAAGGGATGGTTGATGTCAGCCATTACTTAAACTGAATCCCATATCCACAAAATATTAATCCACTAGTTCCTGTTAAGGTAGTAATCCTTACATTCCCAAAACATATGCATAAACACGATAGTGCAGGAATTTTGGCAAAAAGTGAAAGAGGATATCAACAGAATGCTAAATATACAATGGACAATCACTAAGGAAATGGCAGTACTGGTAAAAAGTAATGCGATGGGAGAATTTAGAGAAATAAAAAAAGCAGCAATAGAAAGCGCTCAGGCAGTAATAGTTCTGGGTTGGAAGGATGCGACAAAATGGACAATGCAAAATTGGTATAGGTGGACCATATTCAATTTGAAATTATGGAAAAAAGGATAAATTTGGATAATGAAACTGAGTTGGGACAGCTGATGGGACGGTGGGACAAGGTAAGACGATATATGACGAGCAGAATCCGAGACCAAGCTACAAGAAATAAATTGGAATCACTCTATAATATGTAAACAGATATATTGCTCTTAGGTTAAGTGGACTAAACAAGAAATACCCCCAAATTTGGTGGTGGGGAATGTGTGTGTGTCGGGGTGGTGGGCACAATTCACTACGCACTGTTTTATGTTGTGTGATGTTAAAATTGTTAAAAATCAATAAAAAAAATTTTTTTTTAAAAAAAAGGTAGTAATCCTTATCCTCTTAGCAATTTTACATCTCTGTTAAATTTCATTTGTCATTTTCATCCCATTTCTTTAGCTTCTCAGAATTATTCCAAATTGTATTTTTTCTTCTATAAATTTGTCTATTTTACACAATTGTTGATAGTCTGCAATGCTCTACAGCAATTCTGTTCTATTTATCCAAGTCACTAATAAATATGAGGGCCCAATACTTCTTTTTTATATCATTAAAAATGCTTCCAATAGTATCTTTTGTTACAGGCAGTCATAATGTTAATGATGGCAATTGGGACTACAACATTCATCATTAAACAATATGATCATAAAGTGCAATGTCACATATCTATTCTGTTTGGCAATGGCAATTCTGGCAGTCCCAGTCACCATTGATAAGCAAGGATTTTGCGCTTCATTGATTTGGTTTGTGGGAAACCTGCAGGAAATAACATAAATCACAATCGCATGACTGTGGCTTGTTATAACTTTGTAATCTCAAGCCATGCACCAAGCTTCTGGATCATGATCATAAAACTGAAGAGACTGTATGATGGTCAGAACTCCAGGACCAATTGGAGGCATATTCATTTAGTGTTGTTGCAATTCTGAATAGTCATTGAACAAATGGATGTAAACCAAGCACTAACTGTAATGTTAGTTAATTGTATAATGTGAGTAATTATCTGTCCGTTCTTAATATTTATTTGGAAAATAATCTATGTTTTAAATAGAATAAAAGAAGAAAAGTATTATAATAAAACTAAAAAGTAATGAAATAACTACAGAGTATTGTTGGTGTACCTTCTAAAAGACAGAATTGAATAGATATAAACATGTTGTATTACTAAATAAATTTTAATTATAAATACAAATATTAAACACATTTAACCATTTTATCGAGAGGAGTGTTTCAAGGTGCAGTTTTAAAACATGAGCAATAGTTCTGCCCTTTAATGATAAAAGGCATGATATAATCCTAGCCATTCATATATCAAGACCTAAAATGGTCACCTAACATCAAAAAGTCATCAAAAAAGCACAACAAAGGATGTTCTTTCTGTGCCAACGCAGGAAGTTCAAACTGACCAAGGAGCTGCTGATACAGTTCTACAGAGGAATCATTGAGTCTGTCATATGCACCTTTATAACTGTCTGGTTTGGTTCTGCAACCCAAAAAGACTGAAACAGAGTTTAGAGGATAATCAGAGCTGCAGAAAAAACAATTTCTGCCAACCCACCTTCCATTGAGGACCTGTGTACTGCACGAGTCAAAAAGAGGGCTGTAAAAATATTTACTGACCCCTTGCATCCTGGACATAAACTGTTTCAAAACGTCGCCACAGAGCTCTGCACACCAAGACAACTGCCATCACTCTGCTAAACAAATAATTCCCTCAACACTGTCAAACTATTTATTAAGTCTGCACTACTATTTCTACTAGTTTTTTTCTCATCATTCCTATTACTCATCTCCTCCAACTTAGGATTGTATGACTGTCACTTGTTGCTTGTATTCTTAAGATTTGTATTAATATTGATTGTTTCCTCGTTGCTTATTTGACCCCTATGATAATTATTAAGTGTTGTACCTCATGATTCTTGACAAATTAATCTACGAGTCTACGGAGAGGGGCGGCATACAAATTTAATAAATAATAAATAAATAAATAAATAAATGAGAGTTCTTACGTATCACACTTGGCCAATAAAGAATTATATTCTATTCCATTCTATTCTATTCTATTTTCTGCAATCCTCTACAAAAAATAGAAATTATTTCCAAAGGTTGCTTTAAGCAACTCCTCCTCTTCATTATAGTTCTTCTCCTCCTCCTCTTCCTCTTCCTCCTCTTCTTCTCCTCTGTCCTCCTTCTCCTCCTTTCCTCTTGCCCTTCCTTCCTTCCTTCCTTCCTTCTTTCTTCTTTGCTATATTTTGTTACAAATAATTTGTATGCTTAGGATGGTGGATTTCTGATGGCTTGAAATAGATTATTGCAAGTTGTAAGTTGCCCACTTTGATTCTAGATGAATGTTGGCTACAAATGTAGAACTTTTAAGTTACAATTTTGGGTAGAATTTAAGTGAATTGTCTCATGCAGGTTATTAAATTAGAGGTTGAGGTAAAAAATATTAAGAAAAAGTGTTTCTATTCTATTGGATAGAAACATTGAAGGACCTTCACTGAGTTTTTGTATTCTGCATTGCAGTTATAAATAAGGGTGCTAGCTACAGCTGGCAATACACAAGATCATTAAAAAGATGGGAGGGCCGCTGAACAGGATATATCAAATTAGTAGAGAAACTCCAGCATTAATGAATGTTTATTGTCTATGAAATATCAAATTTTACTAGAATTATAAGTTAAAAATATTGGGGAATTGGGAGGGAAATAGCTAAAGGATAAGAAAAGTAAGCAATACTGCTCTTTCAGTAAAATCAAGACAAGCAAACAAAATAATCAAAACTTGAGCTCAATTAATTTTAGCACGCTATTCTAATAAATTCCTCTTAAAACATTTACAATAAAGAGCTATAGTTTATTACTTAATTTAAAATGTGCATTTAGGTCTTGGATGCTAATACAGTCAAAATATAATAAAATATAATAGCAAGGTAAATACAGATTATAGAATGTCTTATATATCAGGGCTTTTTTCATATTTGCTGGTTCATTTATTATTCATTTCAGTTCAAATCACAGTCCACTGGACAATGGGATGGAAGATCTTTAATAACTTTCAATGCTAATTTAATTCTACTTAAATACACATAGTCTACTGAATGCCACATGCTTTTCAGCATGATTTTATGTGTAAATCAAGATAATATGCTTTCAGGTCATTAAGTAAAAGGAAGCATGAACTAAAACCTATTTAATCAATGAGGTATTGCTTTTAAAGTACCAGAAGGTCATAAAAAAGATCATTTCAAAGCAATACATTTCCTAACTGTAATCAACAACAAATGATGAAAGAAACTACATTATATGATAATACCCAGAATAAACTGGCATAACCATATGATTACATTATCCTGAATACTATACTTTTTCCTTTGGTACCCACTATTTTGTGGCTCACTAAATTGAAATATGTTCTTCTCTACTACTGTACACTGATACAAACATCAAATTGTTTTTTAATACAAATAAACAATTGAAAACAGTACAAACTGAACCTAGTGATTGCACAATGCTGTTTTAAATTTTGTGTACGAAACATTTCACATATATCTATCACGATTCTATGTATTAACACAGAACAACTGTCTCAAGGATAGCCATTCCAATAGAGTATATTTAAGGATAAAAGTAATGAATGTGGATTCATCTATTATTATTATTGTTGTTGTTGTTGTTGTTGTTATTATTATTATTATTATTATTATTATTATTATTATTATTATTATTATTATTATTAAGATTTGTATGCCACCCCTCTTTGAAGACTTGGAGTGGCTCACAACAACATACAATGTCATAAATCCAATGTATTAATGCTGTTCTGTTCGGGTCGTATGTGACCCGAAGCCAAGTTTGAGTCCCTGTAAAAAATTTTCCCTGCATATCTGAAACTTGAAATTTCATGAGTTTTCATCATTTCAGGGGTTCTCTCTATGAGAATTTTTTTGGGGGGGTGGGAGGTTTCTTTCTTGCTGGAAAAAAAAAACTCCCTAATGTTATGTTCCCGGGTCTATTTGACCCGGACTGCAAATTGATCATTGTAGGTACTTATATTTGGTCTTTTTGAAAGCTTTTTTCACCTGGAAACATGTTTGAACATTTCTGCACACAATGGAATGAAAATTGAACTGAAAAAATTAATCCTTATTGGTTTATTTTGCACATAAATGTGCCTCCCCCCGTTTTTGTGAAAGTTTTTTTCAATTTATGGATAGTTTTGCTTGCAAAATGCAGTCTATTTTACTGCAGTTGGTGTGGGAATGGTACCTTGAACATTTCTGAATATAAGAAAAATATAAAGGAACTGAAAAAAATGATTCTTACTGGTTTTTTAACATCAGAAATAAGCCCCCCCCCCCCCTCGGCTGCTTGCAACCATTTTCACTTTTTTTTTTTTTATGCTCCAAATCCGAAATATTCTTTAAAATCTTAGGCATCCATTTACTCAATTTAACAATGCTGATCATCAAAAAATATTTTTGGGGTGGTGGCTAATTGTTTTCTGGGCAAAAAAAAATCATAACTTCGAATCTGTTTCTGTTCGTATATGACCGGACCAAAAATATTTTTTTTAGGTACTTGAATTTGATCTTTTTGAAAACTTTTTCAACTGGAAAACTAGTTTGAACATTTATGAACATAATGATATGAAAATTGAACTGGAAAAATTGAGACTTATATTTTTATTTTGATCAAAAAGCCCCTCCCCCCATCCTTTCTGAATTTCGTGTCAATTTCTATTTTTTAAGGCTACAAATCCCTAAGGAATTTTCCCCCAAAAGGTTTGATATACTAAATTGAACATTTCTGAATATAAGAAAAATATAAATGAACTGAAAAAAATGGTTCTTATTGGTTTATTTTTGCCACAAAAGGGACCCCCCCAGCCTTGCTGTGTGCCATTATTGTCACTGTTTATACATATTTGTCTAGAAATATTTGGAATATCCTTTTGAAAATCAACCACATTGTAGCCAGATAACTAATTTTATGAAAGAAATCCATTTTACTAAAAAAAGTATGTAAGTTTGAAATTAACAGCATAATTTTTATATAAATTAAAATAACTTTATATGCAAGATAAACCAATATGCATCAATTTTTCCACTTCAATTTTCATATCATTATGTTCAGAAATGTTCAAGCTACAAATCCCACACCAACTTTAGCAAAATTGAATGTATTCTGCTAGCAAAACTATCCATAAAGTGAAGACTATGTCACAGAAACGGGGGGGAGGCACATTTATGTGCAAAATAAACCAATAAGGATTAATTTTCTCAGTTCAATTTTCATATCATTGTGTGCAGAAATGTTCAAGCTACCAATCCCACACCAACTTTAGTAAAATAGACTGCATTTTGCAAGCAAAACTATCCATAAATTGAAAAAAACTTTCACAAAAACGGGGGGAGGCACATTTATGTGCAAAATAAACCAATAAGGATTAATTTTTTCAGTTCAATTTTCATTCCATTGTGTGCAGAAATGTTCAAACATGTTTCCAGGTGAAAAAAGCTTTCAAAAAGACCAAATATAAGTACCTAAAATGATCAATTTGCAGTCCGGGTCAAATAGACCCGGGAACATAATATTAGGAAGTTTTTTCGAACAGAACAGCAGGGTTAAAAACACATTAAAAACCCATTATTAAAACCATACAACTCAGACAGACCATACACAATTCTACCATAGCCTTAGCATAGCCTAGGGGCAACTCAGTTACCCCATGCCTGGCGACATAAGTGGGTTTTGAGTACCTTATGAAAGGCAAGGAGGGTGGAGGCTGTTCTAATCTCCGGGGGGAGTTGATTTCAGAGGGCCGGGGCCGCCACAGAGAAGGCTCTTTCCCTGGGTCCCGCCAGATGACATTGTTTAGTCGACGGGACCCGGAGCAGGCTGACTCTGTGGGACCTTATCAGATGCTGGGATTCATAAGGTCATGTATTGAATGAACATTTGAAGTTGATTCTCTTTGATACATGTTCTGAATTACTGTACAATAAAATAGCATCCATAATTATTTTAGAGAATACTGCATTATATTGGAAATAAGAAACAAGTTTCCATGACATATTAATCTATACTTATTTCCTAGAGGTAGTTGTGAAAATTTATTATAAGCACCACCACAACTGTTGATGAAGGTATAGTTATGTTTCTGTTTGTTCTACCTCCAGCCTATTTAGAGGCAAGTGATAGCACAGCTCTACTCCATGTACATTTGAATAGCAGTTGTAAAGGGTCATATAGAGGGCATATACCAGAGGTCTTCCAACTTGGCAACTTTAAGACTTGTGGACTTCAACTCCCAGAATTCTGTTTGGAGATGGCTGGAGAATTCTGGCAGTTGAAATCCACAAGTCTTAACGTTGCCAAGTCTGAAGACCCCTGGCGTATAGAATGAGATTGTTTTATCGTACTTACCATCAGCAGGCAGGGCAATTTCTACAGGGTCACTTATCACATAACCTTGGCTATTAGAAGCATTCACTTCCACTGTGTAGTTTGAAAATGGAATTAGGCCTCCAATGGACACCCAGACATTTGCTTCTTTGCCGATATGTAAAATTTGTGTGCAATTTAAAATACTGTAATTGCCATTAGCTGAAAGAGAAAGAAGGAAACCGTGAGATCTTCAACTGTTACACATTGAACATTTCTGAAGATAATAGGTTTATTCCTGTAAAGCCAGCACATTGTTGGTTGAAAAATTACATTGTTTTGTGTTTAAGTCACCAAAATTCAATATCAATACTGTTGACAAGCTTAAGGTGGAATGAAGACAAGGGTTCCCCAACTTTGCATCTGTAATTTTGAGCATGGGATGCGGATGCTTACACAAAATGGCTGCCATGGAAGAGAGGGATCATTCCTTCATTCCTCACTTCCTACTTAACTACGCATTTCTCTTTCTGCTTATGCTATTTACTTTTGGATTCCTCCCCCCACCCCCAAGCAGTTAATGAAAACCACCCATGTTTCTTTACGGGACTAGAAACCAAGATTTATGAAGAGAGATTGCTGTAACTGGGCTTGGATAGCCTTGATAAAAGAAGGGCCAGAGGGGATATGATAGCAGTGTACAGGTACTTGAGGGGTTGCCACAGAGAGAGGGGCGTCACACTATTTTCCAGGGCACCAGAGTGCCAGATGAGAAACAATGGTTGGAAGCTGACCAAGGAGAGATTCAACCTGGAAATAAGGAAAAACTTCCTGATGGTCAGAGAGATCAACCAGTGGAATGGCCTGCCAGTGGAGGTTGTGAACGCCCCAACTCTGGATGTTTTCAAGAGGAGATTGGACTGTCATTTGGCTGGGGTGCTGTTGGATTTCCTGCCTAGGCAGGGGGTTGGACTTGATGACCTGCCAGGTCCCTCTCAACTCTAATAAATAAATAAATAAATAAATTTTTAAGCAAACAATGCATCTAATTTGGAATTTTGGAAATAAAAAGTGCTGGAGGGTGGTGATAGATCACCAGCGTAACCCTTCACATTTTCTTCCTTTTCTTCTTCTTCTTCTTCTTCTTCTTCTTCTTCTTCTTCTTCTTCTTCTTCTTCTTCTTCTTCCTCCTCCTCCTCCTCCTCCTCCTCCTCCTCCTCTTCTTCTTCTTTTTTTGAACTAATACTGAGGCACAAGTAACATTAGCCTGACACCTTGATCAGGAATAATTCATTGGCTTAGAAACAGCAAGAAATAAATATTAGATGGATCAGAGACTAATTATTTATGTTCTTCCATTACTGATTAAATTAAAGGGAATGACTTCCAGAATTGCTAAGACATTCAAATACCTACTTCACTATCAAATCAAACTAAGTCAGAAAATGGATTATCCCAATTTTTCCTTTCATCCCAAAAAATTAAACAATTGATATCCTTGTCATGATTACTATCCTTGCTTAACCAGTTCTTCTTAGTTATTAGAAAAACTATGATAGTTGTACAATTGCTTTTCTTGAACCTTCTTCATTTCTCATGTGCATGTCAAAACGTTTTAAAAATTCCATGTTAAAATGTTGAAGAATTAAACCTGGGTTCTATAGATGATATGATAAAAACCCTGAACAGCCTGTTTCTGTTGGCTTTCAGGGCTCATATCCTAAGACATTTAAGGGAAGACAAATGGGCAAGAGGATTGAAAAAATAGGGAAATCAAAGTACTAGTGGGAAAATGCTACCAAAGAATCTTCAAAGGATTAACACCCAGATCCTAAAAGAGACTCAGAGACAGAAGAAGATAAATTCTGGTTGATTTGTAGACAAATCAACCAAAACCCCCCCAAAAGCTATCCTGTTTAGGGTGGGGATGGAGGTGGGAGTGTTGTTTTCATGGTTTTGATGTATTTTTCTTCTGCTTTGTATTTTATAATTTTTCTACTTATGCAGATATACATATATACTTATAATTTTTCTACTTATGCAGCTACCTTTTTTTTACAGTAGAACCAACATTCTAGAGATAGGACAAGAGTATCTCCTGCCAGAGACTGCTAGATAGCGTGGGTTTTATCTTTAGCTCCTCAATATTTAATTAATTAATTAAATTTTGATTTTAATTAATTTTTGATTATAAGCCTCCCAAACATATTCTGTCGTATGACGAATGCTCAATAAATGTATGATGGATGGTCAATAAATCTTATAAATAAATAAAATAATTAGACAAAATCACTCTATTTTTCCAACTATCTATTATTAGTCTTAGAACAAACAGTATCTCAAATCATTGCATAATCTACTATTAAGTACCTTGCCCAACTTTTGTTGAAGTGCAGTGAATGCATTTTCCATGTCACTTTGGGATATTTCTCTGCATGGTATACTCTTTGCACATGAATGTGAACAGGGATGGGTTCTACTTACCCTTTTGGCCTGTTTGCATGGTGACATTGTGACATTTTGTACACACATCCCCTCATGCAATTTGGCTTCCGTGCATGCTCAGTAGATGGAATTGACCTGAACACAGATGAGGAGCTGATCAACTGTGCTTCCAGTGAAGGAATAAAGGTCAGTTTAAATTTGGTGGCGGGCAGGAGGGCCCTTTTACAAGCAGCAGAACAGGAAAATCCTTCAAAAAGGTTTAATAAAAAAGCAAAAAAAAATTTTTTTAAAGAGAGATCGCGGCGCCCACAAACTGGCATTGACTGAACTGGATCCGTGACACCATTGTCACATCACCAGTGGGTCACTAACAGTCCAGGGGGTCTGGTTGTGAAGCAAAATATGAAACGTGCTAAGCCATCTAAAAGTATTGCTTTAGATGCACATGCTGATATCTAACAAGTAATCATAGGCACAACAGTTTCATTCATTTCTTTCCTTAAAATAAAGTTTTATTTTCCTTTACGTGTTCCAACTATAAAACAGATTTCCAGCTACATAACAAATATTAGTTTTTATATATCAAAATGCTACTGAGGGGGGGGGGGAAGCTTCAAGCTAAGCAACACTTTGTTCTGTTGCCTTGATAACAACATTAATACACAGTAATTATATAATTAGTTGTAACATTAAGTTCTAGTTATAGCAGCATGATTACTTGGCAATTATGAGAAGTATATAATTACTCAATAATTATGAGAAGTATGTAATTACATAACCATTTTATTCAGCTGCCCCCCCCCCCTCCAATGAACTTGCATATTTATAATGAGTTTGGTGATGCAGAAGTTCAAATTGCTCACGAAGTCAAATTTAAACAAAGGAGATGGTGGCAGATCTCCTAACAAGAATTATAGGCAGAACAAAACAAAGGCATCCAACCAAGCTTACTATCCTGGCAACTAAAGTATTGGGGAAATTTCTTTCCCCCTTTAAAAATTCAAGTTCTCAAATTACTCATGCTGGAAGTGACGCAGTTTGCCGTTTTGCCACTTTTCACTGCATAAACCTGACTTTCAGTGGGCTGGAAAATGCAGCCACATTGGTTCAGCCTGAAAGAAGGTTTGATACTGATAAGCATTTAATATAAGTGAGAGGTGCATTCATTTTTTCCATTTTTTCAAATGTCTCCTCTTCTACCTGACCCAATCCTAAATTCTACATTTTGACATCAGGACTCTTGTTTATATCACAGCAATAATTTAAGATAATGGTAAATTTCAAGTGCTCCTGTTACTCCATATTGTTTTACATCAAGGCAATATAGAATTTTATCCTTTCCTTTCTGGTTATATGTTTTAATCGACAGAATGAATGATTTATCAACTCCACTCCACAAAGACACTTTGAACTAGCCAGTTAGCCAATGCCATCTTCAGGACCTGACTAATCGGGAGGTGACATAATAATAACTATGTTGCTAATTTTACTCGTGCAAGCACTTCAATTCTATAGAATAAAAGATTTTTATTCTTACAGCTTGTTCACACTGTCATCTGCACCTCTATAACTGTCTGGTTTGGTGCTGCAACCCAACAGGACCGACACAGACTTCAGAGGACAATCAGAACTGCAGAAAAAAACAATTGCTGCCAACCTGCCTTCCATTGAGGACCTGTATACTGCACGAGTCAAAAAGAGGGCGGGGAAAATATTTACTGACCCCTCACATCCTGGACACAAATTATTTCAACTCCTACCCTCAAAACGTCGCTACAGAGCACTGCACACCAAGACAACTAGACACAAGAACAGTTTTTTTCCGAACGCCATCACTCTACTAAACAAATAATTCCCTCAACACTGTCAGATTTTCTACTAAATCTGCACTTCTATTCTACTAGTTTTTCTCATCATTCTTTCACCCATTTCCTCCCATGTTGACTGTATGACTGTAACTTGTTGCTTATATCCTAAGATTTTTATTAATATTGCTTCTTCATTGCTTATTCGACCCCTATGACAATCATTAAGTGTTGTACCACATGATTCTTGACAAATGTATATTCTATTTTATGTACGCTGAGAGCATATGCACCAAGACAAATTCCTTGTGTGTCCAATCACACTTGGCCAATAAAAATTCTATTCTATTCTATTCTAATCACTTGAATGAGGTAGGATGGTGTTTGAGATCTGCCAAGCTCCATCTTTACAAAGGAGTTCTGAACATTAAAAAGGAAGAAATGGCTTACCACTTTAGCTAAAAATGTTCTGAACAAATTAGAGAGGCATAGGAGCATGATGAGGATTTTTTTTTAAAGGAGAGCTGTCCATGGTCTCTGTGCCAAAAGGCGAGCAAGTTACTCTCACAAATGTCAAGCATGAAAAAGTTAGTACACAGTTGATTCTCCTTGATCTTTGTCACTTTTTTTAAAATTACAGAATCATTTGAACCCTTCTAAAAACCTTTCGTAAAAAGTTCAGCCCATATGACTAAGGTTATTATTTCAAAAGTAAGTCCAAGGTACCCTTTGGGCTGGCTACTCCCTTTGACAGCCTAGGCCAACCTCCCATTGTGCTCACTAAGATCAGGTTGTGGAAGTAGCACTGGCAAGTAAATGCCACTGAGAGCAATCAAGCAAGAAGATGAAGGCAGATTTTTTTTCATTCCTTCTACTGCTTATAACCTGTGTATCAAGCAATTCCTTCTTTCTTTCTTTAAAAAAAATACTTTTATCTCATAGAGTCACAGTTCCTGCTGAGAAGAGGGAGTTGAAAAATAAATGACCTCTTGACTCAAGTATATTTAGGGGCTTGTTCTACACAAAGAGATTCACAAAGGAGATATATTATAGTCCTGAAAAGTCTGCAGGCTATCATATCTCCTGCTGTGTGAATAAAGGAGGGAAGCACACAAGTCATAGATAGCTATGAAATACTTGTACCAGGGTTTCTTTTTAAAAGAAATAATACTAATCTGTAGGGTTTTTTAAAAATATATAATTCAAAGCACAATTTTAACTGCCTTTTTAGAAAAACATGAACTTGCATCGACAGTAATTGGCAGATGGGACTTGGGTGAAAAAAGGATCAATAGAGGTTAAATGCAATAAATTAGGAGATTAAAATATTTTACACAGAAAGATGGCATACGAACAACTGCTTTATTTAAAGATTTAAAATACCGGTAGCACAAATGACTGAATAGCTTTAATAGATTTAAATATAAACATTGGTTAACAGGTAAATTTGTTTTTTCTCATGAATCAAAATCTTGCTTTGGACTGTAGACAGTTTTGTTTTAATAAGAAATTATCTTACATTGCACAAAAATACTAGGTAGATGATTTTACCAAATGAAAAGAGTGCTTTCATTTCCAGGTATAAATATAGAAATATAGTTCTTAAAGAAAATGAATTTAATTGGAATGTTAGGAAATAGCTAATTCTAAATTAGTTGAGGAAACACAGACAACATGTTACTGGTGCCTTGATCTCTACAGACTACTCTATTTTTGAATCCTGGATTCAATGGTAGACTCCCTTCAACTTAAAGTTTTTCCTTTTTTTAACAATAAACAGTGAAAAGGAGCTGCCCTTCATCCAGCTTTAGGGTTACTGAAAGTTCAGCCTTCCTGAGAAACATTTGGAGAATCATGGTTCCTAAATGCCTATCTGATTATTGATATTGGTAATCTGGACCATGTACATGTACTGGAAAATTCCATGTTTTACCTTGAAATGCCTCTTGGTGATTTGCAATTTGTTTTTCTACCCATATGCCATATTGGCTGTAAAATATCCAGCAGTATATCCAATTTCCCTTGTAAAATAAGCTGTCATGGTACTTGCTATATGCTATCAGTGAATAAGGATGGAAGTATAAGAAAATGATTTTGGGGGAAAGCTCCAAACAGCTGGTTATTTTTTTCTTCAGTACCCATGTACCATATGTATAAAATTCTTTCAGAGTGGTAGGCTAAATTATTTCTGTTCTGGGGCCATCATCCTGTGGGATTCGCTAGACTGAAATAACATAAATGGGTATCCTTTTCCATTCTTCTTATAATCATTGTCACAAGAATTTAAATGCCTCATATATTCCTGTAATTTTTCCCTCTGCAGGCTCTACTATTTTGACCTTTTCAATATTCTGTAATTTGACTGGCTGGCCATTTCAGATTCTTTCCTTTTTACAGCCTTATTAACTTATGGGAAAGAGGTGAAATGGGTGACCAGTCAGAATACATAATATTACAGAGGTCAAGTAGTACAGTAGAGTGCTAAGCAGACAAGCAATGCCACCTATTAGGCATTAGCAGTCCAATTTCCTCTTCTTGTTGTAAAGGCTGTTAACAAGAATAAAAGATGACATAGCATCAAGTCATTCATGGCAAAGACAGTAATTGAAAATGAAATAAAAATAAACCAAATCCATTCCTTTTCTCTTTTCTGTTCACCAACTGGTCTCATCTGCTCATAAAAGAAAATTCTTAAATGGCAGTAGCCATCCAATTAACTGAATTTACAGCAATCTCATTCTTTCCATTGACCTCAACTTATCTTAGCAACATGCCACATTGCTGAAGACTATATGGAAAGATCATTTAAAAATAAAAAAAAGAACAGATGTAGCTTTGTTACCTGGGATGGGATGGAAAATATAAATCTATGTCCATATGCCAGTAATATATGTATTAGGCTAAGTTGAGACTACAAGTTTAAAGTTCAAGATTCTAGTTTTAAAGAATTATTAATGAGAGAAGATGGCAGTTAAATAGAAAAACAAAACAAAATAAAATAAAAGCGCTCTCCTGACTGGATGACAAACCCTGAATCTGCATTTTGTTAAAGTTATGATGCAACATGGAAGGAGACCAGAAATAGTCCAACAGGCATTGGACCAGATTACTTGTGGGACCACAGTGATCAGTTAGATCTCACAGAGTCAGTCTTCTCCAGGTCCTGTCTACTAGACAATGTCGCTTGGTGGAACCATGGGGAAGAGCCTTCTCTGGGGGGCTCCAGCCCTCTGGAATCAGCTCCCCCCAGAGAATTGTACTGCCCCCCCCCTCCTCACCTTCTGTAAGAGTCTGAAGACTCATCTATGCTGCCAGGCTTGGGACAATTAGACTCTAGCCCCCCAGCCGACAAGTGTAAGTATGTCTGTTGTTCAAATGGGAATGAGTGATTTTTAAATGTTATTAGGGTTTATAGAGCAATTAGTTAAATTAATTGGATTTTTAGATATGCATATTGTATATTGTCTTTTGATATGTTGTAAGCTGCCCCCAGAGAGGGGCGGCATCTAAATCCAATAAACAACCAACCAACCAAACAAACAATGAATAGATAAATAAATAATAAATATTTTAAATTATGCTTCTCAAATTCTCTATTGGTTTTGTGTCTCTTTACCTAGCCCTATAAAAGCACCTAATTTGAATATCTACCATGTATTGCGAGTCTTCGGAGAGGGGCGGCATACAAATCTAATAAATAATAAAATAATAATAATAATTGCATCTTTCCATTTACATGGCTCCCCCACCTCTCTCTCTCTCTCCTTCTCTCTCTCTCTCTCCCCCCCTTTTCCCTCCCCTCCCTCCTATTTAGAAACAGGAAAATGCTTTTCTTCTGCCATATTCTTTACTTCTCTTTATGGAAGAAGAAGTTATTGGAGGATTTAAGCTGGAAGTCTACATCTATATCTATCTACAGTCAGTATTTACATTTGCATAAAGATAAGTATTTACTGGTGTTTCGAATATTTTCCTCATGCAAGATATTTCTTACAAAAATACTCATACTCACTCGCAATTCATTCTACTTGCTGAAAATAGTTATTCTGAGATAACTGGCTTGCTTGGTAATATTTTCTTTTTCAGGTTCAACATCTATAGAATGACTTGCAGGACCACATGTCCCATGGCTGCAAGTTTAAGGTCTCAGACAGACATTGTGTATGTGCAATTGAACTGAAGTTGACCAGCTGCTGGCCAACCTTTCTTAAGCCTAGCAAAAAGTGGGGAAATAATTGAAACTGACAAATATAGAAAAGGGGTGTTATCTTTTGCAAACGATACTATATTCTTGTTGCTGGAAGCCTAGGGTGGAAATAGGTGTCAAGGACTATATTTTAATGGTGTTGAAATAAGTGAGGTAAATACTGTACTTCTTTTATAGCAGCCTATCTAATGATATTGTAAGTAGCTTGAGAATGAAGTAAAGGAAACATCTTTGGATGAAGGAGGTAAAGTGTGGTTGAAAGGAACTGTAGTTGTAATTGTTAGGCAGAGCTTAGGACTTCTTTGACATTGTCAGGGCATGAGGGAACTTCCATTAATTTCAGAGCAAAATTAATCACTGTTATGCACTTAAGATAGAAGTGAAGTCATCTTTTGTCTTAAAGTAGTTTTGCCAATCCAAAACATGCTGATAATGCAGAACACCCATACAATATCTCAAATTATATGGAGTGATGCTTCTTGTCATGTGAATTTTCTTGAAGTATTTAGGAACATTGTAGCTGTTGAAAGTAGACATTAATTTTAAATAACATTAATTTTATTAATCCATTATTGTACAATTATTTATTTACTAAAATTTATTGACTGCCTATTTAATGATGAAGCCAGGCTGACAGCTCTTTCTTCTCATTCAGATTGATATGACCCTACTATTATAGTCCTCCAATTGTGTGATTTGCATGCCATCTTTCAAAACCAACTTTTCTCAGGGTAGCTCATAATAGACTAATGCTATAAAAGCAGTCTGACTTTAAATATTTCCAATTAACAACATATGAAACAACAACAGCAGCAGTGCATTAATTGAAGTGCCTGTGAAAATAACTAATGTGAGAAGCAAATGAAGTCAGAGCTGGGTAGGGCTTTCCAGAGACTATTGGCTATTCATTTCCTAGAATCCAAACTCAGCAATGGTAGTTCTCTTGATATATTATTATTATTTTTTAATTAATGAAGCCAAATCTGATCAGAATCTTTAACACAGTTTCTCATTCTTTCTCTTCTCAGCCATAGAATATATGATATATGTCCTTTAATTCTACACTCCTTTTTGCTATGATTGATTTCCCATAAACAAACAAACAAACAAACAAACAAACAATAAACAAATAAAACAAATTGTTGTGTCCAGAGGACAGTTAGGCCTTGTACCTGCCCCATATTCCTTGGGCGGGAAAATACTACAAGGTGATTGGTTGGCTGAGCCTGGCAGCCCGGGGTATATATAGCTGCCAGGCACGGCCATGTTTGTTGTCTTGTTTCATTCCTTAAACCGCTACCTTCTGTTCTGAATAAAAAGAACCATTACTTACACTAAGTCTGCAGTCCTTCATTCCTGCAAGGATCTAACACAAATAAAGATAAATAAATGAAAATATAGTAAAATGTCCTGAGTCCTTCGGGGTTGGGTGGCATAGAAGTCGAGTAAATAAATAGAATAAAACAAATAAAGTAAATAAATAAATAAATATTTACTGATTGTACTGACATAATCTCTTTTCTTTTTATAAAAACCCTGATTTTAATTACTATTTTTTACCTCATTCAATTACTATTTTTACCTCACAATTTTCTTTAATCTACATTAACAACAAAGGGGCCATTGGAGGGATGGGCTCCAATTGTGTCAACTTGTCCCCTCATATCCAGCAGAAGAGGTTGTCTGGATTGCATTTGTTTAAAAGTATCATGTGCGAAAGCTATGTAGACTGCCTTTTCTTTAGAGTGTCCCCTTTTTGCAGCATTACTCACATAGAGATTTGATTAGTCTCAGTGCTGCTAGCCTTTCATATGCCTTTGAAGATCTCATTATGCTATTGGTCATGGAGGTCAGAATATATGACAGAAGTTGTGGGATGATTGTCTTGATGGTTTTTATTTTAGCTAACATTTATTTTTGTATGGGGGAAGGTTATGGTTAGTTTATTGCTATTTTATGTTTTAATTGCCAGTTCCATCCAGAATTATGATGTTGATATGGATGGCCTTATACATTGAAATCAATAAATAAAATCAGCCAACCTTCTATATTTTACAGGGTTGTTATAAAGGATAAAATGAAAGCTATTTGGAGATATTGGAGAAAAAGCAGTATACAAATTTCATAAATAAAATAAAAATTGCTTATATAATGAAAAATTATTTTCTACGGGTGGTTCAAATTAGTTTTCCAATACATTGCAGGGACTTAGATTAATTGATCCTTGTCATCTGTTTCAATTACAATTTTATGTTTTTGCCTTTATTGAATATGAATATGACTTAGATATTATTAAATCGCAACCTCAAAATTCTACATATGTTCTAAAATTATCTATTGCAATACAATGTTCTTAAAGAGAATTGACTACTGGAGTCCTAACAGAAGATGCTAGTTCATTATAAATGTTCTAGCTTGCCCCCCATTTCATGAACTCAATTGTCAATGCTTCTTCTTCATTCCTTTTTGAAACAAAAATAAGTGTTTCCCAAATCCTGATTCTTCAGCCAGATATTTGACTAGCTGCAGCAATTTAATTATTTCTCAGAGTCATGAGATATAGTTTATATCTATATAAATAGATATATAGAGTATATATATTTAAATAATTGGGAGGAGTGAGACTATGTTTAAGAAAACTTTATGGCATTAATATGCTGCCATAATGTACATTTCTCTCATTCTTTGCTATTTCTATGAGTCAGGCACACATGCACAAAAATATCCAGTGTATATCATCTGTGTTGTTTGCTGTTTGCTAGGAGGCAAATTGCTGGGAAGCAGACGCAGATTTTCCCCCCTTGTTTTCCTCCCCCAAAACTAAGGTGTGTCTTATGCTCTGGTGTGTCTTATACTCCAAAATACACAGTAAGTAAGAACAACTTACTTAATATTCTGGATCACCATTTACAGTCCAGTCTATTAATTTAAGCACGGTGTTCCCTTTTTCAATATATTCACATCAGATTGTGTTTAATCTGTATGTTGAAAGAGTATAATCCACATACAGTAACTTTAAGACTTCAGTAAACTTCAGAAGACTTACAAACTTGCACAGAGGGCAGGCACACATTTCCTAGCATGCAAAATATTTCATTAACAAAATTAAAATAATTTATTCTGCTTCTGCAAGAATGAAGGTGGAGCTAAGCCTATAGAAGGCAGTGAAGCTGATCCATTTGGCCTCTCTAAATCCTTCTTAATCATGTTTTAAATGTTTCATATAAAAGATCTGTACTAACTTTTAGTAACAACGATTTAGCTACATAAAGTACAAAAACTCTATTACAACCTTTATTACTTATATTAAGCAAGCCCACTAATATAATTTCTTTATTCTCCTTAAAAAAAATTGCACTAGTTAGTACATATGGTATATACTGTATTTCCATATAATAAATAGGTTCCCTGACTGGTGTTCAGAATTATTGTAAAAAAAAAGTTCACTTCTCTAGGAACACTGCAGGAAAAAAAATAGTTGAGCAAAGCAATGCAAAAAGTCCTTAAATCCACAATCAGACTTCTAGGCTGTCACTTTGCACTTCCATTAATTCCAACTGAGGCAGTGACTCCAGAATACAAAAAGTGAGATGCAATTGATTTTATAATAACAAAATTAAATATTTTATGAGCAACAATGGATTGGTATAAGTTAGTCCATTTGATTATAGACCATATTCAATATGATCCTGCCTTTACTAGTTGAACATGAAAGTGATTTCATATATAAAATGCTTTTGAATAATAATAATCATCATCAGCATCACTGGATCAGTCATTTAGCTGTTAACTCTTTATTTATAAATAATAATAATAATAATAATAATAATAATAATAATAATAATAATAATAATAATAATAATAATAAATAAACCACACAGTCCTAGATGCTTGGGAAATGTTTGACTTGTGATATTGTGATACAAAATCCAGCATATCAATCTCGTTTGCTGTGAATTACTGTTTTTTGTGAATAAAACAACAACAATAATAATAATTTACCAAAAGAATAAAAATCTATATCAATGTCCCACAATAAGCTTTTTTTTCTGAAAAACTTTCTGAGCAAGAAACAATAGCCTTAAAATTGTAGCCTTATCTTAATATCTATTTTATGAATTTAATAATAGGAGCACTCTCATTTAGGCATATAGATTTAGAAATAAAAAAGTAATTTCTTGGATAGGCTTAATATCCAGATGCTAGTATGAACATCACTTTCAAAGACAACTACTTAAAAAAAGATTTATGTACATTATCCATCTTGCTGCTAATTATATTTATACAAATGTCTTACTACTCCTGGCAGCATCATTTTGTAACATGATTTTAAATAAACATTCAGGGGAAAAATCTATATAAGATAAAATTAAGTGCCATTATTCCTAGAGTAAATCAACAGTATGGTTGATATTAATATTTGGTAATATGTCTTGAAACAATTTTTTTTTATTATGCATATAATATGTATTGCATACAAAACATAGTGACACATACATTTTGCTTCAACCATTCTCAATATACCGTATCTTCAAGATACAGGGAGGGATTTTTTAACTGGCCATCATTCATATATGCAACTCCCATCTGAAATTATAAGTGTTTTAATCTAGCAAAAAGCTGAACCAACTGACACAACATTGTCTCCCCCCTTAGCAACTCTTGTGCTTCACATGTTTGATCAGAAAAGAAGAACCTTTGTCTCACCCACTAAGAAAAAGTGGCAACAATTGTATATTTTCAAAAAGTTTTGGCTCAGCCACATTTTAAAAAGATTGTATTTTACAATCTTAGCTATAATGGATTGATATATTGGATGTATAAGAATATATATTTGTATATTTCAAACATTTTCTACAGTGGCACTACTATAACCATTGCTTAATGCTTGGTCAAACTAAGCACCAAAAGGCAAGACAAGAAAACTAACCAAGGAAAGAAACAACCTAAATCTAAAAAGAAATTTCCTAACAGTGAGAGCAAGCAACCAATGGAACAGCTTTCCTTCAGAAGTTGTGGATGCTCTACCACAGGAAGCTTTCAAAAAGAAACTGGGCAATCATTTGTCTGAAATGGTATGGGGTCTTCTGCTCAAGTGGGAGGTTGAACTAGAAGTCTAGAAGACTAGAAGTACCTTCCAACTCTGTTATTCTGTTATACAGTGGTACCTCGGTTCTCGACCATAATCCGTTCTAGAACTGTGGTTGAGAACCGATTTGGTCGAGAACCAAATTAATTTATCCCATAGGAAATAATGGAAATGTATTTAATTGGTTCCCAGCCCATTGACTTGCTGGGAACCAATTAAATCTACAGTATTTCCTCTATTCCCTGTGGGATAAAGATCTCAGGGGACGGGATGAGAGGGAATGGGAGTCGGAACGCCCCTCCTGGCCGCCCTCTTAATAGCCTTCCAGTCTCTACCTTGTAACTTCTCCACGCAGCAGGAAGGGTAGGGCTGGCTACAATACCGGCAGCTTCGTGGGGGCTACTTTCCACAGCGTTCAGTCGGTTACCTACAAGCAGCTGCACCAAAAAATTTTTCCCGGCGGTGGCGGCTCCGTCGGCTTCCCTTCGAGGAGCAACAGCAGCGTCAGGAACGTCACGTGAAGGGAAGCCGCCGTAGCCGTCACGGGGAAAGAAAAAGTTGGTGCAACTGCCTGGAGGTAACCAACTGAACCGCGCGACATTCCCGACGCTGCTGCTGCTTGTCGCGCGGTTCAGTTGGTTACCTCCAGGCAGTTGCACCAACTTTTTCTTTCAAAAATAAGGTAATATTGATAATGATTGCTTGGTTTTGTTCATTGCTTTCAATAGTTATCCATAACTAAGGCTCAAGGAAAATATCTTAAAAAAAAAAATCTGGGTCCTTTGATGTTGCTATTATTATTATTATTATTATTATTATTATTATTATTATTATTATTAATTAGATTTGTATGCCGCCCCTCCCCGAAGACTCGGGGTGGCTCACAACAACAAAACAGTACAAATCCAATAACTAAAACAATTTAAACCCCTTAATATAAAAAACAATCATACATCTCATACAAACCATACATAAAATGAAAACGGCCCAGGGGAATCAATTTCCCCATGCCTGACGACAGAGATGGGTTTTAAGGAGTTTACGAAAGGCAAGGAGGGTGGGGCAATCCTAATCTCCGGGGGGAATTGATTCCAGAGGGTCGGGGCCGCCACAGAGAAGGCTCTTCTGGTCCCAGTGATTGACCCAGATTGGAAATGAATACAACCTTTTTGGAGGGGTTTCAGTTGCCATCTGACATACATTTAGATGAAGCTGAGAATTTGGGCTTTACATGAAGCATTATATCATGTGGTTTGCCAATAGAAACACGAACATGTTTTTCACTTGCAGATTCACAAATAGTGGGATAATTGATTTTATAACAAGGAAGTGTTATAAGAAATTCCTAGTTGTGCTCCAACTTGGTTGTGTACAAGTCCCATTATCAGGGATTATTTTCACGGAAGAGCAGCTGTAACAAAGAGGAGAAACAGCTCAATAAAGATTTATTTATTTATTTGTTTGTTTGTTTATTTGTTTGTCAAACATGTATAGTACAGTAGTTTGTATAAACATAACATAAGTAAAAAGTAATTATAAAAAGGACAGTAGGACAGGGACAGTAGGCACAATGGTGCACTTATGCACGCTCCTTACAGACCTCTTAGAAATGGGGAGAGGTCAACTGTAAGCAATCTAAGTTTAAAGGTTTTGGGGTTTGGGGAAGAAACCACAGAATCAAGTAGTGCATTCCCGGCATTGATCCCTTTATTGCTGAAGTCGTATTTTCTGCAGTCGAGTTTAGAGCAGTTTACATTTAGTTTGAATCTATTATGTGCTTGTGTATTGCTGCGGTTGAAGGTGAAGTTAGATGTGTTGAAGTTGAAGTTAGATATGTTGAAACTTTGTTAAAATCAAAAGGTGAAGAGTTTAATATATAAGAGACAATGCATGGTGTGGCCTATGGATGCAATTTCACCAAGAATGGATTCAAACACAGAGATACATGATAAAATATAGTGAATTCAGGGTGAAATTCAAAAACATTTCCCTTTCCATTCTGTGGGCATGGCTTGGTGAGTGTGGCAGGGGAAGCATACTGCAAAATCTCCATCCCCTCCCCACTCCTGGGGGAAGGATATTGCAAATCTCCATTACCACCCCACTCTGGCATCTGATAGTGGTGGTGTTTGCCAGTTCTTCGAACTACCTCTACTGGTTCTCCAGAACCTGTCAAAACATGCTGAATTTCATCCCTGTTCTTTTCCTTTTATACTGGTTCTGGAGCTGGATTTGGTGTTTAAGCGATTGCATCGCTCATTCAGTCTCTAAATATTTTTTCTAAATACCAGATCAAAACAACATAAACTTTGCAAGTTAAGTCTTGAACATGAACAACAACAATAGCCTGTCACAATGTTATATAATTTTCTGTAATCGGTTCACTCTTTATGGTTAGCAGAATTCGAGACCGAACCATAAAGAACTAATTGGAATCACTCTATACTTTGTAAATATGTTGATGTTCCTGGTTTTAAAATATTATAAATTAGTACATCCTCATTTGGTGGAGGGACCGGATGATTGTTGTTGGGTGG